>NC_037597.1:3205858-3518116 GCF_003073045.1 Pomacea canaliculata
AATCAGCATGAAAAAAAAAAAACCAAGATTCTTACAGGGGATATCATCTGCATAGGGGCATCTTCTTCAGGCTTGAAGTCTGTCTTTTTCTGCTCCGTTGTAAGGATAAATTTTAACCAACCAATAATAGCACCTATAGACCTGCAATTTGTTTTGTCAGGAAATTTGTCAGCAGTCAAGGTATACTCAACAAGATGTCATTAAATGCAGGCAAAAGGAGGCAACATCAATACAACATTCAAGATCTACCAAAATGATTTTTTTTCTGTTAATATTTCAGCAACTGATCTCAGAAGTAGGCATCATATAAATACATTTTCTACCCTGAAATACCAACCTCATGCAGTAAACATCAGTGTTAACGATAAAAACTGTACTGCTTGCAGTACATATGAGTTAGTACTAACCTGTCCAGCCCCTGGCCAATCTTCTGTTCCATTTGTTCACGAATCTCTCGTTTTCTCTTTAGACAAAATCCATGTCGCTGAGATGAGCTAAGAAAATATTAAGAACTATCAATTGTAGACATGTATTCTGGTCTCATAAGAAATTAGATCAATTCACAGAAGAGACAAAGCAGGGTCAATTAAATGTTATATTCTTAGAAACTCAACTAATAAATACTTAAAAATTAATGAATTAAAGTAATCACATACTTCAAACCTGATTCACTTTTTATACGCTTATGTGTTCTTACAAGTGGAGGTTCATGCAAAATTCATGAAAGCTATCTTAGTAATACTTTTCCTTCCACATCCCTTAAACAAAGTCAGATAAGCACAGTCACATAATCTCTATATCTTGCCACAATCAAATAAAATGTGGCATAAGAGGCAAGGGTTGCAAGATAATAAAGGCCATTTTTATGGAAAATTTGTTTTGCAACAAAATTCAGCAAGAGTGGGACTGAGATTAATGGGTAGCAAGATATTTTTCACACGTTTTATGTGTGAAGAATAAAATAAGCTAGTTAGGCAAAATTCTTATGGCAAGAGTCAAATTTTACCAAATTAAATCAAAGTCAATTGTTCTCTTACAGGACAAGAGGAATGAGGCTGTCCAAGAACTGCTTTTCAAATAAGTGGAACAGAGTGTTCGCCTGATTGACAATGTCAAAGAAGTAGATTTCAGGCTCTGTCTTCGGCTCTGCCAAAGGAATGCCTGAAAACCAGAACATAAGACTGCCTGAAAAAACACTGGAAGACTGCCTGAGAAACACATACCACAACCTGGTAGAATCAGTCTAAACACCCAACATAAGAACTTGAAAAAATAAGATGGAGTACAAAAGATTGTGACTATTACAAGCAAGCATGGATTGGAAGTGTAACATACCAAGCAATCCCAATTCGATGGCATAGTCAATGTGTTCAATCACAAGATAGTTCACCAATGCATCAAATATTTTCACTGCATTTGCAGCCAGGTCCGATGAGTAAGAGACCTGTTGAAGAATAATTACTTGGGAGTTAAGATAAGAAAGTTAAGACTGGAAACTCATCATAAAGACATTTCTAATAAGCTCAATGAACACTATGCAAAAGATAAAAAAAGAGGAAAAAAGGCAAGTAACAAAAATTTCAAAAGAAATAACATTTAAATGTTCAAACACTTAAAGGACACTGACCACCTGGCAGCGACGAAAGGCATTTTTGGTTTCCTGAAGTATGCTGATAGCTACTTCCTGTGAGAGGAATGTCTCACCACCAAAGTTCTCCACTACTGGTCCTGTCTTAGTTACTGTCACAATCTTGGCCTGAATATCGCGCTTCAAATCATGGATGCTGCAACCATTAAACTGCAGTCAAGAATTGTACATCGGCCAGTATATACCGATACAAGTTATACCTGATTATATGATGACAGCACACTTAACTTTGCACTCTACAATGTTTTGTGTCTTTAAGACATATGTGCCTACCCTCCAGATTGGATCTGTTTCTTGTGATGGTCTTTGAACTCGTAGTAATGTTGTAAAAGACCAGCACATCTTGCATTTAGGTATCGCAGCTCCACCCTGCAAAAGCATTCAAAATATTGATACATTGGTACCTTTCTATGTGCACAATGGAATATCTGAAATACTTCAAAATAGATACATTTAATAACCAACTCATAAATTTTCTTTTTACATTTAAACTTTGAAATTTCAAAAATGCTTTTAAGGAAGGAACATTATACATCTTTTTTTTTTTAAAATAGAGAGTAGTACACATTTCTTACTGACCACAAACTTCCATTAAGTAGACAATTTGTTAAATGTTTAAATAAGCTGGACCAGACATTACAATTATATACCAAACACAAGCATACTGACAAAAGCAGAAATAGGTATATCCATCCATGGACAAAAGAAAACATGACAAAAGCCTAAAACAAAGAAAATTTTCTCGAAAAAATTCTCCAGAAAGTCTTATTTTTGTGTGTTACTACATTTACCATAGCATTCTTTTTCTTGAAATTTATTCTTTGTTAAGTAAATCGGAAATGAAATTTAAGTTGCTCACTCGATATATTTTTCCTGATGTGTGCTGAAAATACCTCGTGTTAATTTGGTCAGAAATGCACTGTCATTTCCAAGCTTAAAACGACTCAACTCTCCTGCAAGTTTAGTTGTTCTGAAAAACACAATGTCACATTAAAGAAAAGAAGTAAAAATTTAATCTCCACAGTTAAAGGGGTTAAAAGATCTTCACAAGCACCTGCATCCTTCCTGCACACAAATTACACATTGACAAATGTGCTCATGTTTTCATAAATATATAGATTTCCAATCTCTAGGGCAGATTATTTTATTCTTTATGATCCATTAAAAAAGGATTTTTGGTAGGTTAAGTAAACCCTTTTAATCTCATGGTTTGGTGTGCAAATTAATCTCATAGATATTAAAACTACTGCTTTAAATACATCAATATCCAACCATCCAATACTGTTACTTGTATTTACTAAGGAAAATAAAAAGAAAGATCCTTAAATATGTGGTATAAAAAAATGAAATATATCAGACATACTTGGTGTAAAGGTCAAAAAGATTCTTGAGATACTGCTCTGAATCCCCAGTGTCACCTAGAACTGATGTCACATGACCCTGAATAAACAATGCAGAATGTTATTGAGTTTCTGTAGTTAGAACAGCAAGGGTCTTAGGCCACATGACACACATGGCCTTTTAAACAAGATTTTATAATAGATTCCAAATATCAGCTCACACTTTCAGAACACAGAATAGCCTCAATCAGCATACATGCTTGATATTAAGTACATGCACTAAATCTATCTTTTAACACAATCCAATAAAAAGACAAATTACAATTTAGTCTCAACTATATTATTTGGGAAATGCCAGCAAATGAATACTTGTCATTTAGCTACATTTTCCAAGAATGTCTTTACCCACTCATCCCCCAGGTGGTGTACATGTAAGCCCACATAATATGCAAATATACTCTCAGTTGTATTCGAATCATATCATCATGTTTTCTTTCCTTCCCTGTCCTTTAGTATATATATCTCTTTTGTTGTGTTTCTCATCTATACACACAATATTTTTCTGAAAGTAAAACCCAATCACTTTTTAGAACTTTTTAAATAAATCCTTCACCCTTGCAAACACATTACTTACCTGTATTTTCTGTTGGAAAATATGCTGTATTAATTTGCCCATCACACTATCAGGGCTAGCGAAAACCTCTGAGATGAGCTGCCAGCTTTGCTCACACAGAGGCACAACCTCCTCAAACAGTGATCCCTTTAAAAATGCACTCTGCAAGCAATTGTTTGATTGACTGAGATATTTTACTGAAACATCACCATTAGAGACTTTATCACAGCAAGATCATATTATCATAAATTTGGTTGAAACTAAAACACATGGATGTGGGCTATTGCATTCAAACTTTTCAGAATGCACATCCAAACGATTTTAAAATTTCGATAAAAGCATGGTCTGTACTACTATAAGAGAAACAAATTCATGTCTTTTACCAGGACAGACTTCACTCTTCCAGTTGACACAGTCAATCATGGTCTCAGTGAAAAGTTTTTGGTGCTTCTTCAGTAATTATTGTAGGGTTTCAAAATGAAACCTTTTAAGCCAATTTTCCAGATTTTGTTTTCTATATATTTCACGTAACATACAGTGAAAACAATAAATCTCAAAGAAACTAAAGATGTAAAAAAATTAGATCAACACTTCTACACTAGCAAAATATTATTTTTAGCAAATTTCCTACCTTTTTTTTCTTTTTATAGGGACTAGATATTTTTCAAAATATACTGACTTTTAAAGGGTTTTTTTTTTTGCCCATACAGACTCTGTATAAGGCAACTGCTACTCTCTGTTCTCCTATGTGCAGACTGAATCTCTTTGCTACACACTTCTGAATACTTGCTGCATCACAATATTACCAGTTCTCACCTTTAATGTCTCCGTCATAAAGGCCTCTATACACTTGCCATAACCCTGTAGGTCAAAGAGAATTAAGTTGAGTATTCCTCATATCAAAGAGCAGCAGCTGTAGAACTTACATAAATGCCATATTACCAGCACATGACTATATCCAACTTTAATTAAAATATTAATTCTCAAAATTTATTATAAATCTAACATGTTCATTTCTGGCATGGTATAAAATATCAAAAACCAGCAGTGAAAGATATATAATGACAGCAATACAATGATAATAAAACTTAAAACAATTCTTCTGACTTTGACTATTTGAGAAAAACTTTCACTGCACAAGATGTTACAAGAATATGAAGCACCACACCACAACATTTTTTTCATTCTGAGGTTGAGATTTACCTTAAAATTCTGCAGAACCGCTGCAATACGTTTCATTTTACGTCTGTCCCCTTGCTGATGTGATAACTTGAATTCACCAATCAGTTCCTGCTCTACATGGTCATATTTCTCTGGAAAAAAAAAGACCTCCAGAATTACTGTCTCTTTTTTCCAAAGTTATAAAGCAGTATCCAGACCCTGCAGATAATGCTTAGAGATAGCCAATGGGACCATGTCACACCTCCCCTTTTAAGACATCTACGGTTTAATTTGTGGTTTCCTCCGGCAATGTTGTGATTGGTGTACTAGCATGATGTAGTACACTGTTCATGGTGCTCATTGATTGCAGATGCGAAATGCATACTTTGTTACCAGATAATTAATTAACAGTTGGGTATTAGTGGCTGAAACTTATGGGTTAGTTTTATATTGTCTATATCTATCGATATCTGCAAAAAATGTGAACCATTGGAGCTGGTCTTTAAGGTGGCTTTTGAAAGTTACAAGTAACTTAGCATTTACCATATGTAAGTAGGTATATCCATGGTGTAATGTTTGCAGACCACTAGCTAGAGAACAGAAAGGCGTTGTTCTGGAGTAAAAGTATCTTGAACTGAGCTCAACTCAGACATTTGAAAAAGTTTTTGTACTCCAACTACTGTTGTATTGCTCTTCCACAGCCTTTGATTAGAGTCTTGAAAGTGACGCACGTTTGCATTTGTGTGCACCTGTCTTTATACAGCAACTGCTTACCTGCAATTCTTTGCCTAGCTCGATCGAACCTGCACGAGTAAATAAATATGACATCAACTCTTATTTAAGAAGATAATGTTGCGACAAAAATGTACATATTTATATTTACTATGCAGCTGAAAGATATTTCAAAATTCTAAACTTCACTCATGTATTCTTTGGAATAACAAGGAATATTAAATAAAACTTGTTAACATTAAATAACAATGATAAATAAAATACCTACTTGCCACCAAGTGGTAGTTCCAAAGCAATGAGATGGAGCTTCTGAATGATGTCTGCTGTGAGCTGCAGCTGAGCAAGCAGCAAACATGATTACATAGGAATAAAGATCACTGATGGACTATTTTTATAAGTTTGCTAAATATGTACAATATATATATATATATAAACTGTGTATTTCAGGCCCTCTACGTCAGTGGTCTCAAAGTATTTTGGACTACGGACCACCAAGGCCTAAAATCACTTTGTACCATGAATTTCAAATATGAATGGCAGTATTTGTTTCACTACAATTCAAAACTAAATGTACTTTTGTGACAGTAGTATAGTAATAAGTTTACATAAAATTACTTCACAAAGTACACATAAAAATAAAAAATAAGGAAGTGCACTGTGTTACTAAGTGTAATGGATGATAGTTAAATGACACAATGTATGTGCTGTGATGTAAAGACTTAGTTGGTAAGTGAGCGTTTCAACTAAATGGACAGTTGGGCATTGATAAAATTAAACTCAATACTGGTGAAATCAATACTGGACTAATTAGCATCTCTGGCAATTTAAACATCACTTTGTTGACATGATGACTGTCAGCCACAGACCACATTACTTATGCGTACAGCCCAAAAGTGGCCCGTGGACCACACTTTGAGAACCACTGATCTAGGTTACAATGCATAGACATTGTACCTGGAATGGATCAGTGAGAACAGGTGAGGTAAGAGGTTGTTCTGTAAGGAATTCAGCAAGGTAATTCATGAGTCTTTGTGCTTCCACTGCTCGAGCTCGAGGTGTGTTTACACCTTCCAACTGATCACCAAGATGCACAACTTTCATGGCTACATAGCTAATCCTTTCATCTAGCTTCTGAAAATCTGTCACTAAGGTCTGAAACAAAAATGAAAAATGCACAAAGTGTTAAAGCACTAAGTTTCCATCCCTTTTCTTGATTTAATTTCAAAGACAGAAAACAAAGAAAAAATTTTAAGCTGCTAAATTGTTAAGGCTTGAAAAACTGAAGTGAAAATTTGGGAGACGCCACATAGTATTAAACCTACACAACAAACAAAATGATCATTATCCTTTATGTTAAAAACTGTGTACAAAAATATATTCTTTAGTTAAAAATCATGGTTCTCTTAGATATTTTTTCACTGTCCTTTCTGCTGTAGGGGAAGCAGATAGCCAAGTTATGAAAACAAGCTGAGAGGCATGTACATTATCCAGTTAAATACCTGAGTGGTGCGGCAATCCCCTCCCCCAAGTCAACCTAGCAGGTGAATGGGTATCTGACTCCTTAGATGATTAGGTAAAGCAGAGGTTAGGTAAAAGAGGTGGCCACCACCCTCACATACTGTGTGGTCTCTAGCACTCTAGCACTCAAATGACAGAAAGGTTATGATACTACCTTGAACGTTTCTTTTTCCTTTATTTAACTCTCTACCACTAATATCAATATTTGCACATTAGAAAAAGACCGAATGAAATTGCGATATTCCGAGTTTATTTACTCTTATCCTGAAAATATGCATCTCACTTGGTTTGTCTTCTGCAACTCTCCGACACGCGACCAGTGCCTTTTCTCCTCCTCTCGAGCAGACGCCTCCAGCGAATCGATCTTTCTCTGTACATCTGCATTCTTTTCTCGAAGATCGTTTATCATTCTTTCAAATGCTGCGTGAAGAACTAGAGGTTCGAACTCCTCTGGCTTGCCTCGAGCTCTGGCACCCATAGTTTTCCATGCCAGCCTTTCTACAAATTCGTGAACACTAAAGGGTTCCTGAAACAGGCAGCAAAGCAGCTGAGTATTTCCGTAAAGTAGAATCAGAAACTGCTGTAGGTACGATTAGTCACTGATATTTGTTGACACCACACATCGTTGAGCAAAAGCACACGAAACATCGCCGCATTAAAAAACAAAAGTGCATCCCGAGTCAATTACAATTGTTAAAATTGTAGGTCAAGAACATAATTAATTACCTGGTCAAGTTCTTCGACTGACATGGTGTTGGAAATGTGTTTAGAGTAAACGTTTTCATTAATCTGCCAAGAATATGCTGCCTTCGATAATCAAGAGGCGGAAGTGGGTAGCGACTGTTACGGTGAATTAGTTTATTTCCTTCCCCTTCAGAAATAGATACCTCCCTTTCCGATTAAATTTTTTTTCCCCCATGGAGCAAGCAGCTTAGAGACACGGAGAAGGTAATTAAAAATATCAACTTTTCAACGAAAAATGAAATTGATGAAAAAACTTGGTAATACTAGTGTATCAAATTTTACTAACATGTAAATTTAATAATCATAAAAACGTGAAGTACGATTTCAGAGTACCTATACTAGTCTTTTTGCTGCAGCTCTCACAAACTAATGTCATTTAATACATTTTTAAATAAAACATTCAGTTCTAATTTAATTTTTATATCCAGATTTACTGTTGACACCCTGTGCATTCATTACGCTTATTTGCTGCACATTATTTCGAGAGGGTATTAATTTCATTTTCACCGTCAAAAAAGTCTTTAATCGAGCAGACGACATTTTCAACGGTCGAATCATGTGTGTTTGGGAGGGGGGGGGAACATAAAAGGTAAATTTACCGTTCTTTCATTTACATGAATATTTACAATCGTGATTTACATGTGCCTTTATAGTCATCGACAGAATATGTCTGAAGCACATCACGAGGCAAATGTGTCTCATTGCTCTAATTAGAGATACGAACGTGTGTGTTCAAGAGGTTTGAGAGATCTTTCTGTGTTCTTCAGCAATAACACTGCAGCCAGGAATCTGCTTTTGCAGCCCAACGTGGTTTTAATGTTCCCTTAAGTGATTGTAAGAGTGGGCGAGTGCAAAGAATGCAACAAATATTTGTCATTTAATAGAGTTTATGTTTTATTTTCTCTAGTAACTTCTTTTTTGTTTTCATGCTTCTCGCAGTGTGAGTACAGTGCAAAACGCTTGGCCATGGGATTCTGCACTATATAAGCCCTCCACCACCATCATCATTCTTTTTTTATCATCTGTTGAAGTTCATCAAATTCATACATCTGCCAGCTCTTTATTACACTTCGATGTAACTGTTATTGACAAATCGACTAGTTCCACCACAACAACTTCAAAGTTTTGCAGAAATAGTGATGAACATTCTTTGCAGTACCAACACTACCTGTTCTAGCTTATTATACTCATTATATTGGTTATTGCTCTCTGTATCTTTTAAGATGTTTAAGACATTGTCTGCATAATCTTTGGGTCATACATTTCTAGCCAGACAATCAAATGCTGAGTGCTCAGTATTATCATGGCACTGACGCCATTAACCCAAAAGATAAGTAAAAACATCACACAAAAAGACCAATCCAACATTTGCAGTTTAGAAGTGATGTTTATTTATGCCACTGAAAGCAAACACATACCATCTTGATTTTCAAACCAGAAGATAAGAAGTGGATCCAACAAACAGCAAAATGTGTCTTCTGAACAAGAAACAGTGTTTACAAACTGCATGTGACTGATCAAGATTTCAAGGTCCGTTGGATGGTAGGTATATCAAACCACAGAATCTCCTTTACTGCAAGTTCATTTTCACTACATAGCTTAGCACTCGTAACCTCATAACCACACATGACTGAAGAACACCAATGTCTTTGCCTGGAAGAATAATCCTCTACAGTCCATTGGTGAGCACTTTTCAGAAAGAAATTCTGCTCTATATGATGACATACGTATCACAGGTATAGTCCTTCTGGTGTGCCTTCATTTTTACGGTAAAGGACATTCTCTTTAGCCTTGGCAAAGTCCTCATTACGAACTTTCATACGACGTTCTCTAAGTGCAAGAAGTCCTGCCTCAGTGCAGATAGCCTGAAACAGATCCAACAGCATCTTCTGTCATATTCATAAATCAAGCTACTCTTATTTCACACCCTTCCCTGCTCATCTTTATCATGATACCCTCAGTTTTTGTCATTTGGTTCCTATTTGCATTTTCTGTATTTGTTTTTATTCATCATTAGTACTGTTGTTTATTCTTTCTTAGTTCATGAGTTTATTGTTTGATTTCCTGTTCCTCCTATGCTGTCCATGTCTCATTCTTGTTATTAGGTGCTTAGACCATGCTCCTTAGGAGTGTATGCACGTCACAAATTTTGCATTTATTATTATTAAATCTCTGCAAAGCTACATCAGCTTGCTCTTTTATTTATATGTATATACTATTTATGATTTTCACAAAAATAAGGGAGGAAAACATGGTGGATTTCTATAAGGGTTGTTGCACATGGTTCAAATGCATCCTGCTTTACTTTACAGCCAGCCCTTATATTTAAAATTAAAAATTATTCTTGTTGGGAGGTACAGTGCTCAAAAAACATTTCTTATAATAACTATTATGTGACAGCCTTTCTAGATCTAATACAACGTGTAATTCTTGAACAACAAATGAGAAAAATATACCACAGATCTCATTAATTAAGAAGTATACAAACCTTAATATCTGCTCCTGACAAATCATCCTTGGACATAACATAGTCATCAATGTTGACGTCATCAGAAAGTGTCATACGAGAAGTGTGAATTGTGAAAATGCGACGCTTAGTCTTTTCATCTGGCAAAGGAAACTCGATCTTCCGGTCGATTCGGCCAGGTCTGATGAGTGCTGGATCAAGTGTCTCAATTCTGTTTGTTGCCATAATAACCTTTTAAAAACATAAAAATTTTTAAAATGACAATCCTGTTAGAGTCTACATTTTTACTTATTTAATCTGTAAGAAAATGTTTTATAAAACAAGCAGTGCTATTGGTCATTTCTTTTAAAAGTTTGCTTTAAGTGCCAGATGGTGTCATTATACATTACAGTGTTATGGCAAGAAGAAAACCAATGGAATAGACTTTTTTTTTAATAAACATTTAGCTGAATTCCAGTACCTTTACATCGCCTCTTGAGTCAAAGCCATCAAGCTGGTTGAGCAACTCCAACATGGTTCGCTGAATTTCACGCTCTCCTCCACTGTTTGACTCATACCTGCATAAAAGTGAAGAACTTTAATTAAGCAGGCAGTATTCTGAATTTAATGAAAGACAAAATTTGAAAAAGAAGAGCACAGTATTTACTAAGCAAAGTCAGCTGCTGATGTTTCAAGCCAAGAACCTTAATCTTTACCCCAGCCTGCCTGTTCAGTCATGTTTAACATGAGCTGCATCCAGGAGACCATGGGTCCCAAAGCATGCTTCCTGCATGCCATGCCTTTCTAAGCAAATTCAAAATGCACTTCATGAACTGGGTCTTGTAAAGTATATGAGGCTACTTGTGTTTAAGTCAAGAAAGTGTACCAAGCTTTTGGTTTTTGTCTTACCTTTTTGTTCCAACAGCATCTATTTCATCTATAAAGACAATAGACGGAGCATGTTCCTCTGCCACACGGAACAGTTCCCGCACTAGTTTAGGACCATCACCCTACCAGCAATTACAGCATCCATATATTTATATGCAAAACATCACTGTGTTTTTGAAGGTGTCTCCCCCTCTCCATAAAACATAAACAGACAAAATTTGTAGCATGAAATGAAAACAGACAAATATAAATAAAAATGAAAAGACAGTAATGAAGTAAATGACAGTAATGAAGATAAAGAGACCAAACTGTACTGCACATACATCATATAATTAAACTGGACAAGTACTTTGCAGGAATGAATGTTCATCCAGTTAAGTAAATATGTAGAAGCAACATAGTTCACATTGAAACTATTTTATGAAGTGTGAAGATTTCTGTTTTATGCTAAATGGTAAAAAGTAAAATGTTCTCCTTTACAGTGCCTGTCTCACTTCAATTTTTCTAGTAGCTAATACATTAGAGTAGATTGTTAGGGAGCATATTACCAGGATACCCAAAATACACACCAAATATTTCTGGATCAACTCTGAACCAACAACACGCAGAAATGTTGCAGATGTCTGATTAGCCACAGCCTTGGCCAGCAGTGTTTTACCTGGGCGAATAAAGAATTTTAAAGGAGTCAATAAAAACTAGTTTCCCCTTATTCCTAGTTCTTTAGAAATATTTTCAAGATATGCAAAAGTATAAATTCAGTAATATTTGAAATTTACTGTCTGGACTTTAAGATATTTTCCTTCCGTCCTGGTTGTAATCTTAGCTTATAACCTGCAGCAAGCCTTAGTCTTTTTACAGATGGCATATTATGTCAACATAAGATGATAGAAGAAACAATTCTATATGTTTCTGCCCACATTTTCTTCGACAGTTTAATAGAGAAGTAATTTCCCATTAAAACATCAATAGCCACCTTAGTCTCAAAACTTACCTGTACCAGGTGGCCCATACAAGATCACACCTTTGGGTGGCTTGATGCCCATTTCCTCATAGTACTCAGGATGTGTTAGAGGGAGTTCAACAGATTCCTGACAAAAACATGCAGCAAATATTGATAAATAGTTAAACAATTTTATTTTCAAACCCATATGTATTAACACCATCTTCAGAAATGTGCCTTTTACACTTGCTTCAGTCACAATCACATGAATCTGGGAAAGATTTCACAACATAGTAGACTAGAATTTATTAAGATATATAAAATTAATTGAAAGCACTGGCATAGAAAACTGTTTTTTTAAATTAAATACCTCTGGCTAAATCCTCATTATTTCTACATTTACAAAAGTGTCAATCCTCCTACTGATATATCTGGTACACAAACACAAAAAACACATATCATTTTTTAATACCTTAATTTCCTGTATCTGCGAATCAAGCCCTCCTATGTCTGCGTATGTTTCCTGTGGGGCTTTCTCAAGCTTCATCACTGTCACCATGGGATCTGTGTCATCAGACAAGACACCCACCACAGCATGCACCTAAGAGATAAACGTGTCGCAGAAAAAAATTGTGAAGAAAAGCAATAAAGCAATCAAATTTAGCAATAAAAGGATATAAATTATCATCATTTATTTGGGTGTGAGTGAACAGTATTTATTTCTGCATAGAAATGGAACTGAATAAGTCATTCTGAGAGAGGATTTTTTTGTTATTTTTTTATAAATATATTTAATGGAATGGACACCAGATATTCTCTTTTTTAGCAATATCTGGATATGCTTTCAGCATCAAACCTACAGTGTGTATAAAGTCACATAATACCATGCCTGCAAAACACAATGCAGTCTAAAAAAATAAGTAAAATTTTATTTTTGCAAGCAGGCAAAACTGTACTGTTTTGTTTCTTTATTTTGGCATCCTTTTTCTGCAGACTCTAGCAAAAAATAAGGCAACACAACGATGCTTTCATTGATCCCCAAACCAACCTTGTGGTTCAGTAAAACTGAGCAGCCAGGTTCCAGCTGATCCTTGTCCACAAAAGAAAGAATGGAGACATAGTGCTCACTGCCCACTGATGTTGAAACAATGGCATGATTGTCATCAATGATTTCTTCAAGATTTCCAACTGACATAGGAGTCCCACGTAGCTCATCAACTTTACTGCGCTCCTCCTGCAGATTTATTAACAAAGTAAATTTCAAAAAGAGGAAAGTGGAAGCATATGTAACCACTGGGACAACACTAATGCTTTACATATACAGGAAACTGAAAATCACATTGCACCGATTTCATAAATCATGTTCATCATATGCGTTACTAAAATGGTCAAGTTTTCACTGCTTGTTTGTCTCATTTTTACCCATAATACGTTTAGAGTTATAAATCATGCAAAACAACACCAACTTCATGTTTTTCCTCCTGAGGCTTAAGTCTCTCTTGATTTCGGATGAATTCTTCTTCTAGTAATAAGTAGTCCTTGATACGCTCTAATTTCAAAAGCTTCAATCTGCAGCGTGTGTGAGGAGTCACTGGAATAAAAAAAAACAAAATCATCCTTATTCAAATGTAAAAGTAATTTGATTGTCTTCAAAGTTATCTTTCAACAACATAAATTATCCAAAAAGTATTCTGATATCTGACACTATCTACTGGTAACAATATAGACAAAAGATATTCGGTCCAATGGAATTAAAGATTCTATCATTATTGATGTATGATTATTATATTATACCTTGGGGAAGTTTGGTAGCAGCATCAGGTCCCTTTGACTTTTTCTTCTTCTTTCCCACACGGGTTGGTATTGGTGGCTCATATTTACGTTTCTTATCCTGAGAAATGAAAAAAAACAACAAAGATGGTTCTATTGTACTACTGTTGTTAACTTTTAAGAGGTTGCTTTATACTGAATATATGCAAAAAATATTAGGGGGAAAAAGTAGCAATATTAAAATCATAGAACAGATGGCACAATAAATATAAAAAAATCAGAAGCTGGCTGGACCTCAGGGAAAAGTACGGCAATAGAATTTAGTAAAGTGCAATGACAGTTATATCTCAGTAGTAATTCAATAAGTCCTAAAGCAAATTGTACCTTATCGTCAGACTTATCACCCCCTTGTCCACCACTTCCCCCCGATTGCTTTTGTCCCTGAAATAAAAGAACATCGATATGAAACATTTCACATTATTTTAGTTTAATCATTTTATTTCTATTAAGCATGTATTTGGTAACAACTTCAAAGCGTTGAGAAAAATGTCAGATGAATAATAATACGAGCAACAAGTGATTTATAATAAAGTCCATAGACTGGTTGTCAAAATCTGAAATGTTTGCTACTGAATAAAATACATGTAAAATTCTGCTAATTTAATATCTTATAATATCATAAAGGAAACATATAGCTCTAATAATTTTTGAAACACATCATTATTTAATGATTATTGAATGTGAATTGCTGATGTGAGTCAGCGAAATCGATGTCGTTGTGACAGTCATATCCATCGCTTTAAAAATCCAGGAACCCGTTACGTACACAGATACAACGATTATTAAATCAGAGTAAGTAGTCAATAAAAGCCGTATGGAATTAATGTTCTTAAGTTAAAATAAAACAAGAGATGAAAGAGACTCGCCATTGTGCACAAGCTCGCAAGCTACGGATGTGAAGGGAGATAATGCCATTGCTGCATACGTCATTTCCTGTTATTTTTTTCGCCACACCAGTGCAATTACTTCCCTTGATTATGAAGTACAAGCATAAAGTTGGTGATACTAGAAAGAAAGTAAGGGGACCAGAATTTTTGGAGGCTATACGGGGACATGAGTCGGGAAGGTGATGGGACGAGTGGAAATAGAGCAGCATAGACTACATACGTCTGAAAAAGGGGACTGGCCTCAGAAAACGGGAACGGATGTAGAAATTATGTGATTTTAGCAAACCGCCAGTCGACGGATGTGACAAAGGAGGTTTCAAGAAGACCCTATCCTTTTTTACTCCAACAGATGACCATAGGACTGAATTTACTTGTGTGAGTGTTTTGGGAAATGGAGGGTGGCGTAGTTGGGGTGGGGTTGTTATTTTTCGAATGATCTTACCTGAAGGCAGCTTATGGCCCTACATTTACACACCTTATAGTCTCTCTATATAGTTGTGTCTAAGACTCCAAGGAAGGGATCCGGCCCGCCTCCTGTCTCTGACCGGCCCGCCCGCTGGCTCGCCCGCCAGTATATATACTATATATACAGTATTGGATAAAACGGAGTTAACTATATTAGTCCGGCCCTCTAAAACCATCCCAATTTCTCATGCCGCCCCTTGGGAAAATTAATTGTCCACCCCTGCTCTAAGGTGCAAGACTGTAAGTGAACCGTTTACTTAGTCCACTCTTCGTGCCTAGTTGGTACAATGGATCTCTGAATCTCTCCCTTTCCATATCCGATACCTACTCATTATTGAATCTTGAAAACGCACCTCTTCCGTGTTTACTCCTAACACTTTCCCACAATGCTAGTCCTTTTTCGCACCCTTCACTGCTCGTCTTCCTTTTGCAGTATCATGATATTTTGTTCTTGTTATTTGGTTCCTCTTTACGTTTTCTTTATTTATGTATATTTATCATTAGTACTGTTGTTTATTCTTTTATAGTTCGTATGTTATTCGTTTGTTTTCCTGTTCCTTGTATGCTGAAATCAGTGAATTAGTTCCCAGTTTCTATCGATCACAGTTATACTTTTTTGAACATGTAAACATTTTGAGATCTCATCCACAACTTCCTTTATTTTTAGAAGACATTTGACAGAGTGTGTTAGACACATACAGGGCTGTAACTGTGTGTTGGAGCAGGAAGGCCGAAAGACGACAGAGGCGAGTTGGCGAACATCAAAGGAGTGAACATAACTTCCCATTCCGGACCTGCTTGAAGTCGTTTGTGGAAGTAATGTTGAAGTTCTTCAGCTCCTGCTTCGAGTCTCATCCATCTCCTCCTCCCCCAACCTCACCCACCTGGCGACCCGAGATGTTACAGCCACTTACATCAGGTCACAGATTGAGTGTGTCCACACAGGGCAAAGAGCAATTTCGATTGCTTGTAACCAACTCACTAATAAACAAGAATTGACTCATGCGTGTGCGGGTGCGAGTGGGTATGTTAGGTGTGAGGTTATGTGCGTGCATGTGACTGTGTTTAGTGGTGCTGTATGTCTGTTCACTCTAACTTCTTTTGTCCTGTCGAGAATTAATTATTTTCTACGAGTACGGGTACCAGCATGAGAGGTTAAATATTTTCCTCCAAAAACATTTTTTACTCTATAGACTGAAATCTGTCTGAAATCCGATAATTTTCCCTAATGAGGTGGTTCCTGTACAAAAGATCAATAAATCGCTAAAACATCTTAAAGTCTCCACGTGTTACTTGAATAACATACCTGGCATTCGAGTGGGTCTACCTCGATGTCGACTACATTCAAGTGACTTATAGATAACAGCGATCTCTTCTCTTGCAAATGAATAGGTACCAGTGTAAGTACATTGCAGACATGTCACGTGGTCTACCCTCATTATCCTGATTTGGATCGACTTTCTGTCATACGGTTCTTCCCTCTTTCCTCATGTCTCCTCCTTCCAACTGTTGACAACTGTAAACTAGCAGCCAGCATGTTGAGCTACGTTGAGACCATTTCTCTTTCTGTGTAAAGCTCGAGCTTCTCACAGATCAGTGCTTGATACTATTTTTCCGAACCTGAGTAAAAATTCGGTTTACATCTTCCTACAAACATTCTCACGCACTAAAAGGGGTGGAGGCTGTTCTGGTTTGGCTGTGTGACCTGGGACGAATCTGTCCTTCAGGGTGCCTCGGAGGTAGGTTGATTGTAAAGTAAATAATTTGCTGAACACTTCTCAAGACAATAAGACATTGGAGCCTTGTCAGCTCCTGCGTCTATTCCAGAGGTCTCCTGTAGTCCACAACTTGCTGGCCATGTATTTGCGTTGTTCAACAATTTCCTGTAGTGGCAAAAGACTAAACATTTTTATGATAACAGAAGTTAACATAGGAGATTAGGTTCAGCAGCAATATGAAACTTTCGAGTTTGTCTGACTTCATACACACAGAAATGTATGTCAGAAATGTCCCTGGAACAACATATCTAGGCTTCTTCTCTCACGTATCTTATGCTCTAAAATGACATCTTTGCCTGTTTTATCCACGAGATACAACAGAAAGAAAAATAGACACTTTTGAGTTAAGACCAGGGCATTTTGTGGAATAGAGTCTGCTAATTGGGGGCATAAAAGGAAAGAAGGAAGAAGAAACGCGAAAATGGTAAAACTAGGCAGGTAGCATTGTCATGTGGTCACCAGGTAAGGGACGTACCATCGCCCACATGGAGGGTCTGGTGAGGCTTGTGGACAGGTCAGGGACCGCTTATGTAAGGAAAGCTGGGAGATAGATACCTATGTGAAGCTCAGACAGGTGTTATATGAGGTAGACAGCATAAAGTGTTACAGCAAGCCAAGCTAACAGAGGCGGTAATGGCATGCAGCAGGGAAGTGGTCAGTGGTCTTCCACACATGTTAGCAGGACCTACTAGGATCACAAGGGGGAAAGAATTAGTCATCTGTTCACTCCGCCACCTGTAGGCCGAGCAGAGGGTGAGTATGAGTGGTCTCTCTCTTTGTGATTGAAAGATGAGGGGCTGACCAATCGCATCGCTGGTTGCATGTGTCTATGAGAATGTGCGAAGTGAATGATGGAAGCGAGAAAATCGCAATACACTTATCGGTATGACGTCAGACTGGACGGAGCAGCTGGTCAGCAGTCCTAACGACTTCAGCTTCTCCAGCGACAACGTCATCTTTACCACGAGACCGAGTCTCAAGCCAAGAGAACAAGACTCGGGAGAAAGGACACTGAGTTAGAGAACCTTGAGCAAGAGGGCAAGTCAGTGACCAGGAACTGTCAGGACTGCCTGCTGTCGCCGTGGTAAGCAAAGGACTACATGACCAGGACTTGCACTACCTGTGAGAGGACTTGGACTACCTGTGAGAGGTAGACGTTTGACGACAAGGCCGACAGAAGTCATCGTTCTCAAAGAGAAGACACCGCCTGCTGGGTTCACCGCACTCCACAGCACCGGAGTAGAGAGAAACATCACATGAAGATGGTGTTTGTTCAGCGGCTGTACGTGGCTCTGGAGTCGTAGATGAGACCACGTGTGTGTCCCTGGACAGGTCAGTGCTCGAATCAGTGTCGTCATGGAAACAGTCGTCGCTCTCTGACGTGGTTGGCAAATCGAGCGGAAAGTGACGACGAACAGTAAGACAAACACTTCGAGAAGGTCATCGGCGTGTCGTGACTGTCTACTGTAACACTGCTCCTCACCTCTCTACAAGCGAGAATATACTATGGCAGTACAACAACAGCTGTAACAACCGAGAGCTAAGTGTACATGTGTACACCTGACACCGAATGGTAGATATAAAGGGCAGCAACAGCACTGTAATATTGGACATCCTTTAGATCAGGGATGCACAACCTACGGCCCGCGGGCCATATCCGGCCCGCGACGCGGTGCCATCCGGCCCGCGAAACTTCTGCCCACAGTGCAGGAAATCGGCATGTTAGTAATAAAAGAAGACTTTAAAGAAACGAAAAAAAAAAGGAAGAAGTATTTATCCCCACGTAGGGGCGTCTCTCAATCTTTTTTTTTCGATGGACGAACATTTCGATTCAGTGCTCCGACTTGGTGTCTCTACGATGCAGCCGGACATTCAGAAGTTGGTTTCGGGAAAACAACTTCAAATATCCCACTAATTACTACATAATTAATGGTAAGTACAACTTGTTTCTAATAAAAAATGGTATCTGCTCTATTTTTTTTTCCTTTTTGTATTTTTGCGGTGAAGTGGCCCGCGGCACGGCTGTCCGAAATGGATATGGCCCGCAGGCCGAAAAAGGTTGGGCATCACTGCTTTAGATGACTCATATTATTGTATGTACATTTTCGCATGTTTTGTCTGTTAAATAAATCCTTATAAGTTAAGTCACACATCTTTAAGTCCTTTGTTCGGCGAGCGACTGACGTGTTATTATTGTAATATTGTCTCCCTGTAATATTAGGTTGACGTGGGTGGCAGGACTGATTGCTATTCACAAGCCCAGTTTCTCCGGGGCAGAGTCAGTGTTTGTGGTAAAACTCATGAACATTGTAACAAGCATAATGAACGCTACATAGCCCGAATTTAAAAATATATTCTCCTTGGGAATTTCTCACCTTTCGCCTGAAACCAGAAAGAGGAAAGAACTGACACCAGGCCATGAAAACAGTTTTAGGGACGACGATGAACCGTCTCGCCAGGTACTGAATTCAATCTTAGTAATGCTGAGATGTGAGAATACAAATATTCTTTGGCATCGGTACGTTGAATAGTACGGAACACTGAATTAGTGAATTACCCAATAAATCTTATCTTTAGTTTAGATGAATCAATGTAAAGAAAAATGTCCTTTCATAATTTTCAATTAAAAGCAAGTAATGTTCATAGAATAATTTAAAATTACGTAACTTACGTTTATCGTTCGTAGTTTATTTATTTATTTATTTCTATGAGTTATTTTAGTCGTAAACAGCGTCCCCCTGTCAGATTTGGATCCTTCGTCGGCAGAACATCTTGACAACTTCACATCTGTATTTACTGCCAGTCAGACAGTACACGTAGAAATTAATAGCATAATTAGTTAAGAAGAGAACTACAGTGATCGAGAACAATAACTCATTCACTTCGGTCATTTCACAATTATTGTCTTCTCCTAAGAAAAACCTGGTCACATAAACGGCGATAATGGACACAGGAAGAGATAGCAAACAAAATGTAATAGATGTTGCAATCAGCATTAAAGTCAACGAAGAAGACTGCTTGTGGCGAGTACAAAGTTGAGAGGAGTGTCCTGAGGACAATTTTTGTTTGGTTTCCTTCAGAGACTTTCTCAGTTCCCCAATGAGTACACAGTTGGCCGCCAGCAGAAGACAGAAAGGTATCAGGGATAAGACACCTGTAGATATCCAACCAAACGCGTCTCGATAAAAGATTTCATAATCTTTACTGACAAAACTGAAAAAGCACTCAGCTGTTTTATTTTCAGTGTTGTTGAGAAGAGTGTGTCCATACAAAGTGTGAGAATTCAATAAAATAAAAAATGCAAAGATGGCGCTCACCATTGCACGTGCAAACCGTTTGTTACAATAAAGATTGACTTTGAGAGGAAAAAGAATTGCCGCTGTTCGTTGCCAAGTCATAGTCACCAGAATCATTGGTGATGTTTGCGCGGTAACACAGCTCAAAAACACTCGAAGCTTACATAACACATCGAAATTCAAAAACACATTGAAAGCACTGAGGAACCAGAAGAAGGGATCACACCATAAGGCGATGAGGTCAGAGACGGCCAGACAGCTGAAGTACAAGGACAGACTGGACACCGAGGTATCTTTTAATCTGTGCTGCATCACCAACACCATGATGTTTCAGAAAGTTCCAGGAATGACTGTGGCCGGAATTCCAATTTTGGAGATGAGGTCAGCGGCTTCTAGAAGCCCTGTATATGTCCTGTCGCATTCAGAAGAGTTTATTGTCATAGTGTATTAACTAAGCTCAATCCTTGGTTTTGACATAAAAAAAGATTTCAAAAGTATTTTGAACTTTTGTTAAACTTAAAGAATTCATTTTGAGTCATTGTGAACTCCCGAAGTTCCAAGAATGTGCTTCGTTAGTAACTTTAGTCTTGATGAATTTACTGAGTATTACGATGAACAGAGCTTAAATTCTGCCAAACTTGAATCGTGAGACTTTTGTTTAAAAAAAAATCGATTAATACTGTCACAGGGAACTATTCCTTCAATAAATAAAAAATACATACTGACATTTTTCCTTCTATCCACACCCATGTGATTTATTTTTAAAAGCTTCAAAAACTTTTATTTCTTGACATATTTCAACAGCAATTCAGGCTCCCAGGAAATCTGTGCATCGTTAAATAATTTTTCCTTGTAAAGAAAGACATAATTATTCTTCAATAATTTTTTACGACTTATTATGTACTCCACTAAAGTTAATAAAAGGCTTTGCGCATAAAGAAACATCAATATCGAAATAGACCAATAGATGGGAACACAAACTTAAAAACAAATTGGCTGACAGCACTTTATATTTTGTTTTTGTAATTTGTCTTTCAGTATTTGTTTTATTTTACCTTCGAACAGAACCATCTCCTACTCTGACTGCTAATTCTTGTGCATGTGAATGTAACAAGAAATGTACAAAAAAAAATGATTCTACTTCACAGAAAATGAGAGACAGAGAGAAGAGCAAACTAAATGTTGCGACTAATGTGGCGTAAATGTGCAGAAGAAGACGGGTGACACAAGTTTCAACGGGGTGTGACGGTTCGTAATAAAAAAAAATTCCTTTTATTTTCAGATATCTTTATTCGATGATAAAAAAATAATAAAGTATCTACACATTGAATACATGTGCGGCTCACATTCTATGCAACGTTGCATGATGGCCCAGCCCTGTCCAGGCAGCGAATCGGCATGAAAAGGCGGGGTGGGGAGTCGGACTATAGCTTCACCACTGGGCAAGAGCACCACCACGGTGTACTTGTACACTCAATGAACAAAATCAATGAAAATTAATTATCCTATCAATTCATGACTGCTGCTGATGTGGTAAACGTATTTAAAAATCTTGTTATTGACACCAAAAATGAAAAGCGCAGCCTATAGGTCATAAAAATTATTTCTAGCACCACTTGCACCATCACATTCTTAGACATTTACATACTGCGATATTGCACGTCATCATCATTATAATTAAAACATAAATAGCACTTATTTTAGTTTAACTGTTGTGGCCAACATTCAAACATTTTGTTGGTCACAGAGGTCGGGGCTATCATGCAGTGTCTTGGGGTGGGCTTCATCAATGACGACATCAATTTTTGTTCAGCTCTCGCCCAGACGGAAGTATAAGTGATGTGACGTCATCATTTTTTGCGCAGCCTTCACCCAGACGGAAGTACAGTTATTGTGACGTCAGTGCAGGAAGCTGCGGAAACTAAGCAGCATGGCGGGCCGTTCGAAACAGTATGATTTTATCTTTGATGGAGGTCTTAACTCTCATACTCGTGCATCTCTGGTTATTGAATTGATCAAGTATCTTCTGTACGAAAGAAACCAGATTCCACTTCACTTTGATGGTTTGAAGCAGCAAACGCAGATTGAGGAGGTAACTAACGTTTTCTTCTCCGTTTTACTTCGTGATTCTACTGTCATGATTCAATTTGAGTTTCAAGTTTACACAACAGTGTTACATAATTTTTAAAAACTCAGTATATCTTAAAATTTCACAATCGATATTTTCGTAAATGAAAGAAAAGTTTTCTGTCGAAGTCTGGAGGGTCGCAGACAGCAGTGGATAGATCAGGTGTGGGCAAAGTTTTCTTTTTTGCGGTCCGGTCTCAAAATTCTAAGTTATGCGGCGGCCCGGTAAAATACGAAAAATCCACGCCAGATAACAACACAACAAACCTAGTGATAATGGAATCGACCTGTACTTTGCGTCAGTTGTGCAATAAAGTAATTTCCGGATTCTAATGCATTCTTAATTAATCTCAGCTCACAGGAGAATCAAAATAATTATTACAATTATTTTAGAATTAAAAATAATAATAATAAATGCAAATTTGTAAAGTGCATACTCACACTCATAAGAAGTAGGCTCTTAGTGCTTAAGAACATATGAGATATTAAAGAATAAACAACCTACTAAGCAAATACAGGAAACACAAAGAGGAACCAAATAGCAAGAACAAGAGCTGAGAGTAACATGATATTGAAAAGAAGGATTTGAAAAAGGACTAGCATTATGGAAAAGGTTATTGTTAATAAGAATAAGTGGGAATTTATAAAGTACAATATCTCAGCCAAAGGCAAACTTATTGCGCTGAACAAGATCAAAACAGTAACAAAGATGTAGAACAAAATCATCAAATAGTAACGAAAATGTAGAAGGAAGAACAATGCAAGCACTCGCTGCATTCCGACAGTAAAGGACGATGATTGTACAGTAATCCCTCACCACTTTGTGTTTCACCCTTGCGGCTTTGCTATTTCATGGGTTTTTTTATCAGAAATAAATGGGAAAAATTATTTGATCAACGCTTCTTCTTGGATTTTCTGAGAAATTCAATCAGATCCCAGCTCCCGATTGGTTCAGTACAGTAGCACCTTGTGTACTTTTTCGTTTTTCGTTCTATAACAGGTACTGTATTACTCTACAGTACATATGTGTTTGCTCTTTTATTTTATGTAAAGGTATAATAATGCGCAAAACAGTGTGGGAATGGTTATTATGGAAATGGAAAAGGTTCATGTAGAGTAAAAGTATGGAGGAGGGTTTATAAAGTCATAATATAGTGTATAAATATATAAATAAATATGCAGTATCTTTTTCGCAGATTTTCGTTTATCGCGTGTGGTTCTGGAATACATCTCCCACAATAAACGAGGGATTACTGTAGATGTAATTGCAATGACTCTAGAGAATTAGGTTAGTGACATCAGGAAAATACTGGGACGATGTTGAGTTTTCTTGAGAATGTGAAGAAATGTTATCACATGAAACTCCTTTGGGGTGATCACTTCAGTTTATTCAATGTAGCTGAAGGTCGCTGCCAAGCTAGTGAAGCGGGCAGAATGGAATTCAGCCAATAGATCCAAACAGTTCTCACTTCAAAATAACATTATATACATTGTATACAGTCCTGTTGCAAACCAGAAGAGAAAGAAAACGCAGAAGAAGTACATATAAACATGAAGATCCAACAATTTTATCCAAGTCAAATTACAACAACAAAACATAAACAATATCAAGGAGAGCCAATCCCCTCAGCCTGTTAGGCGAAGGGACAGAACTACTCTTGATTTAACTTTGTACTTGCTAAACATCAAAGAAATGACTGAAAGGTAGGCAACAGCACTGTAAATGTAACTAAGAAGTCGCACGAAAAGCAAAGATAATAAAAAGTTAATTTATATAGCTCCCACTGTAAAAGGCAAAATCAAAGCGCTTGACAATATATCCAGCAATATGATATTTACAAGAAGTTCAAATTGTTATCATCTATAATGAGTCACAAATCTAGAGGTGTTCAGATATCATTTTGATCTGGTGCTTCATGAATAAGATAACACTTTATTTACCTCAGAGGGCTTTTCAGGGCAGCTCAATATGGAAGCACAAAACAATACCACAACATGTCCATATCAAACATACTTATACATTCATGTTTCAGACAGCTGCATTCATTCACGCTTAGTAACATTCGAACATCGCACAGTTGAAACAATCTGTTGGTCCTGCATGCAGGTACACAGAATCAGTGGACCGATAGGCGGTGGAAAAACTCTTCTGCCTTTTGTCGTGAAGGTTTTCAAATACTTTCAGAAGTGTCTGCCTGTTATACAAGGAGTATTCTGGGCTGTTCCAATGAATTTGGAATGGGTCAGTACAACACAATGTAAGCTGCTCATCCTTCACCAATACATTGTTGTAAAGAAGATAAATAAGAAAGACAGCACACTTCTATGTGCAATCTATAAAGCTGAAGAAATTGCTGGGGAGCAGAAAAATTCTTTGGCTTCCAGAGAATGAAGAGGCGCTGTTGAGCCTTCTTCAAGGCAGCTTAAGTAATGGGATCCCAGCAAAGTCTCTTATCAAAGATGGTGGCCAGGTATTTAAAAGAAGAGACGGTTTCTGCCTCCTTGTCGTGGATGACACTTACAGGACATGGTGGAGAATTCTGATGGAAATCGAAGACTCTTTGGTCTTACATTAAGTCCTAAGATATTGTCATTGCACCAGGCAATAAATTCATCTAAAGCTATACCATCGGTATCTACTAGCCTGCTAAAAGGTGTCATCAGAAAATTTGACGAGATATTGACCCTCATGGTTATTGCAACAACTGTTGGATGCAGAATTAACAGAAGCGGAGATAAAATATTGCCTTGGGGTGGGCTTCTGCAGAGAAGAACAATATCATGGATTACTAGTGGTTTCTTGCTAGAGCACCAAATCAACAAAAAGTTGATGGAGGGGTGTAGCATCTGGTCACAAATTTTTCTAGTGCAGATCTACAAAGTCATTAATCTTTGACAAAAGCAGATCAATTTGGATTCATAAAATAGTCTTGTCTGTGAAGTAAATCATCCCTTTATCACTAGGATAAACATGACATAGGATGATTGTTATGGCTGGAAAGCCGGATGTTTGCCATGTTTTGTTAATAATGTACATGGCTGAATAAGTAATTAGTACCTAGGGAAAAAGCTCACCATAAATAAAAGTCAATTTTAATGGTAAATATTAGACAAACCATAGAAGATGATGTCACATAAATGGGGCTTACATGTGGTGTTAAAAAGCCATCAGTTAGGCTTAAAACAACCAAAATAATTTAATTTGTGTATATAAGATGCATATATTGTGGAACCTATCCTAAAAGAACCAAAAACTGTTTTTGTTTGGTGAGTTTAAGAAATAGCAAACTGCATCTTCAGAGATTAATTATTTACGTTTTTTTTTTCAAATGATGGTTTTTGCTCAAATTCATACGCAGATGAGGAAGTGCTGTTTCTTTTCCGTGACAAATATAAATTGGCTTTGAAACTAGGTAACTAGCAAAATATTTTGTTTACACATCATAGAAGTCAATGAACTTTTTTTATTTTTCAGGTACAAAATTCGCACATCAACAGCAAATATCTCCAGACAGAAAGAAAAGCACAGGCGATACTCTCAAGCCTCGAGGATTTATTTGTAAACATTTTAAAGGCTTTTGAGACATGTCCTGAAATTCAGCAGGCTCTTGTGCTGCTTGGAAGTACCACTGCAACCCCAAAAGAAGTGTATGTTGTAAATCTCCCAAGCCTGTGTCCAGAAGCAAACCATGTTTCACTTAAGTCATGTAAACAAGCTTTCTTCCGCCACATTGTAGCAGAGCAGATTTTGGCCAACGAAGCTGCCCTTGGGCCAACTAATGTGATGGTGATGCTTCTTGCACCTACAACAGCTATTCTGAAAGGGTTCGTGCCAAAGATGTCATTCAAGGTACCTTCCAGAGGGATCTGTTTAACTCTGAACATGATTTGCATGCAGCCACATTCTTGCCAGGAACTCACCTTTGATGGTTCAGAAGTCGAGATATCAGGTATTGAACCACTTAATATTTCTTCTGCTGAAACCTTGGACCATTCACTCAGTGCTACACCTTTGTCTTCATGTTCAAGGCAGCACAGACATACATTTTTAAAATTTCCCGTGGTAAAAATGGAAAGAAATCATTTGTCCACACCTGGTAGTGTCAAAGCTGAGGATTTTAATCATGTTCTAACTAATGATTGTGAAATCACTGGTTCGGTTAAAGAATTGATGCTTCCTCATACAGCTAGCACCCCTAAGCCTGGACATTGCCAACAGCCTCCAAATAGCAACTGTGCGCAGCAGAGCAGTAGTACAGAGATACAACACCAGTGTATTTGGTTTCAATATGCTACTGCAATTAAAGGCTATAGTGTGTAGGGGTTTCAGCAGAGTAGGTATGAATGTCTGCACAGTTAAGAAATTGGTTATGATGACTGGAAACTTTAACCATATCAGATAGTTTTACAGTGTTTTGTTTTAGTTGCATGTATATAAAAGGTGCACATGTTCCTGTTAGTGCCAGACATCTTGATTTTCAAAATTTGAAACTTAAGGAGATACTTGTCAACAGTGGACATAGAATAAACACAAGCTCTCAGTCTGCAGCTTGATCTTGCACATAATCCAACACATATATCCTTGTTTTGCATGCTTGAACTCAACAAGACTGTATATCCGGTAATTACCTATCTGGACTGTGATCTTAATTATAAATTTAATGAGGATGAAATTGAATGATGATGATAATGAAATTGAATGATGATAATAATGAAATTGAATGATGAATGAAAATAGTTCGTGATAAAGGTAAATACGGTGTGGCTTTGTTCATGAAGAAAGTATGTGTGCTCACAAATATATCATACTAAACTCATTTGAACTGTAAGTCTACCTGAATAAAATTAAAACTAATGACATGGTGCCTGTAAAGTGTCACCACCAGTAGTTTTTCATGACAATGGTTTGTTTTAAGCTTAGGAAAGCCAGCCTACAACCGACTATAAGTAGGAAAAAGTTTGCTTTTCAAAAAATATGCACTTTTTTTTTTCAAATCAAGGCTAATGCAAAATGAATGTCACAGCACTAACGAGTGTAATGAGTGCTTACATTGTCCTCTCTTGTGTTTGTTCAACCTGCAATATCATTACTGTTACTCACCAAAGTGCTTGTTTATTTTATATAACAATATGCTTGCGTAACAAGCACATTTTCTTCAGGAGCAATTTTTTATGTTTATACACATTTCTTGTGAGCAATCTTTCTTAAATATTATGACCCAGAGTAAAACCTGTGATGCTTTGTTATCTCTTGTTACACCATCACGTTCTCTTTGCCAGACATTAATTTCCAGAGTACACAATGCATATTTATATGTATGTGTATGGGAATAAAAATAGATTTACAGAATGTTCATTTTGTTTCTTCTTTCTCTGCATTATCTACAGATTAATAATTGTCCTGGTTATGTATGGCCATGGCCTTTTCATTCTTCAACCATTGTATGGTGGGGCAGCTAATGTCAATTAAATAAAATGATGATGTAATCATTTTCATACTTGTGTTCTTTCAGGTAAAGATCACAGTTGAACATTGACAATTTACTGCAGGATAATAGCAAAGATATGTATTACAATAGAAACTTCTTGAAGAGAACAAATCAATTTAATTAAATGGATAAATCTTTTGGATTTATAATTTATCAGTTTGTAAAGCTTATATGCAATAGGAGGCTGTTCAAAATATTTTGGAAACAAACATCTAAAGAACAACAAATCATTATGTGTACTCTGTGAGCTTTCATTTCGTTTTAAGCCATGCTTTTCAAAACTTGTCAAAAAGTGCAGTTCATTTTATGGCTTTTCAATATAGGGCAATTAAGCAGTGGTGATTGGGGTCCAAACTGCTTAACCGCAGCTTAAATATTTTTCGATAATGCATAAATTAAAATAATTTTTTATCACAATCTTTTCTCTTAACTTTGTCGCATTGAAAGGTGTGAATCCATTACAATAGCAGCCTCCATAACACTGACACACAGCATGGATAAAACAGAATAATATTTGAATTTCATTGTAAGTTATTTTATTGTTTATTGATAAATAAAAGACTAATCTTTTATAAATACCTCTTTGAAGTTATAAGCCAACATTTAAATATTTAATCCGCGATAGTGCATAGCATGTCAATCACAGACATTTGAAATGACAGCTGTCGACCACTATTGTTCTGACCTCCTGTTATTTTGTGACACTCCAGTCTGCCAATCACTTCAAAAATTTTGAAGACTTATCTGCTTAAAAAATATTCTGCTCCCCCTGTTACGCTATTTCTGAAATGGAGATTTTCTTAATGGCGATTGCCTAGGCTCTTGGTACCCATCCAATATTGACCTTCTGCACAGATCTTGCTCCGTGAGTGCATTCTAGATGTTCTCATTCCTAGTTTTTATTTTGTGAGGCTAGCTTTGACTCCATCTCCTAACAAGCACGTTTTGAGATTATTGCACAGAGGCCAGTGGTAAAATAACTCCTCTCTGATTCCCAATTTTTAAAATGTACCTACCACTAACATTAAACATCAAGAACTATTTTATCGCTTCTCTTTCGTCTCAATATGTTGATGCTCCTAAACTGTTGGCCATAGCTCATTCACACCTAGTGCATCATTCATAATCTTTAGCCAAGGGTCACACAAAGGAAAACATTATGCCATAATAGTTCAATATGGTCAGCGTGCACTTTTACATTGCACATTTGACATCTCTTCATAAATAAACCACAAAACAGATATTTATCTCCAAATTTTACTTCAAATAACAGCAGCATGAACACTTCTAAGTTTTCCATAGACTTTAGCTGGGGGACTCCCTGCAAAAGACCAACAACAAATCTTTAGCATGCATCCCTAAACAAAATTGATAAATAAATTAGGATCACAATCTAGAACATGTAAGTTGCATTAAACTAAAGATTTCTTAAAATGAAATAAACGATCTGCTGCATTATCAGTCAAGCTATAAAGAAAACAATGCCGAACGTATAAATAAAATGGCAAATAATCAACAGGGCATAGCATTGGAAAACTTGAGTTCCGCTTACAGGGTCGGGGTCCAGGGGCCGACGTACCCCTGGTGGGGTGTAGGGGCAAAACCCCTACTGGGGGGTCAGCTGAAAGATTTTCAGTTTTTGAAGCATTAATTTCACCCTTTTCCTGCAATGTTTTGCAAATATTTTCATTCACAATAACATTAACAAGACACACACACACATGTATACCAAACATAAATCCATTGGGACCAATGAAACACACACACACAAATTATACTTATATAATTATTTACTTGGCTGTCAATAAAACTAGCAGGAATTGTCACAATATCAGCTTGCGTTGGTTTTTTTTTCTATGCACTGTCAAAACTAAAGAATGAAGACAGCTTTGTTTGCTTCTTTGGTTTGTCTGCGACAACTGTCACAATGTTCAACTACTTGGTCAGCGTTTTGAATATCCTCCCCAGCACCCTTCTGGCTGCTGACAACATTCACTCCTTGGTTAGCATCTTCATTATCCTTGACACTTTACTAGGCTGTCAATAAAAACTAGCAGGAATTGTCACAATATCAGTTTGCATTGTTTTCTTTTCTATGCACAGTCAAATCTAAAGAATGAAGACAGCTTTGCTTGCTTCTTTGGTTTGTCTGCGACAACTGCCACATCAACTAATTGGTCAGATATATCCTCCCCAGCATCCTCCTGGCTGTTGACAACATTATCCTTGACAGCATCTGCTTTCTGGCCGTTGACAACCCTTTCTTGGTCAGGATTGTCATTCTGGCTGTTTGTTTTCTGCTTCTTGCTAGATTTTCTTTCGAGCACTGCTTCATCCAGTATTTTCCTTTTTCTTTTGCTTTAGACGGCAGTTTCTGATCAGGTTCCAAGCCCATTTCATGGCAAAGTTTGTTCCTGGTTTCCTGGTTTGTGGCTTTTCTTTCTTCATTGTCAATCCAAGCATTCCTCATGTTCTCAACTAGCTGCTTGCTCACAGGTTCTTTGATGGGGTCTGCCTTAGCAAAGTACTCCACTGCTGTTTTCTTGGCTGTAGCCAGTCTTGACTTCACAGTCTGCATGGCCATGTATGTGTCAACATCCATGTTGGTCTTTTCCTTGGACAGGATCTTTCCCATCTCGCTGAAGGTGGATTCCACAATTGGCCATGGAAGCAACTGAGCAAGGCTTTTGCTGCTGCACACAGGAGAGGAAACCTGTCCAAAGTTGCAACTAAGAGTTAAAGTCTATTCAAACTTACAATCTAAATTACTTACCAGGCAGATGATTCTTCTCTGATCGGCAGATTATTTTCTCCTTGTGAGAAGATGTGTCACAATGGACTTTGATGGCAGTGAACCCTTTATTCCCGTAGGCTACTTCTTTTCTGCATACATCACAATATGCCTTGCCCACTGCTGCGAGTTTTTTAATGCAATGATCGTAGCACAAGATCATAATCTTGGTCTGTTTTCCTTTCTTCCCCTCCTTTTCCGACACGGTAACACTGTATTCTTTTCAAGCCATTCCCAATTCCACGAATAACGGGAACCCTTATCGCTGAATAGCTCACCGCGCCGTACGATGTCAGATCTTGCCATCGTCGAACGTACCACAAGCTTTTTCTTTGTACTCGCAAATGCCGCGCAGCGTAAGAACTGACTAAAGCCAACACGTGTGGCGCGCAAAGGAAGTAACACAAAATGCAAGAATCGGAGACCGTTTGGGAACCGGAGACCGTTTGAGTACAAAATGTGCTACTGACGAGGCGAGCGCGATCGGCGTACGCTACTTCGAAATCGGCGTAAGTCAGAAGTCAAGTCGGCGTAAATGCGCCGAACGGCGTACAATGCTATGCCCTGAATCAAAGTTGTGTTGTTGATCTGCATAAATAACATTAAACAAGTGACTACAAACAACAACAGGTATAAAACCCTTACCAAGAATGAGTTTAGAAATTGCCCGTCTGGCACTCAGGATGTTTTGATATGACCCCATGATGTGTACTTTACTGAAATATACAAATACAAATCATTGAACATCATAGCACCTTATTCAAGTCCTACAGGAAAACTTGCTGCTTTACAAATTCTATAATTAAAATAGTCACAGCTGACGACAAATGAAGAGCAAGGATGAAGACGAGCAGCACAGGATTAAACCAAACTAAGATGACAATATAACAAACCAACCGAAGTATGTGGTTGACCATATACACTACTTCAAACGATAGTATCCACATACATCAGGGGTGGGAACCTTTTCTCCTACAAGAGTCATTTGGATATTCATAACATCATTTGTGGGCCACACAAAAATATCAACTTGAAAATTAGCCAGCATTAGGTCAAGCAGTTGTTTTGCAACATGTACACCTCCAGACTGTCTGGCACTGTCTTCAATACAAGCTGCAGACAGCTGATAACAACAAAGGAACCAGTCACCAAAACAGAAGGGGCACCACATTCCAAATGCACAGAGGCAAGCATGTCGAAAACACACCATCCTCAAGATGTGCACATAAAACAAACTTCTATACATCATGCTCACATATTAATTTATAACAGCTATCTGAGCTTCACAAAAATTGAAAATAACAGCAATAGAATTCAGGTCTTGCACAACTCACCTCCCTGCCAACACAATCCTTGTTTTTGTGATGTTTTCTATCATATACCTGGTCTTTCCACTTTTTCCTGCTAACCTGCCAATGGCTCGAGACAAGTGATCTCCTTTGAGAGTTTTGACTGAGACCAACAGCAAAGAAAAATTGCATTTTAATTCAATTGCCAAGAATATATATGCAGATCTTATTTGATACTGCAATACTGCCAAGAAATTTCATATTCTGATCCTGCTTCAAGCATGTAATACGGTTCCCAGTCACTTAATCCCCAGACACTTCATCCCCAACGCTTCATCCTTAAAATGAAATTTTAACTATAAAAATTATGAAGCCGGCGAAAAATTTAACTGAAATTCAAATAATTATCTTCATATAAACATCACAATAAGTTTTACAATTAAAATAAATATTGAAATACATTAATAATATTCAAATCATGCTATTAACTTCAACGTCATTTGAACCTCTACAACATTAGTTAAAGTATTTTAATTGTAAAACTTATTGTGATGTTTATATGAAGATAATTATTTGAATTTCAATTAAATTTTTCGCTGGCTTCATAATTTTTATAGTTAAAATTTCATTTTAAGGATGAAGCGTTGGGGATGAAGTGTGTGGACACCATGTAATACATATCCTGCTGATGTTACGACAATCAAATTTCCCACACAGGTGGAATTATTCAATTCAGGCAATAAATCTAATAATTGTATTAAGATCACAAAGCAACTTTATTGCATCAAGTCATACAAAAGTAAAATGCAAAGAATCATCATATACGATCTTTTAAAACCAATTTTTATAAACAAGAACACACTTCGCTGCATATTATTTATTGGAAATATCTATGCTAATAACTTTTATATGATTTAACTTGCAACAAACAGGCTAATCATAAAGATAGAAAATAAGCACAGATGTATTTGATCGAAAAATTTGTAAAACGAAGTAGGAAAACCTATTTCAGCTAAAACTCACCATCTTTGATGTCAAAAGATTCTAGATAAAGATCATCTAGCCTGATGAGGGCAACTGCATCCTAAGAAAACAAAATAATCAAAACTGCTGGTAACATTTATATAAAATAAAAACTATGTACAGGGGTGTCTAACATTTTATATCAAGCACATTTCAACTTGATACACACCAATGTAACTTGTAACAAAAAGCAACAAGTATATATGAATTTTCTAGATTATGAACTACTCTAATTATCTACAAGAACATAAATTAATAATCCCTTACCTACATGTTTTATAGACTGAGTATATCAGACATCATTGCTAGCTTAGGAACACAAGCGCCAAAAAATAATAGTTGACAGAATCAAAAGCATGCAAAAATACAGCTCATTTTATCTCCACAAATCAACAGAAAACCACTTACATCAACCTCAAAACCCAGTGTGAATGCTTTCACAAAATCTGCTGCTTTTTGCAAAGCATTTGCATTTGTTGTGTCTGTACATGTCTGCAAAATAAAGTGAAAGATGAAAATGCTATTAAAGCTTATGCTAACAATAAAAAGGATACAAAACACCAGCATTGAAACAATTCAGTGTCAATAGTATTAGATGTAATCTGCATCTTCTGCTCTTGGTTATAAAATACATAATGTTGTAAACTGAATAAAGAGGCCCTGCACAATTAAGGTCAAGCTTTCATGTCTGCTTTGTTTTGTCAAATATTCTCTAATTAACAGCAGATGAAAATATCAAATTCTGACACATAAATGGCAAGTTCTGACATATATTGCTGAGAAGTCTGTTAGTTAAATGGTTGGTTCTGTCTAGATAACATCTTTGTTCAGTGTTGGATACAGACACACAAAAAATAACAAAGAAGACATCACTAAAGGTGTGAAAAGAGGAAAAATACATTGCAAACTGGCAGAAAATATGAAAAAAGTACTTTCTGTTTTTTTATTTTATAAAAAGAAAAGATATTACCTACCCTTATTTCAACTGTTTTTGTCTTTAAGTTAAAGCGGATCTGCAGTTTAAGATGATCCACAACAGGTGTAAATATTTTCATCCATTGATCACGAAGTGGAGTATAACGATGTGGAGGCACTGGAACCTTTCTTACCTCCGTTTTTCTTTCCTGCACAGAGAAAAACCACAATAAACGAAAGGCAAGTGTATTCCTGTCATATGTCATGGCATGTAATAGTATTTATCTTGCATCCAGTCTCACAACATTTCTCATCAATCATGTGGTGATGATACGCAGCTGTATTGCTCCACTCCACCGCCTGAGTCTCACTCTGCTACCAGCACCATAGAAGGATGGTGTCAAACAAGCTTAAACTCAATGATGATAGGAGTGTGAGTATGCTCTTTACAAATTTTGCATTTATTATTATTTATTATTATTATTATATATCATTGTTTTCTCAACTGTAGCTGTTTAGCATGTGTGTGTACAATATGACACATTTATCAACACAAATTGATCTGTTAGACCATGAGGGAAATAAGTTTGAAAGTCTTCAGAGCTTCTCATCACAGCCCTCTAAAAATGGCGTCAAGTAACTGTACACATGCCAAGTCCTATAAAGCACAGGAATCTTTTAGGTCTCTTTGGGATGCTTACTGTTGACAACAAACTGAAAAGAAAAGAAGTCAGCAGCACTGGCAAGCCTTTGTCTTTATCGTCAGAAGATTTAGATCATCAGATGAAAAAATTCACTATAAATAGTGGATGAAAAGCACATCACTAATGGTAAGGGTGGGGAGGTGAAAATGGAAATAAAAAATCCTGATCAACCTATTTCTCACCAAGCCTGACAAAATAGAGATTTTGACAGCAGACGGGGTAGAAATCTCTTAAGATTTCCCTTTAATTCACTTGGACTACACAGCCCACTCAAGCTACCACCTTGGGAGAGAGCACAGATCTGTTCATATATACTGGCTGTTTATAGATAACAAAATGATCAAATCTATAAAACAAGAGACTAATCTATAAAAGTATATGCCAAGAAGGTTGCAGAGAAGGGGGAAATATTCAATTTTGTGTTGCACAATGATCCCTAATCTACATTGGAAACCTGACAATGTCAGTGAACTGAAAAATTTACTGGTAATCACTGCAAAGATGAGTGTTGTGCACAAGCCAAAACTTGTGGACTACTGCATATTTCACTCGCTACAGTTTATGTGCCCCATCCTGCATAATATAATACTCAGTTAAGTAGCTGTTTTTCGTCACCATGAGTAATGGTGATTACTTTATAATTGATCAGATATGTGACCATTTCAATTAACGCTTGAAGGAGAAGGCTATCAGAGGATGACATAGTTTGTGTTCCGCTGCGTGTAACAAACGTTTCATGATACCGTTGGACTTGCTTCATACTTTTTGTATTTACTAAAAAAGTACATTCTCAGGATGCTCTGAAGTTGCAAATGATAATTCCTGACGATTTTGTACTTCTTGTGTGTCTGTTTTATCCTTCTCCCTTTGGTTTAATAATCGTTTTTAGAAAATATCTACATCTATCAGTCACACTACTACCCAATGACAGTATGTGTGAGGTTCACTAACATTACATCTTTGCCTAAATAATGATTATAATCTAATACATGTAAAATATCTAATATATACTATACTATAATAACTCTTCCATCATTTTTTATATAATCAAATGTTTAAAATTTACATTGAAACTTACAGACATCTAATTACATGTATATAAAGACTGACAGATGAGAGTTACGAAAAAAGCCATTAATCGTTTAGTTCAGTTTTATAACTGCTCTCACCGTTGCTGACACTGTGACAGGAGGAAAGGAAGGTCGGATGGATTCTGTTCCAGTGTTTGCGGTTTGATCCATTTTTTCATCCGAAGCCATAACAGAATGCCTAAGTCTCACAAAAATGAACAATATTTCATCTCAATCCAAACAAGGACACGTGAAGCAACACTTCCGGTTGTTCCCCAGTAGCAACAAGCATCAAGATAAAATATTAAATTTTTTATAATTCATTAAAGTATAATAGTACAAGAAGTCTAAAAATCTTATTGAATTTTTGAAGGATATATTTTAGTATTTTTAAATAATTTTATTTTTAAAGACATGACTGCTGCTTACATTTGTAAGAGTAGTCTCCCCTGCATGCTTCGAAGTATGACCCACTGATTTGTAGCAGACTGCACTAAGGGCACTGATTTCGCTCTCTGCGATTATTCGTGCACTTTTGCAAACAACTCACAATGAACACGACAAAGATTTTTAAGTGGAATGACGCCCATTTCTGTTCGCTATCGTCACAAACTAATGTTTATGGAATGTCAAAAATAAGAACTGAAAATAATACAAACAAATTACTAGTGTCCACCATTCACAGGAACTTCTTATCGATAGAATACCAAAAAACTGGTGACAAACTCACTCCACTGACTAAAGATATCTTGTTCACATACATTCCAGGTCGGAAAATAAGGTCATATATGCCTAGAAAATAGTTGTAAATATCGATGGTTTAATTTTGAAAATAAAGATTTTACACATGGACGTGGAAGTTTTAGAGGCTTAAGTTTTAGGCAAGCAGTATAAGTTAATTTTTATTCTGCTTTTCAGGAGATGCAGAGATTGTGTCCATGGATGCAATGACAAGACTACCTCCGAACAGAGGTCTTGTTGTTGGCATCACTTTTATCAAGGTATCTGTAAATAATGCATAACACATAAGAAATAAATTTCAGTTATGTTGAAGAAACTTGTTAACGGATATCTCCAGTGCATCAGATCTTACTTAAACATCAGGACATTTATTAATATGCATTAATCCATACATTAATGAGTTTTGTGTACATGAGGCTAATAAAGAATTCTTTAGCAATTTCTGTCCGTACAGCCAGAAGACCAAGAAAATCGACCCATCAGTCAGATGCTTATTTACTCTGGAGCACCTTTAGGTGAAGAAAATGTGGAGGAAAGCATTGCAGGAGAAAGCAAATTAGAAGTTATGACAGGTAAAGTCTTACTATCCTAATTTTTTTTTTAGATGAAGAAATTTTAAAATATATATAATTGTTCAGATCTGAGCTTTTGATGTTATGATAGTAATTGCTATCCACTGGAGTTTTGTCCTTCAGTATTGGTGTTGCATAAGTAGAAATGTTTCACATTCTTGTGAGGGCTTTTTGTTGGTTTTTTTATGTGTGTTTCTGTATGTGCAGATGGATGCCAACACATTCATCTGGAGTTCAGACCATTCTTGTTGACACATACTGCGTACGTAATAGAAACACACATTTTTAAGGCTGTGAGCTGTTGTTTAACATATCACTAGTACTTTTTTATTTGTTAGTGTTGAGTAGTTTGCTATGTGTAAGTTTAGTTTATTCCTTATTGCTCCTTTGAGGAGCATAAGGCCGCAACAACACCTCACTATGTAGAAGAGTAAACTTGAATGTTTTAGGTTTTTGACCAGAAACTTCTTTAAAATGCTGTCATTGGCAGCTGAGATACCAGTTAAAGATTAACTGAAAAGGACATGTTATATATAAAAATAACTATCTGACTATCTGCTCTTGCAGTAGAATGGTTTTGCAGGTTAACAGTTGCCTTGAATGATTTCTTTCACTCTGGTCAGGATGGTAATGAACAGTTTTGATCACAGGTTGAAAATACAGCAGAATACTGAACCCGAGGCTGTCTTTTTACTCAGCGGCTCAGACTGCAAAGTCCACATGTATCAAGAGGTGATATTAAAGATTGCTTTTCTTCTGTGTACACCACGGATGTTTCAGATAGGTATTGTAACCGGACTGACCGGCACCCTATCGCTACTAACACCCTAGCGCCAAATCAGTCCGTTCCTCTTTTGTCGGTACAGGGAAGAGGACGGGAGTTCCCTAGGAGAATTTTCCTGTCTAACAAAAATTCTGGCTCTCGTTAGTCGGGTGCGTCGCCTAGTTCTAACCTGCCTCGCGTTGTGTTCTTTTCTTTTTCCTTCTAAACCTATTTCCATACGCACCCGAGCTACAGCCGACCTAGGAGCCCACAAAAGACCCTGCTTTACTAACTGCACGTAAAGTGTCCTTTCCGGTTGGTGTGTCAGTTTCGCCGGACCTTCTCGTGTGTTCTCTTCTGCTGCGTCACGCCTTACTTACACAGGGACAGTACACACACTAGCACTCGCTGACACTACACGCTCACACAAGTACTAAGGTTTAAGACATAGATTTATTTACAAAACATACACCTAACAGCAAAACAACTACCAAACTTATACTACCCTATCCTACCTACAGAGAACCTAACACCTAGCTCAACACCCAAGGGAGGGAAAAGGAAAGAGACTGAGCGTCGCGAGCCGCTTTTACCAGCGGACCAGATGCATATTTCAGCGCCTTGGTACTTCTCGCTAACTCAAGTCTCCAACCGTTCTAACTGCCATGCCGGCAGGACCAATTCTCGTCTCTAGAGAAAAGGCGCGGACGCTGCTGTGCGCCCGCATTTTGTACAGGGCAGCTTGGGTTCTACGTCACCCGCAGTTGCTGCCCTGTCTCGCGCTGCGCGCCGCTCGCGCGACCACGCGTGGGGTGGGAGGGGATGTGGGGTGGAGGGACTAGACACTGTCAGCAGTACCGCTGACCGAAACTAGCGCTCCCGCTACACTATCAAGGCCATATGGAAAGTCATTTAGGTTAGAGCTGCATTACTTCACAACTGAAACCTCAATATCCTGTTCAAAATTGTGTCTGTTGCTTCATGACAATTTAACCAAAAACAAACCAAAAAACTTCAAAAACTTGATGTTACTTTTTTTTTCACAACAGTCTTTTTTTATCCTCACAAAGTGTGTGATTATCTGTTTATGGCATGATATAATTTATCATTTTCTTTATCAGATTCCTGCAGAGCATGGATTCAGAGAGGAACCATGCGAGTGCTACTTTCCTGAATTTGTTAATTTAAATAACAGGTAAGTTTTTGAAAAGTATGTGCAGGACACATTTATTTACCTATTTAAAAACTACACCAGATATAAGTAATTAATTTTAAAAAATCATACATTAAGACTAGTTGCTGCAGTGGATGTTTTATCAAATCCTTGCAGATATTCTGGTGAAATCTGGCTTTTTTTGTTCTTAAACCAGTGTACTTCAGCTGGTCATAAAGACAACTGATTGCAGTCACAGATTAACCGCCATAGGACTACAAGATGGAGAAGTCAGGGTTACTTTAGTTGACACTGATAAAAAAGGTATCGTTGTATTAAGTGATCAATTAGCAATATCTGAAGTAGAAATATTTGAAGTGAAATCAACAGTATATAGCAAAATAAAAAAACAGAACGTATTCATTTTCAAAAAATATATATTTTTTTAAACTTTGCCATTCTACATCATGTTGGAGCAGTGCCTGCATACATACACTCATGTCTGTACATGCATGTCTTTTCAGAAATAATTAAAGTGTGGACTGCTGAAATGGACAGTCCAGTCACAAGTCTCAGTTTTTTCTCCCATTTGAAGTGTGTGCCCTGTCCTTCATTTCTTGAAGCCTTCAAAATAAGTATGTCAAATAAATCGCTCCATAATTTTTGCTCTAAGTGCAGTTACAGTTGTCTTTTTTTCTAATACATAAGGATTAAACCTTATCTTCCTTTTAAGGCTTTTATTTTTGAGGGGACCAAGGGTTGTTTTGGAGATAGTAGATGAGTAAAACAAAAAAGCAGATTGAGAGATATGCTTTTTTGTTATCAGTGGAACATGAAAAATGTAGACTGCATAAACCCTTTCATATTGATTAATATTTTGAATGATGAGATTAGACTTTCACATAGGTCATTTTCACCATACAATGGCTGAGGAGAGTCTTTAACTGGGTTTCTTTCTTGTTATCTTATTACATCAGGTAACAGTTGCCAGAATAGTCCTGCAGCTGATTCGGTAGAATCATTGGAGATTAACCTTCTGATGAGTAGTGCTTTAGGACAAGCTGCTGTATACAGGTACTGTACATTGCACAGATTTCAGCTTTACTTATAAGTTTCTTTGTTATGTGTTATGGGGTTGTGGTATTATTTTTTTTTTTTTCCAGTTGGGAAGAAAAGTAAACACTCCACAATCCATAGAAAGTAAATAAACACTTGCTTAAAGCTTTCGGCATACATCTGCATGCTTTCATCAGCAACTATAGGCTGTGTCTGAACAATGCTGGCAGTTAGTCTAAGTCTCTATTAAGACTATAGGTTTTGCATCCACAATGTCAACGGCTTCCTTCACCCCTCTCTGGATTCCCCTACCAGTTCTTGCTGTCATGGATGCTGACATCATGTTAAAAGAACCTTATAGCTGGCTTTTTGTAAATTCATCAAAGTAATGGAAAAATATTTATATTCAGTTTTATACTAATGCAACTCTACAGAGATGTCATCGGACATGGATTGTCAGAAGTCTTATGGCTACCAGACAGCGACCGATATGATGTAGCACTCTGTAGTCTTGCAGCTGATATTGACTTTGATGGGCAGAATGAAATTCTTATAGGAACATATGGACAGGTATGCATTATTATTTTCCATTTTAAAACTAGTTTTGATACATCATCTATATGCAATAAACTTGTAACATCTTGTCTTGCTATTTTCTTTTCTATCTGGTTTGCTTTTAATCCATATCAGTTTTTGGCAGGGCTGGAAGTTATTGCTTCTTGTTTACCTTAAATCTGATTTAATGCAGCATTGCTGTTTAATCCATCTCTTAGAGTATGCTTTTTTAGGTTAAATTTTGTAATATACTTTCCCAATTTATTGCCATTATGTAACATACATGAATAATTTATTGCCATTTTAGGAGGTACTGGTGTACAAGTACTTCCCCACTAAGGAAAAATCTGTGCCTGTTGAATCTGATGAAATGTCCAGTTGGGGTGTGGATGTTGTTGCTGACTTACGAAACACAAGACCATACAGCATGGGTGACCAGGCGGATGACTCAAGTAAACATCGGCACAAGTCTGATGAAGGAAGTGCAACTGAGAAGACTCTACCACAAAGAAAAGTCAAGTCTGAAGAAGATTTGTCCCTGTTAAAGTTAGTTGATTTGGTTCAGAGTGCTGTTGCTTGAGAGTGTGTGCCTGCGTTAGATTTTAAGGTGTGCTGTTCTTTTCTCACCAAACACCTTCAACATAAAATATATCTTGTTTTAAGTTATTAAATTGATTTTAAGAATGTTTACAGGAAAAATCCTTCATTTTCTTTCATCCTTCCTCTTGAAAGTGACTTCAACATAGACTTAAGTAAAAAAGCTGCAGTGAACACTGGTCACCAGATGCAAGTGAGGACAGTCCAAGAGCCTCATTACAAGCTGCTGTGGCAGCGCAGTTTTCCGTGCCCCGTCATGAAGCTAGACTGTGCAGATATGATGGGAGATGGTCTTGAGAACTTGATTGTCTTAACATTGCACGGCGTCCACATAATGCAGGTGAATACTATAGTAGCAGATTTGACACAGTAGCATATTTGTTAGCATTAACTTTTTGGACCTTCTAGCAATGTCAAGTAATGTTTCAGCACTCTTAGAGTCCCAGCTGAAGAATGCAAGAAAGAGGAAAAAAGAATAAATAAACAAGAGCTTGATGAATATTTAATAGGGGATTGTTCTGTTAATTAATTCTTATTCTCACCTCTGTTATAGTGTGGCAAAAAGAATAAAGATCTTGAAATAACAAATTAGAAGAAGGTCCATTTGGTGACATAAGATCTATTTAATATTCAGTCTACTAAAGTATTGTTTGCATTAAGTTACCACAACTGATCTAATTGTCTGTTACAGCCTGATTTGAATGAAGTGTCAGCACTCTTGAGCAGCCGTCTGCAGCAGCTTTGTCTTTCCAAACCAGAAGCTGCTGCTGTGTGACAAACTTAATCTTACATGTTCATCTTAACCCTTTTAAAGGGCATTCCTATTTGTGCAATAGAAAGGTCTGGTTGAAAGACTTTGCATTTACTGACATAAGCAAGGCTGGACGTTTCATGCCATCATTGTTTAATGCCTTATTGTGTATGACAAAAGATGATTGTATGTGCCAAAAGGTAAAAGAGAAGAAAGCTTTTTTCTTTTCTTGGATGAAGTGTTGGTTATTTTCTCCCTTACCTTTCTTTTGACTGACTGTAATCTTTATCTCCTCCTCCAGTCACTGAGCCCTAATTGGTTGTAAGCACACCCTGATAACACCAGTTCTTACCATTTTGTTTTGGTCCTGTGGCATTTCTAGGACCTAATAGGCATGATATTCTTGGACAATATTGTGACAGATTAGTATGACAATTGACTGATATCAAACTTAATTGTTTATCCAGATGAAATAAAATCATGTGTAAATGCAAGTGTGTAGAATTGTTTTGCACTGGTGCACACATTTTTATGCATGTACACCCCATGAACCACCACCAGTTGGTGCAACATAACTTGCAGTGGTATGGTGGCTTGCACGCATTGTCGATCCACAGAGCTATGTCGGCAGGAGCCTTATGCTTCTGGCAGGTCTAACTAAGCTGAATAGGTCTGTCAAGGGAGAGGCCAGACTAAAATGTTGCACCCTGGCCCTCCAGGTTGGGGGTTTTGCTTTGGGCTAATTACCCACTCATTAAAAAAAAGCTGTTACAGAAACCGCAACAGTAACACAAAAGCAAGGGCCTGACCACAAATAGTGCTAATCCACACTCATAATGTGTCCCTGAGCAGAAGAGCAGCGAATATGGCTAATGGAATTTTGTCGAGGCTGGTTCAATCGTAGCATTTTGTGTTTGATATTAAAAAAAAAAAAAAAAAAAAGACACCTGGCAAGGAAGTGCTTTTTATCAAGCATTTTAACTCAATACATTGTAGTTTAACAAAGTTAATGTCGATACATGATTGTGATCTTTCACAAAATCTGATATTCAAGTAAATTTTAGATTGGAAAGTTGCCTTTAAACTCATTTGTGTTGGAAAAAGAAAATAGTCAAGGGGGTCAAAAACAACTGTTTGCTATGTGATCTCACCTATGTATAAAAAAAATATGGAGTGAGGTTTTTAAAAATTTCTCCAGGGTATCAAAACAAGTGGGTCATCCAAAAAAAAAAGCCTCATAAATCTCATAATGCAAATTTTTATTTTGGTATCAAGTGTCAGTTAACTTGATAGAATATGTATAAAGGTGAAAAGAGTGATTCTAAGACTGAACAGTTTTCCAATCTTGAAAAAAGAAACTTGGCTTTAAAATGGTGAGACATTGGTGAATACAGTAAACCTAGTAGTTTATTTTACCCTATTATTTAAAATATAGAAGATTACAAGAAGAACCAGATCCCTTGGTTTCCCAGATATGTCAATGCATAAAATTTTAAAGTGCAAACTGGTCTCATTCTCTAACAGAAACAATACTGTATCACCACCTTTTTTAAAATATTAAATACTTAGAAGTTATTCATTAAGTAATGCAAGAGCGTTACAATTTCAGAGCAGACTACAAGTATGTCTACAGTGTATCCAAAAAAAAAAAAAAAAAAATGATACCATGTTTGAAGTCCACACTGATTTAAAATACACAAACAGCTAAATTAAAACATGCAGAGAAAAAGAACTTTGTGTAAATACAAATATTACTACTTACACTTTCAGCACATTGGGTACAGTAGTAATGCTGAACATAGGCAGGAAACAAGTTCAAGTGTACAAGATAATGCTTTAGAAATTTGTCATTCTTTCTATTCATATCAGAAATGACAATATTGAAATTTTTCAGCTCAGGACACAGCTTCTGCCTTAAATTTGTTTTTGTTTTGTATTTTTGGCATTTTGGAAATCTGGACATGAACAGACTTTGCCAAGCATGACTTCTGCCTAATACTGTACAAACGAAAATTGGCTGCCAATAAGAATTTTCCTAAATGATTTATAAGAATAATATTTTGACTGCCAGATAGCTAACTTTTTATTAAAAAAAAGACAACCTAATATTATGCGATTCTCAGGAATAGTTGTCTTACAGAAAACATGACACACAGTCTTGTCATAAATCAGCCTCTGGAAGTGTGAGGCATGCAACATGTTTCACAGCTAAAACATAAGGCAGCTATACTGACCAAAGGTTTTCCTAATTTCTAGGGTAATGAAAATGCTCCACATTTAACATTCAACCGCATAAGACAACATTCAAATTAGCAAGGTCAAATGTTTGTGAATGATCAGTTCACAAATTACAGCTTGTTAAAATTTACTGCATGAAGAAGTAATTGTTAAACTGAGTAATTAAGGCTCCTCTGTGAAGTAACTTTTTTCTCCACTTCCAAATATCTGTGCCAAGAGTGTATGAAGAATTTTATTTATCATTCAGATAAAAATAATGTAAAAACTTTTAAGTTCTCTATCCTTGGAGAAAATTTGATATTTATAATTTTGTTAAAGGGTTGCACAAATTCAAATTATCAAACAGAATTCAATTGGTATGTAATGCATATGAAGAATACTGTGAAGCACACCTGAATGCCAAAAACAAAAATTTTTTTTCCGCTGCGTTCTTAAGTTCAAAGGCTTACTGATCAGTAAAGCGATCAGCAATGTCCACAAAACTTTTTCATCAAGAAGACTAAAATGTTCTTATCACATCAATAAATATAATTGGCACCCAATAAGTTTCCGCACAGAACACAGTCACTGATAACTATAAAATAATGAAATACATTTTTTCATGCTCCAAAACAAGCTTTGTACAACATAAACAATCCAAGATTAAACATTAAAAAGGCTTGTATCCAGATTTTCTAAATTACTCATTTCTAAATCAGTTTCTATTCAAAACAATGGAAGTTATGTTTTGGGGTGAAATGTTTTGTTTTTTAACCCAAGCATTTTACTAAAGTTATATCGTAGGTTTACTAAACCAAATTTTTCTAAAATAGTGAAAATATGATGGTCCCAATACTTCATCTGCAACAATCATGCCTTAAAGCATCAACCTTAAAATAGGCAATAAAGGGAATATTTTTAACAGACCAAAATAATTTGGTATATGGAATATAGTCGTACAGTACTCATGTACAAAAAAGAATAAACTAGAATTTCAAACAATTTGCAATACTGAGCATTTGAAAGCACCAACAATGAAAGGAAAAAAATTCTTATGCCATTGCACCCCTTGACTTGGTTTCAGCAGGAAACAATACAGTTCTGTAAATTCCTGTAATATTTGCTCGACAAGAAAAGACTACACAATATAACCACTCTATATCAGGGCAATGCAACCTCCTCCATAGGCTTTATCTCGCATGCAATTATACGAAGGGAAAACTTTTAAAGAAGTTTTTTTTCATTCAAGTTCATTAATTTTACACAGGTGGCATAAGAAAGCATTTATTAGCAAGGACAAACCTGAGTTTCAGGCCTACCAAATAAAGTAAAAATTGTGGTGGGAAACATGGGAGGTTTATAATCTTGGATAATACTCAAAACAGCTGCAGACCAATGGAATTCAAGAAAGCAAAAGAGATGAAAAAGAATAATCAGATATTGGACAAACTATATTATAACACAATCCCAAGTACAATGCCTGAAAATAACCTCAAAACAAAGCAAAGCATAAACTATTGATGAAAGTACTCATAAATCTCCAATACAGGAATTTCAGGGACATTTTAGGAAGGGTAAACAAAACACAAATGCTTACACTGTCTAGCCTTGGACCAAACAGAACAAAAGTGCAGACTTTTATCAAACTCCCTTTTATGTTTCCTAGACTAACAGACATCTACAGGCAACACAGAATTAACACATTTTTGATGCATGATTCAGTCAAAATCAATAGCTTCAAAACAAAATGGTGCACAGGTCAGATGTGGTGGATATGTTGCATATGTACTAGATTGTAATGGAGAATATAACGCAGTTGTCTTCATGAGCTTCTAGCCTCAACAAAAATTTTGTCTAGATGTTGGATCTTCTATTTTCACTTTTAGGTCAGAAAAGTATTCATATTAGTATGTAGTTATGCCAGCCTTCTCCAATACCAGAACTTTCTCCACACCTTATATAAAAACTTGACTTCTCTTGGATAATTTTTCCTTGACTCTTTCGGACATTTAAAACTCTATGCAGCCTGGTATATGACCTGTGACTATCATGGTAAATGCTAAACTCCTTGTGACTTGATGGTGAGTACATTACATATTGTTTAAATTGCTATTACACTAAAATTTGATAACTAAATCTCATTTGTTTCTATCATTCAAAATCTTAAAAATTAGTTCAGCAATTATATTTTATCTGGACAGATTGTGCAATACTGAATACACTACACAGTTGCTAAACATGCAGTCTGGTATGTACCAGAAAAACATTAAAAGACAAACTGCAACAACTTTGCAAGGACTTGTTCTTTTCCACATTCAGCAAGTCAATTTACAACAGTTATATACAGTTTTAATAACTATTAAAAAAAAAAATAGCTTCCACATTGACGGAAAAGTTTCTTTTTCCCAATTCCATCATTCCTCGCAAACAACCATCTAAATCAAGAATGTGAATACACAAACTCAAACACACCCAAACACATACAATCACACACACACACATACAATCACACAAATCCTTTAAGAAAATAAATATCCATGACAGGACTCTGGCAGTTAGGCGCTTTGAGCATGAAAAGAAACAAATTTTCATGTTTACATAGGAAATACTTTCTCACTTTGAAGTACTGTCACCTGTAACACACTTCATCAAACATTAAGCCTGGTAGACATAATTTGAATACAACCAGGAAGATGTCATAGGAAATAGTAGGATGCTCCAAAGGATAAGTCCTAATGTGAAAATGGCAATAAGTTTTGAGCGAGTAGGCTGCGGGTACCCCAGCACCTCATTGAAAGCTGGAAATCCCATGTGGTTACAGAATGCATGTGCCATCACTGGTGCGATCAGGTGACCTGCACATCATAAAAGAGCACAATTCTAAAAACACAATGCTAAATGTAACTATCAAATATATTTCTCTTTTGCCTGTCATAAGCATATCCTGGTAATGCAATTACAAAGTGATAGTTGTCACAGTCAGGTGACATAGGTGCAACTATTTCTGGTGCAAAAGGTATCAGCACATTAGAACTGCGGACAGATTGGGGTGCACGTAATAGATGAGACAGTGTGGAAGCACAAGTGTCAAATTTTTAAAAGAACATGGGGAAAGTTTTAAAAGGGATAACTGAGCTATACAATCTGAACACCCGCCAGTTTTTCCCTCTCCATGAGATATGACAGTCACCTATGTGTTATGTATGGGGAGTGAGAAATGTATCTTCCTAGTAAGATATCGTTTAATAGTTAGAAATGAGGAGGCAGTGCAGATGAGTTTGAGCAACAGACTTCGCTGCTTTATTATCTTCTTAGAGAAGGGACAACTGGCCAGGGAGTCAGCACATGTATTACTTTGAGGACATCTATCCGCAAGAGTTGGGTGGCACCTTCAAAATCAAAGGAAAAAAGCAACTCTAGTTGTGCTTAACAGGAGTTGACTTGTTTGTGAAGAAATAAATGCTGATATATCAACTTCTTCCAGTGCATCATTGTTGCATGCAGGTTGATATTATGTGGGAGTAAGAAATTTTTTGCAGATAGTTCGGAAAACAAATATGAAGTACTGTATAGCAGTTTTCTTTTCTAGGTAATATTTTTGTGTGGGTGTACATATTAAAAATGGACAGGGCCTGCAAAGGCAGATGTAGTTTGTCTTCATTTGAATGCAAGAACATGCAGATGTCTGGATGCATGAATGATTATGTACAGGCACATGTATGTGCCATGACAATACCTAAAGCACTAACTAAAATTACGTTAAAAGATTTTTTTAATATTTATTGTTAATAATCTAATCAAGATTTGACAGTCTGGACAAAAGCAAGTTGCTGTGCTTGACACCAAATTAGACCTTCACCTGTTCGAAGGAAAAGGAACGCTGAATAGGCTCCAAACACTGTTGTGTAAAATAATTGAAACACTGCAAATAAAAACAAAACAAAAAACAATATTATTATTATTACAAGATACATATGCAAAAAAGACATGACATGCTACTAAGAAAAGCTGCTGATGTCTTGAGATTCAAAGCACTATCACATAAACTGTATAAATTACGTTTTCTGTAATGACATCAAACACACATCTCTAGTAACACATATTATCAAATTTACATTTGAGAATATGGTAAGTTACTTACTTGACTGTCTGAATGCATCAATTACTTCTGCCTGCTTGTGTATAACTTTCTCGATCATGTGATGAAAATGAGCTAAAATAAAACAAAGACAAAACTTATGATCACCTTTTATCTTACATACAGAGCAAGAAGTATTGAGATAATATAATTATAATACTAACTTATTTTATTTGATGTTTATAATGCGTAAAAAAAATTTCTACATATAACAAAAATGTCATTTATTCAAAATAATTTCTTCTAGGATTCTGGAAATTATTTCAAATAACTTAATTCAAATCTTTAACAGAGACACAGGGACACTCACCTACTCCAAAGAAAAGAGGACACAAGAAAACAGACCAGCCAATACCAAAAGCTGGCACAAGGAGAGGTAGCATGCATGCACGGAAGATGAATTCTTCAGACAATGGAGCCTGAAAAATCAAATTATGTAACTATGCAATCATTGTTATGTCTTGTACAATGGATTATTCTTGCTAACTAGAAATAATAATAATAATAATAATAATAATAATAATAATAATAATATAATAATAATAATAATAATAATAATAATCAACAACATGTGATTTATATTACATATTCACGATTATGCTCGCAAAGGAGCAACTAAGGCTGTATCACGGCAAGACACCCAGCCCTGTAAACAGATGCCACATGCAGAGAAAGAACAATGTGAGATCTGAGCCAAGGACAGCCAACCTTCACAGTATGGGTAATAGGCACTAACTGTTGCACCACTGGACCCTCTCATATAAAGGACAGGAGAAACAGCCATGCACACAAACACAGAAGATGCAAAGAGGGATCAGAGAACAACAGTAAGAATGGAGAGTATCATTAATCTGCAGAAAAAGATAAGCAGGTGGACTCGTCAATAGATTATAATCACAACTGTTGACAACTAATCAGTAGACAAAAATAGTAAAAGAAAGGGTTAGAAAATAGACTAGCATTTTGTTGATTGGTGTAAGGAGTAATGCTCATGGAACAGATGTTTAATGTACATATTTAAAGAATTAGATGGTGTTAGATGGCAGATATGGAAGGGAAGAGAGTTCCATTGTTTTGTAGCACAGTAACTAAAAGTCCAGTGAAAACATTTTAGTGACACAGATAGTGAGGGTAGTCATCAGACGAAGAGCAGAAATGTCTGGCTAAGATGTAGGGAAAGAGAAGTTGAGAGAAATAATCAAATATAAATAAAACTCAAATATAAAAAATAATCAAAGTATTATGAGACAAGAGGAAAAAACGTCACAAACCCCCCCCCTTTTTTTTTTTACTTTTTATTGCAAGCACATACAATAAATCAGCCTTTGCCAATAGCACCAATGAGTTCTTTATTTTTTCCTTTTTTTGAAGAGTAGGGGCTAAAGTGGTTATTTTTAAACATTTTTTTTTTTGTTAGACAACTGTTATTAAAACTATGCTGTAAAATTAATTCATTCATGCTTTGGCAATTTAGAGCAGAAAATAGCACCCACAACTGTTGTTTCGTTTGCTTGTTTTTTTTAACTAGACATGCATTATCTGTTATTAAGACAAAAAGATAATGTCTTTGTTAGCCACAAAAAAAATACAGCATGCACATTAAAATCATATATGGTACTTCACTCACAACAATATGATTGCGCAGCCAGATAAAGTTCTGCAATGAGGTGGTCCAGTACCTTGGCTCTGGCATAAAACAAAACAGACCTTAATTTCAGACAAGATTTTAAAACACATTTATATTACTATTAAAGTAAATAAGAAAATTATAAAACAGATTATATATTCTAGAAGGAACAGACTAAAATTCAATAAATCTTAGCATAACTTTGAAATCCACAATGGTCCAAATGTGAAATACCTCACATGCTTCCTTTTAAGTGTATACTATTTCTAGCAGCATGAATTAGTGGCACATCAAGGCAAGATTCAACTGCAGTCTGTATATTTAGCCTTCTCACTGATGGGAAGAATATTCCCACAAATTTGATTAAGATGGGACAAACAAAGTGGATATGCATGAATATGAACTTGAACCACACATACATTGCCGCAATTTGGTTTATTTATAAGATCAGAACTGTGCAGCATCCAAAATAATAAACACAATTATTATATAATCTTTAATCTGTAAAATTTACCATAGTAAGTAAGAAAACGTAATCAATACTAACCAAGATACAGTCTGAAGACTCCATCCATGTAATGAAGATAAAGTGGACCCAGGAACAAAATCTATAACAAAGAGCCATTTGATAATTTCCCATTTTCAGCTATGAATTTATATAAATATTTATTTTGTGGTTTGCTTGTATAAATTAGAGACTTAAGTCTCAGTGGCTTTGCCCAAATGTTTTCGAGTTTTAACAAACTTTTAATAAGATCATAATAATAATGCATGCCATAAACTGAGGAAGAAAGTAGTTCATTTAAAATGCAAGCATACTTGAAAAGTATAAAGTAGTTACTCTGCCATACCATTGTCAGGATAAGTGGAAGGACCACAGCAGGTATGAGTCCAAAGAAACGAATTCCCAACCATTCCAAAATTGAATAAGCCTGTGCAACACAAGAAATGTCAAAATGCTTTTGACTCAGCAAACGAACAAGAAATATTACACTTAACAAGGACTTTATGTAAAATATTCCCAAAACTAAACAAAATGCATGATGATAACTATAACACATGGAAGACGTTTTGTAGTAACTGTCAACTGTGGCAGTTCTATGATGTATATAGAAATCATAAATTGTAATGTGAGGACTGAGATACACACACACACACACACACACACACACACACACATATATACATAGATAGCGCATAGTTTTATGTATGATTACAAGTTCCTCTGTCATTTTAACAAGTAAGAACAATAATGTTAACAAAGATTTTATTAAGACTGGATCGTGTGTCTAAAGCACCTCTGTATTTTCGCTTTTCTCGCTGATCATCCAAAGAATCGGCAGAACAATGACGGCTGTAGCTCCTACGCTCATAAAACGCCGTTTTATGACATCGGGATGATCTCTGGAAGTTTAAAAAGGATCACTTTTGTTTATAAATTTAGCAACCAATAGGCAGTCAAAGAACAGTGGTTGAACTTAGCAGCAACGACATCCAAATATTTATTCTGTTACCGAGCAAAATAATAATAAAACATTTAATTCATAAAAAGGCAACAACCTGTCTTTATCATTAGAACCACTCCAGACATAGAGGCCGCCGACATAAAGCACCGAAAAAAACAAACACAATAAAACCGCCTGCCATGCAGCCACAGCGAATACGATCGCCACCATCTTGCTAGAGTAAAGCTAACTTTCAGTCAGAAGAGTTCAGGGCACGGATATGGAGGTCTGGAACGGACGCTGGAGCTGGGGGAGAACGTTGCACCCCAAGTTCGTGGTTGCAATCCCCATGTGACTGACCTCTCCATTCTGAAATAAACGATCTTCTGCGTATGAAGAACTCATCGAGTTCTATAAGGCTCAAAACTCTAAATAAGAATACAGTGTATCTCATTCTTCCTGTGAGCGTCAGTATATTTTATAGAGTACTATCACGAACTAACATCCATATATATATATACGTCCGTGGTACTATCTTGATTATAGCGTCTCTCTGTCTCTTCTCAGTACTTTTGGTCTAAAATTCGCGTTTACTGCCTTCCATGTCTTGTTCTTGCTTCTCTGTTTGATATCTTTTAAACTCCTCGATTATCCTAATGGGCTCCGCAGATTAAAGTGGACATTACCTTCGAGGATTGAAAATCATTTAGTTGAGGGAGTGGATTAGAAAAAAAGTAGAGTCGGTAATTCATCAAACGACAATATGTGTTAGCGACTGTAACATCTTGCTGGACTGCTGACATTGACATCAATCTTTTAATCTACCTATACTCGTGCAGTCGGTCATGGCAGTAATTGCGATCGCCGTTGCTGTATGGAAAAACAAAATTGTCTGATGCCAGACTCAAAATGCTGCTACAGCAGACCATTGTGTTTAAAGGTACTGTGCAAGCATACTTCACCATCCAGATCACTATATAAGCATGCGCGAGTCGCTCGACATTAAAGACCACATCACGTGTCGAATTGCTCACCATTTTATGTTTGTTTTGTATTTTGTCGCTATATAGATATTGATTGGCAAAATATACGTTTTCTGTATAAATACAATCTTTGTGAGATATCCGATTACAGAGTATAGGCGTTTTGTACCTGATTTAACGTGCGGTGCAGACGTTGGTCAGCGCACATATAGAGTGCAATTCCTACTTTTGTTGTGATGCTGCTCGATAAAAGTGCTCAGTTAAATTAAACAGACTTTCTTCAGGAGTTAAATTAGTTAGCGACCTTTTTTTCAGTCTATGTTTACGTGTAATCTGTCCTACATATGATTTTAAACATCCAGCTATGATTTTTTTTTTTCTGTCGCTCTTTGGCCCTTTAATTTGCCCGTCTTCTGTGATTTTATTTTCAACGTTGGAGCTACTACTTCATTGCGTCTCATTCAAATCAGTAACTGATGTAAGTGGCATAAAGTAGCGAAATAGATGTGATGATGTGTAATCAAGTATTACTGCAGGTTCACCGTGTCTACACACGAAAAAAAAAAAAAAGCACTAAAAGAGTGGATGTCCATGAAATGAACTGTACTAGACTCCCCATCAGCCCGCAGTTCCAGTGTCAATAGGTTTGGTCAGCGCGGCCCTTTGAAGTGTCCACCGACCAATAGAAAGTGGAAAGTGGTCAACAAGAAGACAGAACGCCTACATTTGGGTACTAAAGTCTCGGGTTTAGTCAGAAATCTTCGGATATTTTTACAGCTAAATCTTACTAACACTGATACCCGATCGTACATCATTAAGCTTGGGGCCATGCACCGACTGTCTTCTCAGTGACGCACAAAATGTGCAAAGTACTTGAAAACCAAATTGTCTACTTTCAGCAACAGTGAAATTATTTTCCACACAGTTCCATTTTCTACAGCTGACATTTTCTGGCCTCGTTTGCCAGAGATTTGCTCAGACATGCTACTTCATAAGACGCAGGCGATTGGCTGCACACCAAGCTGACGTCAGTTCCAGTACTTCGGCCAGGCCAGGGACCAGACAGGTAAGCCGCAGTGTATTTATAACATTTATCGAAAACCGCTTTTCTTTCAAACAGTTCTGAGTTCGAGGTGTAAATAAGTGCTGCGAATGTAGTCTTTAGCGCGAATTACTCTTTTGTATTCGGTTTGGCCTTTAAACGAAAGCCACTATTGATCAGTTGCCGTGGAAACGTTCGATACGCACTTGTTTTTCTTGTCAGTGTTTTGGTGGATTTAACGGTGTTTTCACGATATTTCCCCATCGCTCGTTCAAGCACATTACACATCTACAGGTGAATGCGCGTGAAATATAATACTGCGGCCAGCACCAGGTAAATCGGAGTTTGTTGCTCATACTTTTCTGTACCGTTATTTGGCGTTCCTGTTGTTATAACTATGCTGTGTATCATGTTCGTCAGCGAGTGTAGCATTTATTACAAGAAAAGTAAGTTTGCTAATGTTGAAATAAATGTAAGCTGTCATTTACTTCATAGTACTTCATCAGAGGAATGATAACATTTCGCTGGCGTCACCCAGTTAATTTAAAATAATTTATAATTATTAACATCAAAGCAAAAATCAAGATTTTTTCCTATTGTAATAATCCACAGGAAGCCAAGTGAAGCAAGCATTTAGTCAACTAAGAACTTATTGTTGTGGTATTTTGTTTTGTTGTTGTGCTTCCATATAGAGCTGCCTCTCATTGCCCTCTGCGATAACAAAAAAGGGCTTCTCTTACGAATAGGAAAACAATGTTTTTACGAAAAGTATGTTTTACCTGATGTTACTTAAATAATGCCCCGGGTCTTCCACAAGGCGATCGACCGTAGGTGTCAAATACTGAAATGAGGTTTTTTTTCTTCGTAAGGTCTTCAGAGACTGTTCTATTTACTGTCCTTGGTGCCATCAGTTCTTACTTTTTGTTTTCTCCATGTTTCCTTGTTTTCTGCCCCACTCTCGTTCTCTCAAACACACATACACGCACGTGCACACACACACACACACGGCTTAATCAACTATCCTACACAGAACGACAAAAATAACGAAGCAAGAGAAAGCATCCAATAGAATATTTATCCCCCAAGAAGGAAGGCTTTCATGGGCCTAAAGCTATGTCATCTTTCTTTCTGACTAAGATGTGTTTCAGATGGATCTACACTTTGAAGAGTAAAAGGCTATGTTCACTGATTTTTTTTTTCTTTTTTTAAAGACGATCGTTTTTATGCGAAGAGATAGAGGAAGGGCTCTCACGATACACCATATCCGGCAAAATATCCCCATTCTCCCAACGAAGTGCACAACATAGCTGTCATTATAAATCTGTACAATAAGGGAAGCAATAATGGGGAGGAGGAGGAATGAAAGTGTTTTTAACGCTACCAGACAGGTTAATTTTTAAAACTCAAGACAGGAAAGTGACTTAAGCTAATCTCCATCATAGTTAATAGCAAAATGAAGAAACGAGATACTGTGGGTGTGTGCGTGTGTTTGTGTGTATTAGAGGAAGGGAGGGGGATAACTATGAAGACTGGAGATGCCACAGAAAACCCCAGAATCTCTGCCCACCGCTGAGCAGATGTCACACATCCCTACATGTTAGAAATGTTCGTGGCCATAGCCAATGGACAGGGTTGAAGGCTCAAAAAGTCAGGACCCTGTGTTTTAGTGAGATGGGAGTTTACCTTGACACTACCGAGATACCCTGTTCGCCTGACACACACACAAGCATAGCTTCTGCTATCATTGTGGGTCAAGACCTTCCACAGTACCATCAGCCATCAGCGTACCGACAGCAGCGATTCGAATCAATGATAGAAGTTATTAAAAGGCCACACCGCCATCTTTGTCAAACGTGTCTTTAATACACACATCCACACATGATCATTGTATATATAATAATATATGTTCTTACCCGGTAATTTGCACAAAGTCTACACCATCTAGCTGCTGAAGGAGGGGCAGGGGTTAAGTTGTGTTGTGCGCGCGTCTTTGAAAGTGAAAACGATCACAATATTACACAGAAATGCACCTTATCTGATCGTTATAAACAAAAGATCATAACCCACCAATATTATTACTATTATTTCCAACAGGCAAAAAATAAGAGAGACCTAGAAAAGCACAGAGAGCAGTGGTAGTTAGGCACGAAAAAGGTGCGGTATTGATGGTGGCTTTCACGAACTACAAATATCTCTAATGGGCAGACGTGGGGATGCGTCAACATCAGTTAGCAGGTCGTGGCCGCCATTAGCAGACCCCAGGTACGCATTGATTTTTCCATTCTGACGTCACGGATCATGCGCTTTCCTCACGTGACGGCAAGATGCACGCGGAGGCTCGAGCCATAGCTACCTGTGGGTCACAAACATCGCATTTAAAGGTGATGGTTCTCTGCTACAATGTATGCCGACTGCATAGGGGGTGACATCGTCTGAATTATTGTATCTGATTTCTAAGTTTAAGTGATTTCCAAGTCCGACTAATCTTGTAATTATTCCACCTGATCCGAGACAGTTGAATCATCTCCTGAATAACTGAATCACCTCCGAGATAACAAATTGGTTCATTATCCTAAGACCAGCAGCAAAATGAGCTGACATATATCTCTACTACACATTCCATGGGTACGTTATGTGACTGGCTAAATCATATTGGGGCCAATAAATTTACTTATGTTTTATTGCTATTGTTTTCAGCTATTTTTTGGAATTACTTTTGCAACTCATTACTTATGGTATCAGTGTTGCGAAAAGTTTTTTCCTCTCTTTTTATCCAGTTTTCTTTTGTTGTCAGCAAGGCTTAATTTTAAATCATTTTTTTTTTTAATTCTAGAGCATTCTCATGTTTAACTCTAGGATTGTTCTTTGGCTTCAACTCTCAGTTAAAATTAAGAAGAAGTGCCTCGGTGTAATTTTCCATGGGTTACTGAGAATGATCAGAGAGGAAAATACAGCAGACATCTGAGTTTTTGCCTTTTAAAATAAGAGAGTGTTTTACAAATGCGTGTTTATATTCACGACAATAAACGGACAAGTTCTTCATCTGTACCTACTAATTATCATCATCGTAACTAACATATCACTTGCAGATATCTGATTGAGACACTGAGCTGAAACTAGTTTTACATTAGGAGATTGAGTGTCTGCACCACTGGAACTTCTTGTTTGCCAACGTATACATGTATCTGTAACCTAGGGAACGCTTCACAGGCCGAAACACACCATTTGCTAATTCAGACCATCTAGATGTTTGCGTCACCAAGGCAACTGATTTTGCTCTCTGCTTAAAAAAAAAATGCGGCAAACATACCGCACACTTCGTACATACCGCCTTTATACGTTGTGTGCGTGTAAGGACGGAGGATTTTATTATACAGCCTCGATCCTTGTTTAGCAGAGGTCCCATCCATGATCAGTGCATTTTAGAGACACTTAATTTTCCGCTGGTGTTAACTTTCTCGCAGACTGCACCATGAACCATCGCCAGCGAAATCAAAACCCTCGACAATGGAGACGTCTACCGCACGTGCAACGACCACACAGGTCGCGGCCTATGACCTTTTGGCTCTCTCAGCAAGGAGCTGCCAAATGGCTTCGAAAGCATCAATCTGTAATTGAGGTAACAGAAAGTTGTAAAATAAGCTATATTGGAGGGCATGAATAAATAATTAAATAATGGTTCGTAATATATGCCGATATGTGTATATATACAAATCTTGTGGGTTTTTATGTTGGTTACTTCGCGCTTACTGCATTTAAAAACCTCTCTCTAGTATTATTTCTTCAAGTTTTACGCTTTTTCATTGGTATAAGAACCTCGTAATATTTACTAGTGTTTGCGCATAATAATTATGTAATAACACTTTACTTCATTTTGAACTGCACATAATGTTACTAAAGATTTAAGGACAAGATGTACCACAGTATGATTGTACTACAGGAAGCGTATGTATTTTCTAATATTTAAGACGGTAATTCATCTAAGTTACTTCAGTCAGTAATGCTAGCAATACAATACATTCAAGTGGTTGGTGCGAAGAAGGTTGGCAAGTTTGACTCTGACCTGAAGCTACTCATTTATTTCACTGTTTTATATATTAACTATAAGAAACTGCTCAATGATTCATACAGGACTGATTTTGTTCATCTTTGCTTTGCTTTTATTTATTTTTTGGGGAAGACGGCTGTTGGGCTTCTAGAAATGTACCCTGGCCTAGTCCAAATAACTGCTCTCGATGCACTCTGGAACTTCATGGCGCCATTTGTAAACATCTATACTGAAAAGAAGGAAAGTTCTCGACAGGAGCAGCCAGTCAAAGGAAGGTCGGTAACCAAGCGACCCAGTCAAGTACTCTAGTGTCTTTTGCGCATCTTCCAAAGTCCCCCATCTCTCTCTCTCACAAACAAACAAAATGTTAAAGCGTGCAGCAAAGGCTTTTTGAATGGCACGTTTCTCAACATTCATGATAATATGTATTCAACAGAGAAAACAAACAGCGTAAGACTGGAGGCGCCAGCCTTCCCAAGCTCTTATCTGTTGGGCCAGTTCCTGCCATCTCCATCACGCACGACGCAAACGAAGACGAGAACGACCTGGAGGAGGAACTGCTTGGTCGTCATCTACAAGGCGGTCTAGACGATGACGACGATGATGAGGAAGAAACTGAGACGCGAACGCCACACATTTATGTCTGCATCCACGCGGACACAGTTGGACACGACAGACAGCTCTATGTTCGCGTCATCGACGCCCTTATCTGTGACTTCTTCGTGATGAGCGGCCCCCGGGTGGAGTCTGGAGAGCTGTTCAGTCACGACTCTGTCCGCGAGAAGAACCTCAGTCAGGCCAACGCGTGCGTCTTCGTCTTGGACGGCGCTAGCCTCAACGACCCGGAGTGCTTCCGTGACCTCTCCGCGGCGTGGGCGATGAACCTGCCCATGGTCTTCGTCAAGAACTCCAGCTTTTCCCTCCCGTCTCCGCTGCCGGACTTCGTGCTGCAGCATAGCTTGGGGATGGAGTCGCCCGCTGTATCCCGAGCCTTCACGCCTGCTTTCCCAATGCGCCACAGCAGCGTTACGCCCACGTCTGACGTCACGCCTGATGCGCGGCCTGGCCAGCTGAGGAGGCGGCGCTCTTTCTCGTCCATGCGCTCGGCTTCCCCCAGATGTCACGTGACTGGCAACAGCAGGCGCTCAGAGAAGCGAGGCCAGCAGGATTTTCGTGAAGCAGACGTAGTCCTGACGCTGCTCGACGGCTATCGTCACGCGCTGGTCTTCGAGGACACGGCAGGTGACGATTGCGCTTTGGCTCTCCGGCGGCGCCTCCAGTCGCTGCTGGACGCCAGAACACGAAGCGTCATCGCAACGCCTGCTATGTCATCAAACTCTAACTTGCATCAGGTAGATGCTAATGAGTTCAGACACAAAGAAAGTTCGAAATTTCTCAGAGTACCCGAGTTTTTTTCTGGTGATCTTTCACCTATGACCGAATTTCCTAAAAATAGTGTCGCGTTACACAAAAGCGCCAACGACAGCCGCAGCAGCAGCAGCTGTTTGGCCTTAGCATCCAAATCAGTCACGAGTCTTCCCCGCGAATCCAACACACCTTTGCGTGGTCCTGAACTCTCCACTGGCTGCGGCCTTGTCGATCAGAGATCTCGAGGTCAAGCCTATTGCACCAGCCATTCCATCAGCCGACAGCCCCATTCAAATTCTCATCCTATTTCCCTCCAAGGCACACCGACCCTGTTCATCTGTCCAGACGCTCTTTCACCAACTTGCAGCAGATTCAGAAACGCTTACAAGAAGATCGGGTCAAGTTCCTGACCTCCATGGCAGGCGACAGTCTCGACCCGCCACCTCGCGAGACCATCTACCTGGTGTGCGAAAAAGCCAAGTACTCTGCTAGCTGCGAACCTCGTCTAGTGAAGTGGCCCCCGGTGAACGGCCAGCAGGATGTCGACCGGGAGCTTCAGGATGTAGACACCCTCTCAGATTTGTTCTTGGACTCGCCGACAAGTTTTCCAGACCTCGATCTCTCTCTTCCATTGAACACACGAAACGGGACACCAGACAGCGAAAGCTCAACAGTTGTGTGACCAGTCAAAATACGCGATTGTTGATTTATTTCAAGGAAGACATTTCTGTGGCAACGTCTATGAGCACCATACAAAGTCTCTAAAGATACTATGTGTCACATGTTCACAAACGATACAGATGTGTATCGTAAACTGATAATGATGAATGTCCTGAACACCGTTCAACAGGATTAGTATTGCTGAGTGGACTGGACTGTAACTTGGTAACATCATTTAGAGTAAATGGCTTTGGCTCAGACATGTGAAATAAGAATAAGAATGTGAAAGACCACTTGGGTAGCACAGTAACAAGACTTGGAGAGACTTGTCAACAATTTTTTAAAAAATCATTTTAACAGGTAGATATGTAGATTTAAAATAAGGGGAAAACAAAAATTCCGAGACTTAGGAGGGTATTCAGTCTCTTTGATTGTGAGATGGTTACTGTTCATCGTCGTATCCTAGAGAAATGGCTATTTATAGTCTAGAAAAACCCTGACCATGAGTGGTCTTGGCAGACAGCAGTCCACCTACACACAATGCTTTCTGGATTGCATGACAAAACGCTCTGTAACGGGTACTGAGAAGGACAAGCAAATTCACTGTAAAAGTGAATTTTTCCATATGAAAAGAGATGAGGGAAAACAGACACAACATAACTATCCAGCAGTTACTAGAGAATTAGAGCAACCTTAAGCAGAATCCCAATGGCCTATCAAAGTAGCAGATAAAGATCCAAGAACCAGAGGCCATAACCTGATACTAAAAGAAAATAAATAAATAAAAGTCCATAAAAATATTCATCAGAATTTCTTCCCTCAGTGACAAGGCTTGCACAGGGAACACCAGCCCTCAATATATTCCAGAATAGTCTGGATAAGCAATAGCATAAATTTAAATCACAGAGCAGAGAGAGGGCTTATTTGATATGCTTTTCAACGTGTCAATATTTTTAGTGCTCTCCATTTTCAACATGCAATTAAAGATATTTAACTTCAGTTGTTTGTTTAAAAACTACTTAAATCATGTGTTGAAGCTCTCTTGCAGACCAGCTCTAAATTCGAAAGGTCGAGCACAATGCCTTATTTCATGTAAAGTCATATATCTAAGAAAAAAAGAATGACTTGTAATTGCATTCACATCAGCATCAATATTCTGTGAAAGGTTCTATACTTCCCATGTTCTTAGTCTGACAGTTTTTTTTCAAGCTTCAGAACCTCTCATATAAAATCTACTATTTGTATATGTTCAAAAAAAAAAAAAAAAAAAACAACGTAATTTTCACCCTCTCTAGCATGCATTCATCAATCAACAAAATATCCTAAGCCTCTTAAATTGATATACTACTTTACTGAGATGACAAAGAAACAGTGAACCTCTTTTCTCGAAATGGTGACATTGTGGAATAAAACATCAAGGGAGGGCTGGGTGGGGGACTTAACATGCAAAACATAACTTGTACCTACTACATTCAGTGTCAACTGAAAACATTCCACCTATCAGCAAAAGTAAACGTCGCAAGGAAAAGACTGATTGAGCTACTGGGCACCAAACAAGAAGGCATTGCTGAAAGGTTTATTACACTTATTTATATATCCCTATACAACAGGTTTGAACACTGTGGATCACTTTTTTAAAATCTATATTAGAGTATGTTTCTGTATGTGACTGATAATCTCCAAAATAAACCAAAGATAACATATCAAAACAAGCCTCGGTGACAGTTATTACCTTAGCCATGGCCCCTTTTATAGCAGTACTGTGATGCAGTTTCTTTTCAGTTTTGTATTAAGAAAATAGGAAATTGCAGACCAACAAACAGTCCTTACTGAAACTGGAAGACTGTATATAACATGATGTAAAGGGACATAAGCTTGTAAAAAATCAGATACGTTTCTGACTGAAACAATGATTCATGTTATTTGTCAATAAGAATGGCAAAGTAAAGAAAGACTCCCATAAGGGAAATTTCTCCTATTTTGCCTAGGTATTAGAGGTTGACAGTGAGAGTTTTTAAAATAAATAACATGGAAAACTTAAAACAAAGGCAACAAATTTAGCAAATAGAATGCATTGCAAAAATAATTTTTCTTTCAAAATATTTGTTCTCCGACAGCTTGAGCTCCAGATGTCATGTGCTGAAAAAAAAATGAATGCCATGTAAATACTAAGCACTCAGAAATGCTGAACCATAATTTTGTTTACCTTGCAAGAAACATATTTGCAGGTCAAAAAAGTGCCTTTAAACCTGGAAAACATCAATACATTATAGAAGTACAAAGCTAGGACCTGAGAGCAGTTAAATCTGAAACTGATAAGAAGAGATGCCAAAAGTCTGAAATATCAGCTGTTCAGCCTCATTTGAACAGTTGACAAATGCAGATACTGATCCAAGATTTTTTATCCATCAAAAAAGGGCATGCAGTTTCACTGTATCAGCTGCAAATGCCTAGATTAGAAATATAGCTTACCCATTTATCACTTTCTTAACACTTATTAACCAATGTTAGAATTATTCAGACTGTTCACCTCACCTATCAACAGTTCCAACAAAACCTGCAGACTGGTTTGTGGACCAAATATATGCATTAGCAGACTGTTACATATTATTTCTTCCGTTCTAATTTCTTTCCTATTATAAATCAATGCAAGCCCATGATTTAAGACAAGTACATAGCTTGGAAAATAGAATCTTCATTTATGTCGCTAGCAAGATCTGATGTACTATGCAACAGAGCAGCATACAATCTTTTCATCTTCTCTTTTTTGTAATAATAGCATGTGAGCATAGATAAAAAAGAAAGTTTAAATGCAGTTAGTATGGCCAGATATCGTTAATATGAAGCGAAATTCACAAGTTGTATTTTTAGAATTACTGCTGCCCCACAATGGAGAATTGCACATGCACAAACATTTCAAAAAAAGTCTTCGTGAACTATGCATTAACAAAACTAAGTGGAAAGATAAATATTCAGTATTTAGCAATATCACTCTATTCAACATAGTTGAAAAATGTAAGAGAAAAGAATATCATCCAACCAACTCTCAATTTTAAAAACGAAATTGGGAGTAAAATATGCACGGTTAAAATTGGTAATTATTTGAATAACCATTTATGAAAATATATTAAAATATTACAATAAACAAGCATGATGATGCCTTATAAAGTTTAATAACTTATCTATGCTTTTCTTTCACCAATTATTTTAATGAGAATCAGCATGAAGAAATTTTGAGGAACTACTTTGTCTTTTGGGTTTAGGTTTTTTAATATGGTAAAAATATGACTTGAAAATCATTTTAAACTTCCCCACAATTCAAAATATTTACACCGTCAGTATAAAATCAATGTTAAACTGGATGTTTATCTTACTATAAAAGAGATTTAACCCTAATTTCTTATTCCTTGTTATAAATAAAATGCCAGAGATTGATCACATATGTTCATTAAGTTTGCTTCTAATGCTCCAATTTAACTATATTATCATAACTCTATTTCTATAATATATTCTTTCCCACACCCCAAACAACTCCACTTTCTCTGAACAAAACTTTTCCAGTCAATATCAAACTGGTCTAAGATGCATGAAACAGACTGATAACTAGTAATAGGGCTATAGTGTGCGTTTTACACCTTTGTTCTATCCACGAGACGGGCAGACGCGCGGGTAAGCTGACGGGCAGAAGGTGGAATAGAGCCTCTGGCTTATACCACCTAAAATCACTGGACCACGCGCCGCTTACGTCACGATGGTCACACAACATCACCAAAGCTTTCGAGGTCTGTTACCAACCAATTGAACACATTGAAGTCCTAGCAATAATGGCTGCCATGCATGTAGGAATAGTCAAATTCCTGGGTGGGTGTCGAGTATGATGGTGAATTGTGGTACTGACTGTAGGAAGAACTCATCTGGTTGTACTGCTGGAAATGGGTCTCTCCCACAGTACCGTACCCACCACCATAGCCATATTGCTGACAACTGCCCCAACTGTTCCAATCCCCATATACTGGTCCAGATGTAGGCCGATCCACCTGAGACCAACCATGTGGTCTCTGCCAATCGCCAGCAGGCTGCTGTAAGTTTCGGTGATCTCCAGGACCTTTTGTTCCTTGCATGGAACTACAAGCTACTGCCATGTCACCTGGCATCCTCGAATAACCCAACTCCGGCAGTGGACTGGTTGAAGTTCCATATGATCTGTTATTTGGTCTTGGAGCATCAGCGGGCCCACCCATATGTCTATGTCCCACTGGACGTGGTCCTTCAAACCTTGGTGATCGACCTAGTGCACCCACAGTCTCGATTTGCCGGTGATCATCTAGCTCATTCATGTCATTTGTTAAACTGCTGTATCTTGCAGGATTGTCAATGCCTGACAATTTCCCATCGGGACCGTGAGATCTTTGATCGCCATACCCTCCCTGACTATTCATGCCACCAAGTGGTTTAGGAATCACTTCAAGTTCGGAATTGGCTGAAATGCTATGTTGACCACCTATGCTGGGCATTCTCCCTGGTGCATTATTGGGCACATTAACCATTAGGCCTCCTTTCCCTGAATCTTGGATCACACCTCTTCCTCTTCCAAGATCTGGTCCTTCTGAATTCTTAACCACTCCTCCTCTTCCAACTGGAAGATTCTCTTGCTTGCCAAGCAGACTTCCATCATTTTTTTCAAGCATTTTGCCTGGATGCATCTTTTTCAAGATAGCCTCACGCTCTCTCCTTAGCTTTTCCTGGGCAAAAGAAATCATTTCTAAAAGCTCTTTCTTGACTATGGGAAGAGGCACAGGTTTGTTAGCTGCTTCCACAGGGACACTTGGTCTAATTGGTCCATTCTGATTAGGTCGTTCAGGCCTCTGATAGGGTTTCTGCAGATCTGCTGAAATTTGTGCTGCTCGATTAAACAATCCCATGGCAGTCTGATTGGATGGTAAACTATGTTCTGGTACTCCAAGTTTTCTCTGCCATACAGGAATTCGAGGCCGTGGAGGGCGAAACAATGGCTGGTTTAAAGGCGGTGTGTCCATTTGTCAGCATTAACTGTCACGGCTGAGATAACGAGGACCACTCCACCAACTCCTGAAAACATAAATAATCATTGTGTCTCTAAAATATGCACACAGTAAACTTACTTCACATCTATGAAAACGAATGCAAACACAATAGAAACAGTAAGTAAGCGTCAAGCGGTGGAACTACTAATTTACTAATATACTTATTCAAGTGTTAATAGAAGAAATCAATTAAAAACATAGCACATTGTAACATTACTTAGTCCTGATTGTTTTCACTACTACAATTAGCAAGTCAAACATGATTTTTTTTTTTCAAAACTATCTACTGAAGCACAAAAATCGATACACTGCACAAACCACGAATAATTGTACCCACTCTGTTACCAACAATAATCGTTCCAACCTTGACCTTTCACAGCTGGCGTTTCTCTGTATTGTTAAAAAGCATCTGAAAAATGAAATTATTAGTACTTAACTAAATATTTTATTTTTCATCAAAGTAAGTCTTATGAACCTGGGAAACAGTTAAGAGGACTCGGCGACCGATGTTCACTAAGTACTGCCACAATACTGATTTCTCCACTTTCATAAGAATAATAATAATAAATGCAAAATTTGTAAAGCCCACACTCACACTCCTAAAGAGTATGCTTTTAGCGCTTAAGAACAAGAACGAAACATGGACAGCATACGTGGGGCAGGAAAACAAATAGCATATGAACTATAAAAGAATAAACAACCGTACTAAACGAAGAAATCAAATACAGAAAACACACAGATGAACCAAGAGCTGAGAGTAACATGATATTGCAAAACGGTGTGAAAAAGGACTAGCATTATGGAAAAGGTTGTTTATGTAATGTTTACAGAAGAGGTGTGTTTTCAGTGCACATTTAAAGGATTCAAAAGTTGGTAGGTAGCAGATATGGAAAGTTTCCTAGCTTTGAGTGCCAGACGTGCAGCAGAGCTCTGTATCAATCGAAGAGATGAAAAAAAAATACGTGGAAAAATTTGAATAAAAATGACAGAGGATCAATTGTTAGTTATTTCAATTAAGTGCGCTTTTGGTGCATACCTGTTAATTTGTAGATCTCTGTTGGGGGGAAAGTACACATTTTATAAAATTTTTCACATGGTCGCCATTACAGCTTCCGAGTTGACCTCGACCTCGCAAGTTCACATCCGGTTTTCGAGGACCTTCGCTGTTGATCGACCGCAGGTGTAGATGATGTTGTCTCGTTGTAGTGCGTCGGGGTGCAAGCAAAAATCTGTCGTTGGCGGTCGATAAATTTAATTGGATGTTTCCAGATATTGCAGGTATTGTTAAAAAGGAAATGTATTCAAATGGAGAAAAGGATACTAGGCTATTACCCCTGGGGCCCTATGTTTAAATTAGTGACGAAGATGCCCTGATGTAAAGTAAATCAACATCTACAAACTGTTCGTCACAAGACGATTTTTCCTTGGTCTCTCCATTTGTAAAGCGATTTAGTTAGGTGGTAGATTTTACTAGGCTAGGTAGGTAGGATATATACATAATAGTTGTGTGTGTATATTATGTTATGTAAATAAATATGTCTGAAGATATTTACCTGTGTGAGCGTGTCAGTGCCAACGAATTGTAGTATGTCGTACGTATGTCCCCGTCGTGTGAATGAGGTGTACTAGAGAGATTTGTTGTCCATGTAGTCGTGACTCATCTGCAGAACACACGTGAAGATCCGTGGAATTGATGCACCGATAGAAGAGAACTGAGCAAGTAAAGCAGGGTCGTTTGTGGACTCCAACCCCAGCAGCAAAGGAATATTGGCTACAGGTGGGGGACATGTCTTGAGTATCCGGGGGCCATGTGGCAAAATGGCGTCCGACCCATAGCGAAAGTGAAACCGGGCCGTAACAACGGGGTCATGTCGGTTTTACCTGTGAAACAAGCGTGGGACGCTTCTCTCCCCTTGTGACCGCTAGTCAACCCTGATGGCTCATGGGTACGTCCATCTTTTTTTTTTTATATATCCCACTATTTATATCTTCAGATTATTGGTATTTTTAGGGATTTCGGCATATCCTGATTTACATATTTCTAAATCAAGACATGCCAAAATTCCTAAAAAATACCAATATCAAATGGATTAATAATTTGTGTATTTTGCAATAATTATATATATATAACAAGCAGCAAAAGAGTGCACAAAAGTGCAAAATGTTATAAAAAAAACAAACAAACATGATTTGTCATTTATTGGCGTTTATTGAGGTAAAATAAGGATAAAAAGCAAACTAAAAAAATTTTTTTTAATATAAAATTTTTTTTAAAGCATTGTCTCATTTGTATACATAAACAATTTATCATTTATCAAGGTAAAAATATTATCACAAATAAGGATAAAAAGCAAACTAATAAAAAATAATGTTAAAAATATACAATTTTTTTTAAAGGCATTGTCTCATTTGTATACATAAACAATTTATCATTTATCAAGGTAAAAATGTTATCATAAATAAGGATAAAAAGCAAACTGATAAAAAATAATTTTAAAAATATATAAAAATTTTTTTAAAGCATTGTCTGTTTGCATACATAAAAGATGTTTCCTCTTGATATATTAATGCAACATTCGTTATTTAATTATAAGTTGTAGAACGATGCAAAACCATGTATCCATTGACAAAACAATTAAAATTAAATTGCAGTTTCCTTAACACTAATTACATTTTCCCAAAGAAAAGGTTCAAAGATCTATGACAATATATCAAATGATAAGTATGAACTGAATTGCTGTCAAAAAGAGTGATGCTTTAATAGACATTTCTAAAAATAAATCAAAGTCATGAAATTAACTATAAAAGGTTCTAGGTTGGATTGCAGCTTATGGTATTAACTACAATCTTTTAAAACAGATTAAAAATTTTAAATTGCACCTTTATCACTAGAAAAGGAAACCATCAAACACATGTTTGAAACACAATTATGTTCAAGAATTTTAGAAGGTATTAGAAAAGAACTGTAAACATATAAATGATTCTGAATTTACCACAACACATCTCTTATTGGATCGGGTGAAAATATCCTCATTGATAATTAATGGGTTAGAGTAAATAATAATCACAGCACAGTTTTATATAATTATATAAATCCAGATTTAGTATATGCAGGTTTATGTACAAGAATTTTACAACTGTAGGTAGAAAGTTGCACAGCTTTACTTGTCCTCCACCCAGAACAATTAACTGACGTATAGGCTGTGCTCAACCCTTTCCCTTCTGCCATTCTGTTGATCCCTAGCACCAGCTAACCAAGTTGATGCATGCAAGTCAGCATCCGTAGCTTCAGGATAACTTTTTCTTGCAGCATCTAAAATAGAACAAATATAAGAATATGAGGTCTGCATAAAAAAGTAATCACTTAATTGTAGGTTACTGACCTAAAATCCAGAATATAATGTGAAACAAAAAGAGGTACAAGCAAATTATACTGATATGTAAAGTGGCATAAAAATTTAAAGCGTTTATAACAGAAAGGAACTACAAGTGGAACTGCATTTGAATTTCAGTTAGAATTTCTATAGGCAGAAAAACTCTGGAAATTCTAATTTCAAAAACAATCCCAATACATGGGAACTGTAAGATGTCTATAAACTGTCATTTTAATTCCTTTCTACACAGTGTTAACCAGCTGATTAAAGGACTACAGTCACTAGAAATTGTGTAAACATGTGTCCATATTTTATTTTGGCAATGTAATTCAATCACAATAAAATGAGGTAGGGACAGTTCTCCAGGCTGATTTATCTTCCTGTCATGTTTTTTTTTTTATGACTCATGAAAATTCTTGTCTGCACCTAGCAGAGTCAAAGGTTAAGGTTCATAACTAAAAGATAAGAAACAATCCAAACAGTCCTATTTTATGACAGGCATGTATTAATGTACCGTATACACACACACACACAGAGTCAAATATTTAAATCCTTACCCTGAACTGTTTGTAAAATGAAGGGGTGGTTCTTGAGTCCCATTGAAGTTGTAAGATCAGGCCAACTCAGTTGAAAATAGCACAGATAGAATGCCCCTCACTACATGCTTTAATGTGAAGCCCGACGCATCACCGAATGGCATTCCTGAAAACAGACAAAAATAAATACACATCATTTAAAAAAAATTGCAGTGGGCAACATTATAATACCTGTTATGACAACTAGTATTTAAAGACACCCCCCCCCCCCAAAAAAAAAAGACAGCAACAATTCAGGAAGTTTCATACAACCAAGCAAAAGTGGGTACAGAAAATTTACTATCTGCTCTAATCAATGCCACATAACAATGCCTTTATTACTTTTTAGTACTGCAAACATGTCATTAGTTTTATACAATGAATGGTATGGTATGGAAACCTTTAAAGGGAATCAGATAAAAAGATTTGACTCCTCCTACTAACAAATCAGAATAAAGCACATACCAAGCATGTCCTTTTTTATGGGTCTGTCTTCATATCTCCCTCAAGACTCTCTACATCTTCTGCTGATTGTTAAGCGAGACTGGAACCCTCTGGCAGATTTCCCGTGTCATTTGCCTTTCCTGTTCTTGTTCCTCCATCCATGTAAACATCCTTTTAAGGTTGTTTGTATCATTCTTCATCTCTTCCAGAAGAGACAGTTGTTGCATCCAACTTTCTCTAGTTTAGTTCTAACCTAAGAACACAATAGCAGAAAACATGTTAAATAATGATCTTTTCTAGCTTTGCTATAGTTCACAATGCCTGGAAAATACCATTAATTTTGGTTAATCTTTACCATTTGTCATATCTATCTGATATGTGATCCATATTTGTTTCAAATTTTTTCACTATGGCAAAAGGCTGGGATTTTCCGCTTCCAGTTTAACTCATAAAAGCACTGTTCATAACTCTTGGCCAAGGGTAAGAAGAAAAAAAAGCTAAAATGATTATAAACAAAATGGCTTTAAATTACCTTCCAAGGGGTTATGGGTCTTTATGCTGGCAGGCTGAAAACCAGACAATGGAATCGGAAGGCGCTGGGGGTGTGAAGGCAAAGGTGAAACAGTCCTTTTTTGAAAGCTGCTACTTGGGGACACCTTGAGATGGTGCCAACCACTAGTGGCAAAGAGTATGGCAATGGTGGTGGACATTGCTGCATAACTGAATGGTCAGCATATAGTGATTCCTCGGCATCCTTCTCTCCTTCGCTGTTAGCTGTGCATCCCTGTGTCAAATGAATACATTTGCATAAACTTTTTTCAGCTTAGTACATTTAAAACTGTCAGCTGCTGATAGGTTGTTAAAATTTTTTTAAAGAACATTTTATTGTTATTGTACAAAACTTGTTTATCACTGTATGCTATTTTACCAGAAAGAGGACACAGCCTTGTGTCCCTATATGATGTCCACCAAAAAAAATTCCCTAAAATTAAGCAGAGGAAATGAAAACAGACCGAAATCTAATCGAGTTATCCGTATCCTTTTTGGTTGAGTGGGAGCATTTTTGTCATCACTCTCCACCTCCGACATTTTTGTCCCTTGCAGATTCAGCTAGATTCTTGGTAGTTACCTGCATGGAAATAAATATAGAAGGCAAATAAGATTTCACAAATCAAGATCAAAAGTATAATAATAACACACTCTTATAGTGCAGCATCACAACAAAAGCTACACTATCTGTGGTGTAATGACTGTGTTCAAACAGTTCAGGTATTATCTTTTTCTCCTTCCTTAAATCTGCAGCACACAATAACATAGAAGTCATTTTGACCATTAATGGTCACATGCTTCATAAATTTTCTTTCTGCACAAGGATTATGAATATTATGAATCAAAAAGTAAATTGCACTTACTTAATGACTTGTGCAGGAGAACTGGAAGCATAGGACATGAGGAATCAGCTTTATAGCTCTAATTAATGAAGCTTGCATCTGGTTCAATAGATTGTAGTGGGAAGTTGCACACCCTGTGACCACTTTCATCTTAAAATGCCAGCAGCCAGCTATCTAGAATAACAGTAAAATAAATTATTGACCATTATGCAGTTATTATGATTTGTTGTTGAAAAAGACCATTAAAGTTGTCTGAAATGATACTTCCAGTCACAATCAGTTGTCAATGGGCTATCTATATAAGTTTTTTTTTTTGGTTCACCACTGGGAACACAATCCTTATGCTGCTCTTTGACAAATATTCTTAATTAGCTGCTGCAGTGGAAAGTTTGGTGTTTGAAAAAGTCGTTTAAGCTAGCCTAAAAAAATATAAAATTGAGAGGCAGAGTTAAGAGTCCAAAGGACCAAATCTGTCAACATTATCAGCAATATGTGACAAAGCAAGTACATTTTACACCAAAAATCCTTTACCATACAAACACTGCTTCTTGAACAAATAAACATGAAAGGTTATGAGCCTAATAATCAGCATAGTTCACACACAGCCCAGGACTTGCAAGACAAAAAAAAAACAAACCCACAATAAATAAGAGAAAAAAATATTATACTGCCGAAGAAACCTGGCATTTTAACGCTATCGTACCAGTAAACAGACGGAACTGTCGAAGCTCTGTTACGTTCCACTTTCGTAATCGCAATTTGAGGAAATTCTGACAGCTCCAAATTCTCTCCATTGCTAACGGCTAAAGAATTATCAAATGCAAGCGTTCAGAACTGCTGAGCACGATTTCTACCTCTGTCTGGAAAACTTGTGCATTTATTGCGTTAATGTGTACTCTTAATCTTTTTTCTCTTAGAATGATATTCTGCATTAAATTTGGACATTTCTGTAGTTAAAATCTCAATAACTATGTTAATATAGAGTATAAAAATTATACGTACTGTTATCGAAGCGTCGAACACATGTATCAGTATAGAAATTGACCGCTTGAGAAGCTTTTCTGTTGGGAAAAGTGTAGACTCACACATTTGAAAATGGCGGCTTTGCCTGCACGCATGTGGTCGTATGTAGCACGCCATGGCGAAGAGTCATTGCCATTGTTAGGGGTCACGACCCTATATGTGGGCATGATCTCCCGCACTCTGTTTTCGCCTCGGCGAGCGTGGAGCTTGGCTTATGTGCGCATGCGCTGACAGCGCCATGCAAGACGAGTCAAGTATTGCGATAGATTGACCCCCTGTATCACAGTCGGATCAAGACAAACTTGGTGGACCCCTTGAGCTTATGGTTTCCGATGCTGCTAGGGAAGGTCGGCTGAGTGCGGGTGTGTGGTGGATAGGAATAAAAAGAACACAACGCACCCGACACCAGAGAGCTAGAATTTCTCTAGTGGAAAATTCTCCTTGGGAACTTCGTCCTCTTTCCTGGAACACCAAAGAGGAACTGACTGATTTGGCGCTAGGGGCCGCGGTGTTGGCCTTTTAGCGAGGGTCAGTCCGGCTACAAATGCAAAGGAGATAATTTACGCAAGACTTGTCCATTTTCCAGACTTACATTGTACACACACTTGTCAAACTGAAAAATTACAAAAAAAATTTATTTGTCTATTTGTAATCATATCGCCCTCTCGATCTGTTCAAACCACAACATTGACTTTCTCTAAAGCAAAACATAATGTCTTAACGAACGAAAACTGTGTATTCAAAGCGACTAAACCAACATCGATGACCAACATATCTCGCCTACTATACTGGCAGTATGAAAGCGTCAGGTCTGCGAGTGATAAGGCAAACATTTTAAACGAAGCAAAAACTTGACTAATAATGAAATGGTCAATCTGCAAATCGCACAACAGCAGAATATGATTTGACAATATTATCTCAAAAGAAATCAAAATAGTCGACTTTACAACTATAATTGCCACTATAAAAAGCACACACATTTAGTAGCCTTTATGTTGTTGTTTTTTTTTCCTAAAGAATTTTCGACCCTGTATTACTCTGGAGGCAGCTGCTTTCGGTATCGACTCTAGCAAGAGTGCTTTACAATGGTTTTAGGTGTCCAGTCAATTCAATCAACAAAATCTACTTAAGCTGCTTTTGGTATAATGCAAAAGGAGCCAATTTCATCGAATAGACAATGAACGTTCCCTTTCTTTATCCGCAGTTATCACAAATGAAGAGATTTCACACCTATCCTTTTCAGTACATTGTTTCACAATTGAGCCTCAATCAAGCTGATTTTTTATCGTTCTCGGAAGTCTGAATTTTGACCTCAACGGATTCATTAGAAATAGCATCCTCTTGGGCAGTGTTTCGAGCAACGGTGTCCACATCAGTATTACAACTGCTGACCGTTTCTGGCTGGAGCGTAGACGAAGCCATTCTTAACCTCTGACCCGTCTCGTACAGTACGGAACTCATAGAACTTAAACACTGTTCTTCCCCTTTCCCGTATTCTTCTTCCGCGGATGATGACGATAGAAGGGCAAAACGAACCCGCCTTGGAGACTTGGCAGCAGACTTTGGACGTTCAGGGCCCACCGCCAAGACTCCTACCGTCTCACCAAGGGATTCTTTTTCCATCGATGTCCCCAGGATGGACGCCATGGCGACCTCTTTCTTGTGATCTACCAGCAGCAAATTATTTTCTTTGCTCGTGAAATCTGGCGCACAAGATATATGTGAGTCTTCGCACCTTGACACTGTTTCAGCCGTACCATGGATTTGGAGGTCAGAGAGCGTGTCATCATTCCCCGGCAGGTCACCTGTTTGCGTTACGGTGTCACCGCCATACAAGATGTCAACAGCGTTCTGACTAGCGGTGGGAACTTCTCGGGGATTCTCATTGCCTCCTCGGTGCGCCTTTCCCATTGTTGCATCGTTGTGACCGCCGGCATCCTGATTTTGTAAACTGCTTGATATGGATATACTTAAGTCCTTACTTGGTACTGTCCCGACGTCTGTCCGCTTGGTAGTAAACAAGTTTCGTTTTCTGTGGCATCCCGAGGGTGAAATTCAAAGACGATCTGTTTCACAAAGAAACTTTCTACTTTATGCTGGGCAGTTGGCGGCGGCAAAGGAGCCAGCATCTCGCCGCTGGATGGGGATCCGTTTTCTGCAGTTCTCTCCCTTTCATCCGCCCTCCATGACCCGCCATGTGTTCCCATGTCCTCGGGGGCAGCCGCATCCAACATCCTTGCACAAGAATCTCTTGCGATTTCCGTGATTTGCGAGGCTGCTTCGAGCTCGTTGTCTGGTACAGCACTTGCTACAGGGGCGGTTTTCATCAGTTCAGAGTCAGAAATATACTCCCCATCTTGCTGGCTGTTCTCCGAAGGGACCAGATTACTAGCAGAAGTGCACTCTGGCTCAGATTTCTGGAAACAAAGAACAAATCTTCCGAGATTTCAGCAGTCAATGAAAAGTATTACTAACGCACGTTACTGAACATTGAAGTTTTAACTGACACAAGATAAGACTTTTACATTAAAAGGTATTTTCTACTACGCGCCGATTACATTGCTCAGCAATCAACCATGTTTAGGCCGATATTTGTCTTTGCTCATTACTTTTATTTGCAAAGTTTTCTGATTGCTTCATGTTCTTCCAGAGATTGTTTACAGTGTTCTTTTGTGTATTGTTTGCAGTACTGTCAGCTGCTGGTAGGCTAAAGATCTGTCGATACCTCAAATTTTCACATTGCGAACATTCAGATAAAGGGATAGTTGCAAAAGGAATTCGTTTAACGTGTGGCCGAGGACAGCAGCAAGAATCTTGCATACAAGTGTTTCAATGGGGTTAAAAACTGTAACAATGACTTATGGTTACAGAGTTTTGACTAACAGACTACATTGGTTTAACAGCGTATGCTTACTTTCAAAGGAGCCTGTGTTTGCTCAGTCTTATTGCCATTAGAAATTTAGTCTTATGGCTTCAACAATGTCCTTATTTTCATGGCATGTTTGAACGGTCATGCTAAAAATTCTAAATGATGGCTTTACCTTATCACGTATGTTATCATCCATGGCAATGCAACCAGTACTGTCTGATGTTCCGTCTTGCCGTCTGACGCTTGCGGGATTCAAGTTCTCGTCCAAAGTACCACCGATGTATTCATCTTCGACATCCCCTATAAAAAAATGGGAAATACTTACATTTTTTTCAGAATGATATTTCTGCATTGACACTGTTTCGAGCTGATGCAGATCTTAGAATTAAGAAAAATGCTTCACTAAAATGTTCACAAAAATGGTGATTTCCCTACCACCCACGCTTTTAGGTTTAAGCTGGCGATGGGTAAATGGCTCTTCAAAATTATGGTCTCAAACATTGAACGACGGTTGGTGGGAAAGGTGCGAGAGTTGAGTGTGATGGAAATGTTTGCCTTTACATACATTTGAGAGAAACGATTCATAGCACATTCTTTTTTTTAAAAAAACTCTCACTGCACCCTCCCCCCTGCCCCCTACTTAATCTTGACATCGGCATCATGAAATACAGATGACGAATACTTGCGGAGCACATTAGGTTCACGACAGGCAATGTGGATGATTTCCTTTTAATAGTTGCGGTCATCTTGTATTTGATTAAGTTATCGCACCGTCAAATGGCAATACTTACCTGCTTCTTCGTTTTCAATCTTTTCCGTGGTTAGTACCTCCGAGGTGACGTCATATCCTATCACTTCGTGCTCGATCGACACTAGACGCGCAGAGTTTTCGGCGCTAATCCTTCCCTCTTCTGTTTCGCTGACCTCTGACCTCTTAGCCGTCGTCGTTTCCTGTTGTTGCTGCTGCACATCTTCCTGCTGGTTCAGTTTGCTGGAGACCATCTGCTGTTGTTGAGTTTCAAACTGCTCTTCTTGCAAGTGCACGGGCGAGACAAAAATGTCCTCGCCTTCAGTCGTGGTTTTCTCCATTTCTTCTCCCTTGGAAGCTTTCGCATCCTCCTCCTCCTCGACACTCAGATTTTCCGCGTTCCTTCTATGCTGCGAAGACCTAAGAGCATGCTGATTGCAGCGACGTACTTGAGGTTTTCCCCAGCTCTCTGCGCGACTTTCTCTCCCTCTGGCGCTGGACCGGAAGTACCTTTGCTGACCTTTCATCAACCCCCAGCGCCGACGAGGAGGCTGAGCTCTCCCTTCGAGATCCTCCTGACCCTCACTTCGGTTGCGAGGTTCCCTCCGGCGTGGGTACGGCTGCGTCCTTTCCTGCTGCCTGTGCGCCTGCGTATTGGTCATCTTCCGCTCGAAGGGCTGCAATGCTGCAGTGGCGTCATCAGCAGCTGCATCGTGCTGCTGTCGGTCGTCCAAAGAGTGACGGGACGCTGCAGCAGTCCTTTGCTGTCGACGGCTGTTGTACTTGTTGCGAGACCGCTGCTCCTTCGGATCAGTCGCCCTGACGTCCTCTTGCGCACGTGTCTGTGTTTCGACATGGCCGTTGTGTGTGGTTCCACTCGCCTTCTCTTTTTGTTTCTTGCTGGAACGGCGTTTGTTCTGCCTGTCGTCTGGCGTCCTTTCGCTGGACTCTTGTGACGATGGACATTGTTTGAGATCTGATGTCTCGGTGAAAGAATCCTGCTTGCTCCTGGTTGTATCTGACTGGATTGAATCCGCTTCCGCTCTGACATCTTCGCGCTTTCCCTTCCTCAGAAGAGAAAGAACATGTTCTAAATTATCTTGTTTAGAACCGTCTTGTTCTATGGAGACACTTTTGCCCTGAATTAAATTCTCATTTAGGCCCGAGCTCTGTTCACCAGCGAGACATTTGTTCTCGACTTCGTAACCATTCTGAAGGAAATCAGGCTGTTCAGACTTGGCACTACTTTTTTCAGTGTCCCATTTTATCTGGCTGGCTATATCTTTACCATCAGTATGCTCGTCAGCCTGTGGGTGACCTACAGTGTTTGACTGAAGGAAGCATTCTGAGTCTTTCCTCTCTTCACCGTCAGGGTCCGCCATCTTGTCCCGATCTGTCCATGGCCTTGGCTCGGAGTCTGTTGCGTTAAACTCCACGAACTCTGAGATTGACGAACTTCGCCCTTCCCGCGGCGAGGAGTGCTGCGGCTTCACCGTGCTCTTGCGCAGAGGTCGAATCTTGTCTTTATTCCTCCACGGAAACTGCTGCGTCATATCCTGTTTGGGCATGGTGTAATGCACTGCCCTCTCTTGTGCATCCTTTCTACCTTGCCCGCCTGCGCTATGATAATGAATCGTTGTTTCTTTCGGGTACGTTGAAGGTCGAAGGTGCAGCTCCTTCCGTCGACAGTCCAAGTCTAGGCTGGTGTTCTGACGTAGAATCTGCTCGTACTGCTGTAGAAGCTGCTCTCGGAAACTCTCGGATCCCGATCGAAAGCTCTCGGAATTTGTCCGGGCGCCTGTGTCTTGCCCATGTCGGTAAATCGGAGAGTGCTGACAGTAAGTGGGCGAGCGACGAGAACCTTCCACATTATAAGGACTGGCAAACGCCGCGTGGTACAGGTTCTGACCGTGACCCTTAGCCAGGAGAGCTTCCTGCATCTGTTTCTGAGCTGCCTGGTGATCATGCGCCTGCGACATCTCCACGAGGCGGGATTTCACGCGCTCTTTCAGTTGTAGGAGTTGCTCCAGCTCTCTCTGAAGCCGGACAGCTTGCGCCGCTTTGTCTATGGCCTCTTGTTCTCTCATCTTTTCCAGATTCAGCTCTTTATCGTAACACCGAGTCCCCAAGCTCTCCCAGGCTCGCAGCCCCTCCGCGATCTGCTGGTAAGGATGCAGAACGTCATTTGCTTGTGAGCTCAGAGAGATATTTTGTCGCTGCTGCTGCTGCTGCTGTTGGTGCAGCTGCGGGGACCAAAACGTCTGATTCATGGTGCCCACTGGAACATATAGCTGTTGGGGAGGCTTGACCCACGAGTCATCGCTGTCGTTTGAGAAGAGGTGCAGCGAGTCGCACCGCGTTGCTGTTTGAGGCGACGGCCCCCACTTGGTCCACCAGTCTTGTCTGGAGTTCTTCTGCTTTTCTATCAGCAATCGGTACTTCTCCTGCAGCTGCAGTTGTAGTTGCTGTGGTGAGGATGGTGAGCAGGAGGTGAACGACCAGCCGGCGTTCTGATGGTGCTGAAGCAACTTTTTGTACCATGGCTGGTATTGATTCTGGACCTGTGAAATGGGCACCTGAAGGACACCGCTGGCGAATAGGGTTGACATCCTCTGCAGAAATTCTGGAATCGATGACAACCAGAACAGTATTGTTATTGACATTAATGCAACATCGCTTAGCTTTTAGGTACAAAGGTGTTTCTCAGGGACAGAAGAGAGTAGAGCACACTGAACAGAGGAAGCGAAGCATGCAGTTGTGTGCCATTAATGAATTGCCCATAAATAACTAGGTGATAAAGATGTTTTAGGACGGTGTTTTTGTTTGTTTGTTTTTTGTTTTGTTTTGTTGTTTTTTGGTTTTTTTTAACGGTTAAAATTAGGCCAGTTAGGAAATTAGGCATAGCTTTTTTATAATCGACAGCCATTACAAAAGTGGCGTACCGGAAGGCGGAGCTATGAGATACTGTCGTCTGCTTACCCCAGTCGGACAAATTTTAATCGATACACAAAAAACCCTCAAATATCCCTATCACCTGGTTCATTAACGGTACACAACTCTACGGCCCACTCCCCTATGACAATGGATCATGCCCCTCTGTTCAAAAGGATCGATCGATCGACCGACCTATGACGTACTTCCGTTACTCGATAAAGTTCTATCAGAAAGAATTCAGACGTACACGCCCTAGGCAGATGAGGCATCTGCCTGCCCATAAGCACGGCCCTTATTATAATATACAATAAAATGTTGATTTGTGCAGCGCTTTTCCCCACCGTGAAAGCCGGGTTCAAAGCAAACATACTTAAAGACTTCGTCTGGGGGCGTGAAAATGTTCTACAAACTGCTAAATTCTTCCACAGTACAAGAAAAATAAATTTACCTTGACAAATATTCCGCGGAAGATCTAGTATATCTCCACGAGCGTCAACAAAGTTCTTATTGACACAACAAAGTAGACGAACAAAAGAAGTGCACGAGACCGTGTTTCCCCGCACGCTTCCACCTGCGAAATGCAAAGCTGGTGAATTGTGCTCACGGTTCGTTAACACAACGTGAAGAGAACGTGAAGAGCGTGAAAACTCTTGTTCAGTCGGGGCGCGTGCTGGACCATCGATAGGGGTGCGTAAACCTAGAGAGGATGTCATTAATGAATTGAGGGCTGCATTACACCAAAGCCTCATCCTCAAATTACTCAACTTAAAAAAAAAAATTATATTTTTATAAATAAGATGGAGTTTATTTGAAAAACGAGTGACAGAGAAATATCAGAAGCTGTAACAGTTTGCGATGACGTTTTCATCAACAGAGGTGAACAGGTAACCTACAGTAGCAAATGAGGGTGACTTACAACACGGATGAATGCATTACTGAAGCTGTAAACATGTGTTTTAATGTCTTTATTATAGACATTCGTTAATTAAAAAATTTTAAAAAAATCACTTGAGGTCGCCATCAAAACGAACTCAGCGTTCGCCGGCCAGTGTTCTTCGGAGTTGCGTAACACACACCATGCTGAATTCTCACCTCTGACCTGCATGAGAGAAACAAGTGACATGGTTTTCATGTGCTTTCTACAAGTACTGTCTGCTGAAAGGGGAGGGACGGCTCCACCCTACTGTCCTTGTTTGTTTGTTTGTTTTTGTATGGGGAGGGGGGCGGATTTGGAAGGGATTGGTTATCGCTTATGATTTTCGTCTTATAAGCAAGGTGTTATGTTTGATATGTGGGCTGCGGGTTGTGGTTCGTGCTGTATGAGGACGCTAACCTTTGGCCTGGAGTACAGTCCGCTAAACATCGACATTTTGTCGTCACCTTATTTTGACGTCACATCACCTTCTGTAATTTGTGAAGCGCCTTGAGCTTGTCTATAAGGGCGGGATAAGGCGCTATACAAGCCAACGTTTTTGTTGTTGTTATTATTATTATTATTTTCTGCCCTGTGCTCCACTGGGGGTGATTAGGAACAACTCTCTCCCTCTCTCCCTCACACACACACACACGCACGAACGTGCATGTAGACGGAGCAGACGAAATAGTTTAATCTTAAAATGTGACGTTTTTTATGACGTCTTTTTTGTTGTTTATATTCTTGCCTGTCGTCACTTCCGATTCTTTCTTTCGCCAGAAGCCATCTTGTCATCGCTGGTTCCTCCTCCCGGGCTGAAAGCGGCACCGCTCGCAGACTTTACTTGTTCTGAGCCAGGCTCATAGGAGGAGTCCTCAACCGCCCTTATCCTGACACGCGGTGACCTGAATTATGCTTTCTTTGTGTGCCTCCATCATCATTGTCAGTCTTCCTTCAGTCGCAGCACTCATACTCTTTGGCTTGAACTAGGTGTTACTATGGCCAGGCAAGAGTGATTTATTTCCTGAAATTTTTATTTTGAGCATTTACTGCATTTATGATTGCATTATCAAGGATACTCTCTACTGCTTGCTACAAATGTATGTGAAGTGCAGTAAGTAAATAAGCGTCTCCCGTTCAGCAGAATTAAAGTCTATTCTTGCACGCCCATTCTTCGTCCCGTATCTATCCACCTGGACAGCCATATCTATCCACCTCGACAGCCATATCTATCCACCTGGACAGCCATATCTATCCATCTGGACAGCCATATCTATCCATCTGAAGTCGTTCCTGTTGCCGTGCTAAATGACAGCGAAGGATAGAGAGTTCTTCAATCCTTTTAAACGTTTCTTGCTCAGCAGACTTTAGTTTGGTTCCCTGACTTACATCCCGGACGTCGCAAGCCTGAAGCATCTGCCGCGTGATGGCGCTCCAGCGGTATCCCGCGTACTCTGCCGGCTTCAATGCACGCGGCAAGAGTCCGGGGATGAACACCATTCATCGGGAGGTCATCGACATTCATCAGAATGAGCTTGTCGAGACTATGGAGACGCGCACCGTTGTGCGGGAGCTGCTGACGCAGGGCATGCTGGGAGATTTTCACTGTCAGCAGCTGGAGTACGTGTACCCAGAAGGACGAATAGTGGCTAATCGTCTTCTTCTGGCCTTTGTCCGCAAGCAGGTACTGTACTTAGTACGACATCACGGTTATAGCCTCATGAGATCGGGATCGTTGGGGAGGGAGATATAGATCCATGCACTTACACCAGGGTCCAGCATTTTTGTGAGGGCGGTGTCCATCCTCTTCCTCACAGCTTCACCTTCTCTAAGAGTTTAGCTGTTTGTAGGTTGAGAGATTTATATACAATGGAACCTCGGCTAACGAACTTAATCCGTTCTGAAAAGCTGTTCGTTATCCGAAACATTTTTTTCCATAAGAAATAAAGGAAATAGATTTAATTGGTTCCCAGCCCCTGTTGACTCGTTAATATTTGAAAGTTACAGGCTATACAGGTATTTGTTTTAATGAGAACAGTTATAACGCAGTATAAATGGAGTTAAATAAACATAGAAACATTAACGAAAGCATTTAAACATCAGAAAACTTGCTGTTTTGACGGCGTGGTTGGATGGAGGTGTGGGGAGGAAGGGGTGGAATTACTGCTTGGATTCCCCCTCCATGAGCACACGTGACATTATAAAATCGGGGGGGACTTCCCTTTTCTGTAGCTTTGAGGTTAAAGGAAAAAATTTGTCCAGTGTCTGCTCCTTCTTCCTTTCTTGTAAAACTCTTCGGTAATACGACATCACATATCCGACAGACGCATGCCACCTTCATACTTTGACATCATTTCCTTTTTCAATTCATTTGTTGGCCGCTTCCTTGTCCTTACCTCACTACTATTGATCTTGATCTTCTTTGGAGCCATGATTGAGGATTATCTTATTAAAATAAAGCACAACAATCACTAAATAAGAAGGATGCGCATAGATAAGTAACGACCGATCGTAACTGTGTCTCGAGCGCGAATGATGACATGCTGGTCGGTCACGTGTGGTTCACGTGGCTGTTCGTTATCCGAAATTTTGTTCGCTATCCGAGACAAACTTTTAACGAAATTTTTGTTCGTTAACCGAAATATTCGCTATCCGAGGCGTTCGCTAACTGAGGTTCCACTGTAAATATATACATATTCTCGATCTAGTTTTGGATCTCCCCCACTCCTTCTGTCGACCACCCTAGCCTCCGCTCTTGTTAACTGTATCGGTGCAGATGTGCATGCGTGCGTGCGTGCGAGTGTAAGTGTGAGAGAGAAAGAAGAGGTGGTGGCTAGCGAGAGTGTTTTATCAGAAAACTAGTGGTTCGTTTCTAAATGCTCATTGGTACGTAGAATCCCTAGCAGTATACAGCTAGTATATATCCGTACATTTATAAACCTGTGTTACAGTCTTGTATCTCAGTAACATTAGCGGTTCCCAGTCACTTAATCCCCAGACACTTCATCCCGGACATTTAATCCCCGACACCTCATCCCCTAGACTTTTAATCCCTAAGCACTTAATCCCCAGACACTTAATCCTTAAACTAAATCCTTAACTAAAAAAATTATGAAGTCAGCGAAAAATTTAATTGAAATTCAAATTCAAATCATGCTTTTAACTTCAACGTCATTTGAACATCTACAACATTAGTTAAAGTTTATATAAGCTAGTAAATTTAATGTTCTTCAACAATGTATACAGTATATACGTATGGTTGAAGTAGGATAGAAGTTCCGGCATGCGATCATGTTGTGGCATTGACTCTGCAAGCAATTCGAAGGAATCAACAATGTCTTCCTCACGTACATAGGCCAGTGCTGGGAGGCATCTGACCATTCCACGTCACTCGTCGTCTTCATCGTCACTTCTCATCCCCAGTTCAGTGACTTTGCATAATACCGCTTGACTTCAGCGAAAGTAACAGCCCGTTACTCTACATGACTAAAAGCGGTCATCGCAGCTTTCTCAAAGTCTGTTACTATATATAGTCTCTGGAGCTGCATTAGGCATTAGCTCTCTAACTGCATCCAACAATCTAATATAGGTTGCACTTGATTTATAAGGATTAAGTGTCTGGGGATTAAGTGTCGGGGATGAAGTGTCGGGGATTAAGTGTCGGGGATGAAGTGTCTGGGGATGAAGTGTCTGGGGATTAAGTGACTGGACACCAACATTTGCAGACCAGTGTACTCTAGGAAAATGCTGTAGAAGCATTTTTTTTTTTTTTACATCTCGCATATATTGATATCTACTGGGGTGGGAGGTAGGGATATTAAAGACTAAAATAATAATAATAATAATAATAATAATAATAATAATAAATTATTATTATTGTTATTTTAATTCTAATTTGCATAGCGCTTTTCCCACCACAATTAAAGGTGGGCTCAAAGCGCATTCTAAAAAGAAAAGAAAGAAAAGAAAAACACACACATAATAAAAACAGAAAAATCGTTGTAGAATCACTGTAGATGAGTTTGGTGCCCTCTGAGACAGTAACCTCAGAATACAGAGATTATAAATATCGTCTAACTTTATTACTCTCACAAAAACGTTAAGCTTTTTCCCCACCCCATCTTGTCTCTTTGAATTTTGTCTTCTCATAATTAGCTTTCTCTCCCTTACCCTGAGTCGTGGTATGTTTCTCCTGTATGTCATGTTTACGAGACGGAACTTGTTTACTGTTGAAATTCTTACGCATTGAGACATCAGACACTGGGTGGTACGGTCAGTGTAGCATATCGCACTAACTAGTTTACGCATCAAGTGCAAGAAAATAATTACAAAAGGGAAAAAGGGAATTTGAAAAAAGATGATGACTTACAGGTGAAATTATCTGTACTGACGATTATTTAGATATTCTACATGAATCGGTCGTATACTGCAGGGCTCGGCAGGGTACCACGCTCTCCTCAGAGCACTGGCCGTCTGTGACGCGACGGGTGTCGTCGCTAAAATGATCCACACAGAGAAGGAAGTGTGCAAGGTTCTGGGCACTGATTACAATTCCCAGACGTGGTGTTGCAGGTGAGATCGGTCTGTGGTCCATCCATCCATTATTTCTTCCGTTTACCCTTCTTTCCCCTTTCATTCCCTTAACCTCCAACTTGTGATCCGCATGGATCAAACACAAAAACCAGTCTTCTTTAGAGTTGAGAGTTCTTATAGATATTTCTCAAAGAACAGCTCTGACGAGTATAAAAATTGCTAAAAATTGTTATTTTTCTTGAAGTTTAACTACTAAACTAAACGTAGACCAAAGAGTGAGAAAAGAGAATATAAGAATATTTGTAGTGTATATGTGAAGTGCTTTCCTGTCTGTGGATATGTTTACATGCTCTCCTCTCTTTGGATATGTTATTCCGCACGTACACTCGCACCCTTTGTTTCGCCATGTTTAGTACTCTTCGTACAAAGAATCTAAGACGTTCCTCAAAATTCTTACAACACTCGCTATTCTCCTGCGCTTGCGACCCCATCACGAACTGAGCGTTTGAATGAAACCTCAGGGTTCTCATCCTTATCCACTGTTTTTTATTTCGCAGAGATGGCCCAGCCTCAGTAGCGCCCTGCGACACCATGTGTCGTGCAGGCAGCAGTGCCCAGTGCACTCAATGCCTCAGTGAGCTCGAGACAAAAGTCAACGTGCTAATGCACCTGCTCCGCAACCCCATGTTTAATCCTGGCTCCCAGACCGATTCTGACCAGCAGTTAGCAGCCCTTGAGAGGGAGGTGGACGAGCTGGAAATGACACTGGAAAAGCTGAGGCCGCCGACGACAAGTGGCGGCCAGGACACAGACGCCAACAAGGGTAAAGCTGGCGTCTCTGACACCGAAGAACCGGCCAAAGAGAAAGCTGTAGTTGCTGTAGACAAAGAGAAGGCTGTAGTTGCTGGAGACAAAGAGAAGGCTGTAGTTGCTGGAGACCTCGATCAGAGGATGACCCGTGTGGAGAAGCTTCTGGGCCTGGGGCCGGGCGTCTCGGACTTCGCAGGCCAGAGTTCTCCTAGTTCTGACAGAGAGCAACGGCTGAATAAGCTGGAGGAGAAGGTCGCCAGGATGAAGGTGCTCGCGAAGTCGCTGGTGAAAAACCCCCCATCGTCCAGCGCCAATGAGTCAAAGAGTGCGGATAAAGATTGTGAGGAAAAACCTGCTCAATATGGCCTCTAGCTAAGACAACAAGAAAGGTTAATAATACCGTTTTCAGAAGAAAGAATCGGCACCATACTCTCGCCGGTGCTAGCAGATGAGAGGTGGAAAGAAAGACCTACTAAAGTCGTGGTCATTTCCTTCTACGAGATGGCTCGTGGTTCATGCTTCCGGCCATGCGCAGTAAGGCAGCGTCGGCACAAAAGGGAGTGTACTCTGGTAGTCGATTATCGTTCCTGTGAAAAAAAAAAATGTTTTCAATACGGGGTTTGAGATGGCTAAACAATTTTAATAATGCCCCATGCAGACTATCAGGTCTTGCGCCACTCGACACCTTTGAATGTTACCGAGGCGACGCCAATTATGAAAACTTCTTTTTCCCTCAGTAGACGTTAGTTTGAAGACACTAAACAGGTGCAAATCAAAGAAATAAATGAAAGGAAAACGAAAGAAAAGATTTTCTAAATCGCTAAAACTTATTTGCTGTATTTGAAGACAAGAGAGCATATTCGTGCACACTTTTTCTGTACATAATACGCCCTCCTTATTTAGAGGGCTTAACAGGACGCAATTTATCAAATATATGTATATAATCTTTGTCGTGACGGTCCCAAGCATTGCATAACACGGCAAATTGAATAATACCGTGTTTCCCCGAAAATAAGACCTAACCCGAACATTAGATGGATTTTTTAAGGATGCTCATGATGTAAGTCTTACCCAGATACAAATCCTAGTTGAGATAGGTCTGACAGACGGACGTACTGAATTATTAAGAAATGATATCAATGTATACATAAAATAACATGTTATGACGATGCTCTAGATGACATGACTGCATTACAATAAATGTAAAATTTTGTACTTTAATGAATGTAGACGTACATGAAAATACAATATATCCCATGAAAATAACCCATATAACCTCTCTTGGAGCAACAGTTAATGTAGGGACCCGGTGTTACTTTGGGGGAAACATGGTAGATGAAAATTAACCGTTTGAAAATACAGACCACGGCAGACGAAGCGTTTCCTGTACAACACACGACCGCATATCACATGTTGGGGGTTACTGGATGATATCTTTTGTGCAGACGATGGGGCTGGTTATCAGTCACCTTTTTTATTTTAATTTTATTCCACTTGGAAAACTGTGAGAGGTTCTGCTCTTGGACGGCACATCTTACCTACAAGACGCAGTGAGCAATGTATTGGAGCTGATGGTGAGATACACGCAGTCACAGCATGCATGACATTCATCCAATCACAGCGCTGCTTCGTAGATAAAGGAGAGAAGAGTTAAAGAGCATCGTAATTTTTTGTGTGAATAGCTGTTGAACACAACGTGATATCAACACTTACACTCGCACGCACGCATACACACACACGTCTGTCTGTCTACATGTATAGTGTTTAATTTGTCTGTCCACACACACACACACATCTGTGCTTGATATTGCTAACCATGACAATCTACTGACATATATAAAACTTTATTTACCATTATTGAACGATATAAATAAAAACATTTTATTTAAATGCAGTTTATATAAATAAAATAAAAGGTTTTATCGGAACGTAGTCTAGGACTACAGATTTATATAAACGTGCGTTGTTTCTCTAGCTGATATCGAAATTTTAAGTTCGTGTGATCACACAAGCCTTGCCCTTGCTCATTAACACAAAGACAATGCTTTTTCAGACTCCATCCTTTGTCATTTACCAACACAACACGCACTTACGCGGGAACTGTACAAGAAACACTTGTCTTCATCCTCGTTGAAAGGCTGGTGGAACATGCAAGCACGTGCTGAATGGTTTCAAGAGATGCCGTCAATACCCAAGCGTGCTGACGTCTCAACGCCAACTGAGCAAACACCAGTACCCGAGCTCGTCGCATGAACGGGTGGATTGCACACTTTCATGTCAACACTGCGCGTGGCCGTGCGCGCTCATCATTCCACTTGTCGCTTTATCGTCGCAATCAATCACGAAGACACACAACGGACAGGCCGACCAGGTAGATCGTGTGAACTTCCGTTAGCTCTCTGGACGAAGTTACGGTCCCTGCTGTCTGACGTTCTCGTTGCCTGTACACACCTCGGATACGACTAACAGTAATAGTAGGAGATTTGTACAGCACGCTGTTGAGGTGAGTTGTTTACAAACACTAAAGTATTTTAAAGAGATGTGTTTTAAGCTCCTTGAAAGAGGGAACCTGGCAAAGAGGAAAGGTGAGACTATCCCAAAGACATAGACCATGTTGCCAGGATAGGGGAAGGCGTGATGGCCAGCGAGGAGGAATAAGGAATAAATGGAGGGCAGTAACGACGTAATCTTCATTTTTCCTCTTTTTTTTCCATTTGTGACAAGTACGTCGTGGCACGGAGGCTACCTTCCTCCTCCGACAAAGGATTTCGATCTGTGTGTCGTCGAAAGCTTGCATGTTTAAACATATTCTGTTGCCACAGAGACCGACAAGTGCCAAGTGACAAATCAGCCATCTTCCCTGGAATTACAGAGACCAGTGTTAGGTGGTCACAGACAATGACTGATCATAGCATGGTGTTTTTTATGGCAGAAATCCAGTATTGCTGTCAGATTTGCAAGCTCAGCGAGGGAGAGGTGGTAAAAGTGCTTCAGAGAAGCTGAATAATCTTCCAGATAACCAGGCTGGGCTGTCGCAATGGCGGAGAAGAGGAAAAGGAAATACTGAACAGGTAAGGTATGTTTACAGGTAAGTAAGCAGAACTGGACATCTTAATGGCAGAATTGTATATACGCCTGGTTTAATCATAGGTAGTTTTAAGACACGAGAGAACAGAAATGGATCCTTTAACATAAAGTTCGAACTTAAATGTGGTTTGCATACATACATTTACAAAAATGCACGAGCACACAGATTGAGGGTAGGCATCAAAAGCACCACTACACACAAATTTACATGCAGGAGAGAGTATAAGCCCTGAAAGAAAGAATTAAAGAAGGGGGCAAGAAAACGTGAATGGAATGCAAAGACTGTAAACTCAATTAGACTGTTTAAAGTCTGGGTGCGGCTATGTGCTGACTCACAATAAACATCTCAATCAATCTGTCCAGGACAAACGTACACGGGTATCGACAAGTGTCTTTTATCACAGCCCAGATGTGCAGCTGGTTTCTTTCCATCGCTTTCATCGTGATGGTCGAGCAACAGCTGACCACAATGGCAGCTGAAATGAGCAGATACCAACATTGCTGCGAGGAGCTGCAGACTCTAAAAATAAGTAAGGGACAGTGGCTACGAGGGCTATTTGTCTAGAAAACATCACTAAAGATTTTTTTTAATAGTTCAAGACCAAATCGTGAAACAAACACAGCAGAGACACAGGATGAGTACTTATATAAAGATAATAGTCTTAGATTGGATGATAGTTTTTTGTTTTTTTTTTTTTCTTTTTGAAGACTAGAAATTGAATACCAAAAACATTCGATTGTGGAAGCGTTCATTTACAGTTCCCACACCCTATAAATTTTAGTACACCTCAACTCAGAAATATCCCTTCCTTTTTACGAGCACTGCTATATGTGGAAAAAAAAGATACAAAAGTTTAGTTAAGCATCCTAACCTGGGGCTGAATAACAATAGCCTGTTGTGTTGGCTTCTGTGAGTGCAGTCTTGGGGTCAGAGGTGACAGACTGCCTGCAAGAAGAGTGCGAGTCAGCTGTAGAAGACCTGAGGTCGTCGTCTGCGTCCAATGGGTCATGTCCGCTCTCAGCTGCCACCATATGCAGGCACTTCTCTGATCTGCAAGAGAGAAACTGGTGGACAGATGACGACTCCATCACTGACAGTCACGCCATGGCTGCCCAGATACAGCAAGTAATAGATGCTGCCACCTGGCACGATTGTGTCATAGTATATGACATCAGCAACAGTGAGTAGGTTTTACATGTCAACCTATAATGAAAAAAGCGCAGATACAATGTTGGCTAACTGTTTTATACATTCTTTTGTTGTCTGTTATCCAGTTTTTTCCAATTATCTCATTAAATGTGGTACAAGTGAAAATAACTCTTGCCTTCGCATTTTCAAAAATGTCCTATACGGCAGATGTCAGCAAAGTATTTATGAAATAACACTATATATTACATGTGACATATAATTTACATAAACTGAAAAAAGATATTTGTATTGTGTTTATTTAATAGCATGATAATTTATGATTATTTTCGCATGTGTCTGTCTCTCGTGTGACAAAAATACTTTCTTTTGTCCATATGTTTGCAGTGGAAACAGTGAACAGACTAATAGATTTCTTGTCCGAGAGGAACCTGCATTTCGCCACTTATGACCTCACAGACCTGAGCGGAAGTTTCTGATTTCTTTCTCATGATAACAGACATTTTTGGTCGTCTGCAAATAAAGAACATCGTTCTTCTTGCAAACATCACGGCTGTGGAAAAGCTTTTTATACAGGTCAGAAAAATACTCTTTATATTTCATTAGTGTGAATGGTTTTGTTTCTTTTTCGAGGTTTTGCGTTAATTGTGAATGCATGAACTTGCAGCTGTTCCATTTCCATGTATTTCACCCCGGTGGGTCGGGATGCTTTGCAGGCTGCAGCCTACGACAGTCAGTTGGGAAGAACGTCAGGACTGGAGATGTTGACACAATGGATAGTAGTGACTCCGAGGTCCACACCCTTCCTTGATCGTCTGCAAGAGGCTGCCCACGGTTTCGACAACGTTGTTGTAATATCAGAGACTGCAGTTAAATTAACCTCCACTACTGACACGTTACAAGATAATGTACGTGTCTACATGTGAATGCACTGGTGGTCATGAATCTGTACACGTTCGTGGTTAAACTCTTAGACTTCAAGCTCTCATTGTTCAAGGATAATATATGCATTAGACTGTGATTTAATTAGTACTTTAATTTTTCTTTTAAAAAAGCTACTTTACAACTAATTATATAATTCTGTCCAACCATGGTTTATATGAGTACTTTATTTTATTTTTTTATTTATTTTTTTTTTTGCACCAGCTCTCTCTTTTATATATCTCGGCAAACAAACTCTTGACATCCTCAGTCTTAGTCACATCTTCGTTAACTATTTCCCCTGTTCCTCCGACACTTCTGTTCCTTTTCCCGTTCGCAACAAATTTTAAAAAACTATATATATTGATTATATCAAGTTGCAGCCAATGCAGTGTACTATGTACAACATTGAGTCCTTGATGTACAAGATCATTAACAGCACCCGGCGCAGACGGCTTCAGCCACTCACCGAACTCAGGGCGCGCGATGACGTCCTCGCCAACACTCCTTTTCCTCAACGTGAAGTTCTTCTTCAACCAACGAACACTGAAAGTCGGCACGAAAAGGGTACGATATAAAGCAGTTTGATATCTCAAACATCAGATCATTACTAGAACAAAATAACCATAGTTTTTACTTTGCTTTGCAGATGCCTCCCTTCGTCAGCAGTCCAAGTGCGGACGCCGACGAAAGCGAATTTTCCGGACTTTGCATTGATCTCCTTCGAGAGCTGGCGTCGTCCCTCAATTTTACGTAAGTCAAATCTCACCTGGGGGGGTAAAAAATAATAAAGTGGGAGGGTAGAGAGAAACAAAGGTGTGTGTATGTGTGTGTGTGTGTGTCCCTTCACAAGCAAGAACACAAAAAATGCAAGCAATGATTGATAAATGTCTCAATTTGAGAACGGGTTCTCTTCAACTGAAGGTTCTAGAGTTTGTCCTGGGCTCCATACATGATTGAAAAAAGTTTTTTTTTCTCCATCATCTACCATTGCAGATACGAACTGAAGTTGCCAGTATTGCATGAGGGATGGGGAATTGAAGATGACAACAGAACGTGGAATGGTCTGGTTGGACTTCTCCACAAAAGGGTATTACTCGTCATAGATACAGACGAATTCTTAGAATAAGAACCTTTTCAAACAATATGCAGTGCTGGCAGGACAATATCAGACAGTTTTTCAATATCTAGAATCAGTAACCTTTAAACACTCTTCCGCTAGGGTTTTCTTCTGCTCAGTGAGCCATGAGAGAAAGCTTTCCAACGGGTCATGGTATGAAAATCATTGGAATTTTACGGATAAGAAATACATGCCTTTTGATTAGTCTTTTACTCACCCATCCCCAAGACTTATGTGTACTGATGACCATGGTGGCATGTAGGAAGTGGATCTGGTGGTGGCACCTCTCTCTTTCACACCTGATAAGAGCCTGGTCATGGAAACCACCGTGCCGTACTATCATAACAACCTCGCGGCAGTCTTCAAGAAACGCGACCCTCTGCTTGATAAGTGGCGCATTTACATGAGGTGAGGTACACTGTCACGAGACTCTGTCAATAGATTCTAACGTATTAATTTAGGATGTATATGTTTATTTACCTTGAGGCTGTGAAACTGAACAAAGAATGTGGCAAGACAAAAAGTAAAATAACCAGTGTATCGTTTGCCCTCTCCAAATGTGTACTTGCTAGTTTGTGTACTGGTACCACCTAATTTTGAAAGATTTGAAATTTGAAGTTCATGAGGGAAAACTTCATAAAAGACATTTTGTAGTGACTTTTTTTTTTTAAAGAGTTAGCCACGGAAGAGGGGAGGTCACCTAAAGATCTGGGGCCAGTTGCCCAACATACTTCTAATTTTAAATATAGTTACGCCTTATATATTTAAATAATCAGAAACACATTTTTAAAACTTTTTCAAACTAAAATTGTTTCACATAAGAAACTGTTTAACCCAGGTTTTTGTTCCCCTCAGTTTCGTATGCTCTTGTGATAATGTATCTAAATGGCGCAGGAGCGAATTTGAAAAAAAGTTTGTAAGTTTGTTTTTCGTAAAAGCTTTAAGCTTGAGAAACATGTTGTGGAACTAGCCCCTGTTCGAGAGACGATAACTGCTGTGTCGTTTTAAAAAATAGTACATGTTCGTTTCCTCCAGACCTTTTCGTGGCGAGGTTTTCTTGTGCCTAGGGGTGGCGCTAATAGTGGAAACGTTTTTAATGCACATGCTAGCGTGGTACGACCCCACTGTCTATGCCAGCAAGGGAAACAAGCATCAACATAGAATATTTCCAGGTCCTTCGCCTGACGACGGCTTCTGGCACATGTTTGGAGTGCTGTTATCTCAAGGTGAGATTCACACTCAGACTGCCCCACCATCTCCCCTCACTCATTGCTTGTCTCCCCTCATTCCTGTCACTACTTGTCTCCCCTCACTCCTGTCATTACTTGTCTCCCCTCACTCCATACAATAATAATTTATTATTATTGTTTATTACATGCATCTTTTTGTTGAAAGGCTCTTAAAATCTTTTATTCGCTTATTTATCTGTTTGTATTTAAGTTTATGTCATGCAAAACAGTAATTTCTTTAAACACCTTTCTAAAACCCTTTTCAAACGACCAGTCTCACGTCAACAGGAATGCTTGAATTTCAGTTTGGTTTTTAAGGATCCTGCCACTTTCACAGTGGACCACGTATGTCGAACACAAGCAACACTGAGGAAATAAGCTACGGCAGCACTTACCAATAAAGTGTCTTTTTTTTTCTTTCTTTCTCTCTCTTTCTAGGAGGTTCCACTCTTCCCGAATCATGTTCTGGACGCATTCTGCAGGCGGCTTGGATCTTGTTCTCGATTGTTATCGGCGCCACCTACAGTGGTAACCTCATCGCATTCCTCACAGTTGAGCTTGAGCAGATGCCCTTCCAGACCCTGGGCGAGCTCCTAAACCAGGACGTTTATAAATGGGGGACATTCGGAAATGCTGCAGTTTACACCTTGCTCACTGTGAATAGAGCTTAATTCTTCTTATATTACCCATCCTTCCCCGTAACACTTCTGGTGCGAATTGCACAACATATTTCTAAAAGTTAAAACTGTTCTAAAGAAGCAACTTTCTAAATTTAAGGCCTAAAAGTGTTTAAAATTAAAAATGCGTTGTGCAACTAGCCTTGGTCTTTACTGGTGAAGTAAAATTACATCAAACGCTCCTACTTTAACTCATTCAGTGTTGAAGCATCATATCATTGTCTTGATAGATCTGAACTTGGTCTGCTGCCTGGGGTTACCATGAGTTCAGATAATGTACATTGTAAACAATATTGTCTTAGTTCTTCACTTTCTTTATCTTTTTGTAAAATACACCTTCGTTATTGTTCCTTGACTTACAACTTTTCATCAGCTTGGAGGAAGATTACAAACCTGCATAGCAACTTATGTGCGACACGTAAACTGTTTTCAGGAGAGCAAAAACCCAGTGTACAGAGCTCTCGGTGAGCACCTTCTTGTCTTCGCTCGTTCTGACCCTGGGGTCATCAGTCTGAATATAAGCGAGCAGCAACGCAAGGTGAGAGGGGGTAACTTTGCCTTGCTGGTGGAATCCTCCATGGCAGAGGCTTGGACAAGGGACAACTGCGATTTATCTTCAGTGGTTGACACGGATGTCTCCTTTCCCTACGGCGTGTATTTACCGAAAGGCTCAGACTACACAGAGCTGCTTAATGACTTGTAAGTCTGTGTTCGTGTGTGTGTGTGTGTGTGACGAACGAGTTTGCATTGTTTTCTGTACCTGTGAGTGCGTGCAGGCGTTCGTATGTTATTTTACGTAGTAAAAAAGTGTATTCTCCGACTTTTATGTACGAAAGCAAAGCATGGATGCTCATGCAACCCATAGTAGATCAATGGTGACTCGTATTATGTGTGTGCTAGACAACATGAAAGATTCATAAATTGTCTGTTTCCAAATGCGAACGTTTGTGTGCATTCTTGCAGGTAAATATGAGTATAAGTTTATGCTTGCGTAACGTTTGATAGTGCAGGTAGACCTTCTCCATGACATAGAAGCGGCGTTGTATAATGCTCGATATATTTCCAGCATATTGAAAATCTGGGAGGCGAACTTGGCCTCCAAATGGATGGAGAACAGCATGGCTGACAGCAACATTTGTGTCAAGGACGTCGTGTCCGACAACCCCCACATCGCGGTGGCGGACGTGCAGTCCGTGTTATACGTCAGCATAGTGGGCATGGTCCTGGCGCTCATTGCCTTAGCAACCGAGTGGCTGGTCTTCAAGAATCCGCGCCTGCGTGAGTGGGTCACGAAGGCGGCCAATGCTTTTGTTGACGGCTTCCAACGACGCCACGTTAGCGACAACGAGGACGCCAGCGTGACCGAGGACGCCGACCTCAAAAGCTCAAGTGACTTTCCCTGGAGGTCAGATGACGCAGTCCGCCCTTGGTCAGCTCCAGTCGCCTCAACAGCTAACCTCCGTAGGAGACTTTGGGGACGAAGAAGCCACTCCCGGGGTAGTGGCATCACGCGAAAATGGTAGACTGCCTGAGGACGAGAGGTGCGACGCCTGGGGTTACGAAAGGTTCTACTACACCGCGGAGAATCTTGGACTGAAACGACAGGGCGCTCGTCAAGGATCCGGTAGAGATGAAGAGTCTGAAGAAGTAGATGTCACACGAGGTCGCGTTATAAAGAGAGGGATGACCACATTTTCACAGACTATTACTACAGCGTAAATTCAGAATGACTCTAAGACTTACAGCGTTCACACACACACACAATCAGTAAGCAATAGCGTTATCTTTTTCGTGAGACGGATGTCAATATTTCGCGTGTAATATGGAACGTTTTTTTCCGCGATGTGTTGCCATTTAGAAACGTTCTCACGCCCATCATAGCGGCCTGTAGATTCAGGTGTTTTGTTTTTTTTGTTTGTTTGTCACTGAGAGAATATAAGTTTCTTTGGCGGGAATGAGCGCGTGGAAGGGTATCTATAAGTAATACTAGGGTTTTTCTAGCAGTATACTCAAGCGCACCTCTTCAGTGAGCATTTTCACTACTTTTTCACATAAGTTTTTTTTTTTTTTTGACTGTTTTAACCACTTGTACATCATTTGACCGGAGGAGAGGAGGGGGTAATAGAAGGTGTCTGAAAAGTAATGGGACTTGTGTTTTTAAAATTAAAATAATGTTTTGTTGTTTGATACCAGTCCTGTTACTTTTCAAACATGCTCCGCATGCATACCTGTGACAAGAAGTCAAAGTTTGGGGAGTTTGTTTGCTTTTTGCTTTGTTTAGGGAACGATCAATTTGAAATGCAACACCTCAGTTTTCTGCTCGTGTGGCTAACAAAAGTAAGGCACTTTAGTATTAACCATAAAATTATCTAGGAATTATGTGTTGCAATATGAAGGCAATGATATCTTAACAATGTTATTTTAATTTAGTTTTCTATCAGAATTTTGATTTTCAGCTCTTAAAGCATTGTCAACATTTATTTCTAACACTAGAAATTATGATTTGGTAAACATTTGGTTACAACAGACTTCATTCCTCATTTAAATTTCATTTTTCCCATAACTATCAAAGTTGCATGTACTATAATTAATGGTTGGAGGAGTTCAGCGGATTATTTTCGGCAGCACCAATTGAATCTTCTTGAATCTGAGATAGAGATTTGTGTCTGAAAGACTAGGGAAGAGAAGAGTAAAAGAAGGATGAGGAGGAGAAAGAGAATGATGTTAACAACGAACTTCAAATATTATTCAGCTTACATAATAACATTGTGCGGTTGTAAGCAATGTTTACACAATGTTGCATTGTTGTATGCAGTGCTTACACAACATTGCATTGTTTTAAGCAATGCTTACCAAACAGCAATGCCAACATGTTTATATCCATAAATTGCATGTGAGTGTACTATGCATCAGCACGCATGCAAGTATATGGGTATATGGTCAGATATATATATATGTAAACTGAAATCCTTACTACATGCTCAGTGTGGTAGGCCTGACAATGAATTAGGACTAGTTAAACATATTAATCTTGCTATAAAACAGAATTTTACAGTTAGCTGATGGAGTTTCTCAAACTTATTGCACTGTATATACAACTTGCTAGACAACCTGTAATACTATGGTGGTTATTTGATATGAGTATTGAAAAATGGGAAAGAGATGGATAGCCCTAACTTTGGAGGGATGAATATTTCCCATAATCTATAATACAACTTTATTGATCCCCGGGGCAATTTAAGATCTAGCATATTGTGGATAACACAATAAAAAAATGTGATTCAGATTCTTCAATATTTTTACATAAGGGACTGTTTTGAGTGCTTGAGTCCGTTATATACCTTAATTGATGGTACTTTATGTTAGTAAGACCTTGTCTGAATCTGACTAGGGTATTTCTCATTCCTATATGATTTAAATTCTGCAAATAGGAAGACTGGGAAAGACTGCTTTTAAAACAACGATAAGGATAAAAGAAGTTGCTACTAGCCTCTCAGTCCATTCTTGCTTGTAACAATCTACCAGTTTTTGTTTAAATTCTGCATTCCATAAGTTGTCTCCCATTCTTAAGTTTTTTTTAAAAAGAGCTTATAGAGAGAGCAAGAGAGAGCTTGTGGAATGCCATATATCACTTATATATGTGCTCGTGACCAACGTTACAGCCCAGATAATTAGAGTGAACAACACTCAACATAATGCAATAACAATGAGTGAGGCACATTAGACAACACAGCATTGTATATTATGTTAAATCCACAGGTTCCACAAGCCGAATGGAACAGAAAAATGTTTATATTATTGCAAGATTAAATCTTTCACACAAAGGTTTCAGTGAAAGATTTAATTTTGTTTAAAATAGATTTAAGAAATACATACAGTAAATTAAACAGCTTACTAAAATGTTTACTTCAACAGTACACAAAATATTCCAAGACTACTCATACTGTTAAAGGCTATATCACAACACAGCAGCATCTACCCTACATCAGTTTCAATCAAACTAAAAAGTGGCTATAATAGCTCTAGAGAGCAGATCTGAGCAACAGCACATACATGCACATGGCTCTCAAATTGCTTTAAATGTCTAATAATAGCAAATTTATAGCTCCTGAATAATATTTACATTTAACTTAGTACATAAAAAATTCTTATCACATTATCTTTTCCCATCCTACACAACTTCTAAAACATGGCACACTTAAAAGTATCATATTGTTAACACAGACTACTACAACAAGTATACTGTGGGAATAACAGCACCTAGCCCTCCATCAAATCTCTTGTTGTTGACATGTGGGCATGGAACAACTAGAACTTGAAGATGATAAAATAATGTGCTGGAACCAAGCAGAAAGTGATTCATATGAATGGATTCAGCAATCTCCTGGAACCGTCAGTCCAGTCAGCTTCTCACTCAGCTCCCAAAGCTTTTTTGCTGCACCAAGATCACTGGCTGCTTCAGTCCATGGTTCCTGCCGACACGAGCCAAAATACCCACCAGAGATCCCCTTAAGTTCTGGTGCCAAAGCACAATAGATGATGGTCTGGCAGCCTTCCTCTGCCGTCTTAATACCCAACAAGATCAAAAGAGGTGTCAGCAAGCGTCTCAGAAGAGGATTCATCACATGTCGACCAAGATTTGTGGCCACCATGCCTGGATGGACACAATATACACTGACACCCGATCCTTCTAAACGTTGGCTAAGCTCCCTAGAGAAAAGAGCGTTTGCCAGCTTACTATTTCTGTATGCTTTCTTCTTGTCATAGCCTTTCTCACTGTTAATGTCATCAAAGTTGATGTGACCGCCTTTGTGAAGGGCAGAGGATACAACAATAATTCGGCTTTGCTCACTTTTCTTCAGGAGATCAAGCAGAAGGTTGGTTAAGAGAAAATGTCCAAAATGATTGATACCCATCTGAGTTTCAAAGCCATCTTCTGTTTTGGAGTAGGGCACTGGTACACACCTGCATTGTTTATTAGAACATCTAGTTGTTTTTCTTCTGCATGTATCCTTTGGGCAAACTCACGCACAGACGTCAGACTGGAAAGATCGAGATATCTAACTGCTAGTTCCCCATTTTTCGTCTGCCTCCAGATGTTTTTTGCGGCATTTTCACCTGACACGGTGTCCCGGCAGGCAAGAATGACGCGAGCTTTACGCCGAGCAAGTTCCAACGCCGTTGCCTCCCCTATACCGCAATTCGCTCCTGTGATAATAATAGTTTTGCCTTCCATTGTTTCTTTGCATTTACAAAGTCGTTTCTTTCTCAGTAAACGCCGAACAATCACCAACAGAACGTATCCACCACCAATCAAACATATTTTCCACCAAGCCATAGAGACAATACTATAAATGACTGTAAAGCTGTTTGTGGATAAGCTTCCAGTAAAAGTACACGTATAAATTGTTACACCAATGAATTGAAATCTGACGAGGAAGGAAGACTCCGTCAAATACAGCCTCTTAAACAACCGGCTCTTCTGCACATTCAGAGACGACACTGCATGTACAATCTAGTATATTATTCTGCTTCTCATCCATGGACGTCGTCACGAACGTCAGGAGAGTGAACCGAGGGGAAACAACTCTAGTCTGTTTACATGAGTCAAAGTTCAAGTTCTGCATTATTGCCAGGGTAGGCAGACGATGATGTTTTCTGTTGGCTTGTGCCTTTCGAGAGGAATCCAACATAGTATGTAACAGATGTTTTATGTAATACTTTCTATAAAAAGTGTTTCCATTTCTCACATGTACTGTATAACTGCTTTTATACAAGTTTTTTTTTCGTCACAGCATTCAATTATTTCGAAAGCTTAATAGAGATAACTCATATAACCAATAAAAATTTAATTCAGTTTTGAATAAAATTATCTTGTCTTACTTTGATGGAGTAACACATTTCTGTTATGAAAAAAGTTTGAGCAATTAGTCAACAAATATACATTTGTTTTCATGTTCGTGCAAAAACATTCATGGTGAGACACCGCAGTATCAGAAATGGTTAAGATCGTTTTCATTATTTAGAAATATTTCGCTATTCACCATTTTCACTTAGTCATTGCGTGATAAAATGAGCACACATATTTTACGTAACTTTTTAATACATGTCTTTGATTTTCAGATAATTTAGTGATGGAGGATGCTATAAGGGGTATTTATTTTCAGATTATTTGAGGTCTATTAATGCAGCTATAATGAAGCGAAACAGCAGCTCAGAAACCTGGGATTTCAAGACTCTGAAAGTGACAAGACCACGAGAGTATGTTGTAAATGTTGAGCTGAACAGACCAGAAAAGCGAAATGCAATGAATTCAGACCTTTGGAGGTTTGTATATTTGATGTTATATGAGCATACTGAAGATGCATAAATAAATATGAAAGTACTGTCACAACTCATCCTACCATCTATTCCATAAAGGGTGGCAACAAAAGCATGGTATATGATCCATATCTTGGAGTGATGCGGGAGAAAATCTGTTTTGCCACAAACGCAGCTAGAGGTGTGAAAAATAGTTGAGAGGCTCCATAGCATGATAGTTATATAATAGTTCATTTGACTTCAAACAAAATTTCACTGGTTCAAGGCCTGCTCAGTTTAATTGGAAAACTCTCCCTACCTGTCCAGCACAAATGAATATATGATATACCAGTGAAGGTAAAAGGTGGCAGAAGCAGGATTAGACTTTACAATTCAGTGCTTTTTATTAACAGTACAAAAATATATACATATGTGGATTGTGTTATTGTATCACTTCTAATGGCATTTTTTTTCCTGTTTATTCCCACTTTGGTCATTAATATGTATTATATCAGTATTTGTTTCCTATCTGATAGACCAAATATTGCCATACTTCTTTTTAATTTAGGTTGCAAGTACCTTAACACCACTAAGTGCAACAAGCAGCAGTCCTCATTCACTTTCATTTTCTTTTTATTAATGCTATTCCCTCTTGCTCCTTTTCCTTCTTTCTTTTCAGTGAAATACGTGCGTGTTTCTTGCAACTGGCCACAGATGCAGACTGCAGAGCAGTAGTTCTGAGTGGTGCTGGCAAAATGTTTACAGCAGGTGCTCAACATTTTTACGTTTTTCATTAGGCTTGGATGTGGTTAATAGTTACAAATATTATCTGCATTGTTCTTTTTCAAAAAAAAACTTATGTCATATAATAATAAAAAGAAGAATAATTAATACCGAGTTCAGTAACTTACCAACCGATGCCTATGCCATATTCTGGGAATAAAATGGCCTGAAAAGATCTCCAATGGCAGCCTGTGGAAAAGAACCAACCAGAATGCCACTAGCCAGGACATCACAAAGCGCAAATGGGGCTGGATAGAACACATCCTGCACAAACCAGCTGAAACCATTGCCAGCCAGGCACTTGACTGGAACCCTCAGGAAAGAGGAGTGCTGGGAGACCAAAACAGACTTGGAAAAGAACAGCAGAGAGCAAAGGGCATTGGAACCACATGGGCCCAACTGAGGGGGGCTGCCCAAAACTGGGTCCACTGGCAAGGTGTTGTTTGCGACAATAACAAGAAACAGTACCTCAACCAAAGCCAGCAGGATTTCTGTGTTTTACAAAGAAGAGAAATTTAAAATTAACTAAAACTAAGCAACAATGAGGAAATTACACAGTGGTGTATATATATATATACACACATAAATATGCCAGTCCCTGTGAATTCTCCCACATATATATATACACATGTATGAGTGTATTTATGCATCATCTTATATTCTTGAAACGCCATCAGTAAAAGCTGAAAGAAATATTCTTCCATCTGTTTTCAGTATTTCTACTTGAACTATATCTGTGATGAATGTTTCCAATTTTCTGTTTTTAAAGGTCTTGACTTGACAGATGCCATACTTCAGGAGACGACCATGTCTGATGCAGATGTAGGCCGTAAAGCCTTTTCACTTAGACGAAATATTGCCTTATTCCAGGAATCTTTCACTGTCATTGAAAAAGTAAGTTTGCTTCTGTGGCTGTTTTTGTGAGTTAATGGCATGCATGTGCAGATATGCTTTACACTCTTATTTACATTAAAACCACTTGATCTTGCTCAAATAGGGGGTCAGATATATGCATGTCCATTGACACTCTTGCAAAAATGTATCTTTTCTATTGGCAGTATGATTACTGGAGATCATGCTATAGTTTGGAAGGTATATTATGGTTTAAAACCAAACTGAATTTAAAAGATTTATTTTGCAAGCATGCAAGCAAAACAATTATTAAAAGATCCTAAAATGCACCATTTGGTTCCAGTGCCCCAAACCAGTTATAGCAGCAGTGCACAGTGCATGTTTAGGAGCTGGCATTGACATGATTTCTGCCTGTGATATCCGTTACTGCTCTAGCGATGCTTGGTTCACAATAAAGGTAAGCTAGTCTTGTTGTGTTGTTAGGTTTTTGTTTTTGAGAATATGCTGATGGAATTACGCAGGAATTGATACATGGAGCATTGCTTTCAAAGAAAATGACGACAACAAAAGCAGATAACCATCATAATTTTGCACGTCAGAATAAGCTATGCCATCCTCGTCACCAGTTGTAATGTTACACAAGTTGGAATAAGTTAAGGTAAAACTCCCTGAATATTTCATTGATATCACTCTATTGGTTACAGTCACAGCCAGCCAAATTATGTCAAAATAACTACTTTTTCAGCATTCAGATTCATTTAAAAGATCCTGCCATATATTACTGTTGACTGCGATTTTATATTTATGATTATTTAAAAATTCTGCTTTCTGCAGGAAGTTGATCTTGGGCTTGCTGCAGATGTTGGAACACTTCAAAGATTCCCTAAAGTGATAGGCAATGATAGTCTTGCCAGAGAACTTGCCCTTACTGCCAGAAATTTCTTTGCTGATGAGGCTAAAGAAATGGGTTTTGTAAGGTATTTAGATATGTTTAATATTTCTGCTTGCTTATGGAGTCATTTTAAGTAAGTTTTTCACTTACGTTTCTTCAAGATGTAATATGAACAGTATGGGCACTGGAGTATTTGAGAACTTGCATTTAAGTTCAGTATTTATCTTTCTTTTTTTCTTCCTTTGGTTTAGAAACATAAATGTGGGTATATGATTACATGTGTTTTGGGTTTTGTTGAGTCAAGAAGGAAGTGGGGACAACCACATACACATTTATGCATCTCTACAAGTGTTCATGTGAATTTTAAATGCAAGGGGTAAATTGTTCACATTCACTCAATCCTGACATGCAGAAATGCCATTTTGAGTAGAACCTTAGCATTTATTTCTCACCAGTAGCTGGACTTTTGTAAGTTACAATTAACTCGCAATTGACTTGTTCAGACTAGGCGGATTTGAATATGATTGTAATTGTCAGTCTACCTTTGTCCTCTCACTGTCAAGTCTTGTATTTTAGTGCTTACTTTATCCACCAACCAAGTTAAATTTTCTAATGACCACACAAGCATCCAACAAAAGATGCAAGTGCTTCAAACTGACTCAACAACTACATCCTCAAAACAATATGTTGCAAGTGCTTACTTGATATGAGAATGAATCAACAGCCACTGTGAAGAAAAGACTTAGTACTAGTACTTAAAAAAGCTTGCAAAATTTAACTATTCTTACTTGGAAGGAAATTGTTTTAAAAGTTTTACAAGTACGTGCAAATCTTCTGTAATATATATCCCTTATGTCGGTTGCAAATCACCTGCATTTTGAAAATCATCTACTCAGAAAGCATTAACGGTACTAAAGAGGGAACTGCGGTATTCAAAAAGCAGAAATACAGTCTCTGCACAAGTTACATACCTAGGAACTTAATTATTGTTTGACATCACAGTTGTTAAAGTACTTTGGAATTTAAGGCAACTTTTTTTCATGTGCATAAATGCCTGCATTAGTAACACTATTTGCATATCTCAAAAAGGCTTGAAGTTTGTTTTCCCTGTCAAATGTTCCTACATGATCTTTAAGCTTAAAAGTACAAATTTGCAGTCAGCAAGAAAGGTAGTGGATAAAGAGGGGGATAACATGCATTAAATAGATGCACAGACTAGGAAAGCTGGTAAACACTGTTACATAATGAAAAGATTATGGAAGAGATGATGTGCTTTTTCAAAATATTGGTTTAAAGACACTTGAGGAGTGATGAAGAAACAAGTCCTTCAGTCTTATCATACTGGGGAAGTTGAGGAAAGTGTTGATGCGTTAAGATTATGTAGCTGTACTTTATTTTCTCTCTGAACAGCCGAATATTTCCAGACAAAGAACAGCTAATTGAAGGTGCACTGGACCTTGCATCTACCATAGCATCCAAGAGTCCTATAGCTGTGCAAGGAACCAAAATCAGCATGGTTTACGCCCGTGACCACTCTGTGGCTGATAGCTTGGAGCACGTGGTAAGGTTCTCAGCACCTGTTAATAACAATAAATTTATCTAAATTTATATCCATCTGTATTTTAAAACCCTATTTTGTGTAAATTAAATATGATCCAATTAATTTTGTTAATTGGCTGAAGCTTTGATTGAAACATATAATAGCTTTTCATGTAGAGTATTCCAATGGTAATGTCTGCAGTTCTTGTGTCTTGCTAATGTTTTGTACATAAATTTGCTTCAGCTGACCTGGAACCAAGCCATGCTACAAAGTGAAGATGTGAAGAATGCAATCATGGCTAATATGCAGAAGCAGAAACCTGTTTTCTCTAAACTGTGATACAATGGTTGTAAAAAGACACAAACTATTTCAGATAATGACTATGCAGGAGTGACCATTGTATATAGTATTCTGTAAACAATCGTCAGTGAAAGATACATTAGAAAAGAATTTGGATAATTTTGTATATATATATATGCATCTGAATCTGTGCTTGTGTGTGTGTGTGTGAGTGCAGCTGAATGTATATAAATAATAGTCTAATCGAATGACATTTATAAAAGATCATTACCTATTCTTGTATAGTCTTTTTAGTTTTTGAAAAATTTTCATTTTATACACCTTAAGTGTACATTAAAAGGGAAACCAAATAAAGTGTCTGAGAAATTATTGGAATTATGTCAAAAGCTTATGCTGTTGATGAAATACACACACACATGCACAGACACATAGAATTCCTATGATATAGCCAGCTTTGTCGGTGGCTCAGTGTAAACCAACCAACCAACCAGACAACCATCATAGAATTATTGAAGGTTATGCTATAATAAGTAATGACAAACATGTCTTAAGTATAAAAGTTTCTAACACATCTCTGGCCAAAAGACAAATTGAGCAGGTATACTGCCAGTTCCCAGTTATAAAATATGAGTAATTATCATATTGAGATAATAATGTGACAGAATGTAAAATTATGTCAAAACAAATCTTTGTTTTAAAATATTTTACCAATTGAAAAATATTTTACCAATTGAAATACTGAAGAAATATTTGATATTTCATAACTTCCTTAGCTTATATTACTGCAAAAGAGATGAGATTAAAGATATTATCACTACAAAAAATAAAGGGCTACATAACAGGTTAAGATTTTTACTGATTATTTACAAAATAAAAATCACCATTTCAACCAAACAAAAGTGATAATGAATATAATAACTTCTCAATAAAATTTATTTTGAAGTATTGTAAACAGCAGCATACAAATCAGCAACTCCCATGTTTATGTGTTTCTCTTTCTGCTTAAAATAAGCTGTATATCTTCTTAGTTAAACCTCTAAATAAAAGGCACAAGCTGTTAATCTGAAACACTCTTCAAGTAAAACTTTTTATTCTTAGTGATTAAAAGTAATGTAAAAAAATTATCACTGCAGCAAAAACTCTTTCATCAGTTTTAAATTAAAGAAATGTTCCTGAACATGCTCCCTCTCACTGTAAGGGAAAAGCAATCATACATAAGCTTATCATAAGATGAGATTATCATGTCAGTCAAAAATGTTCATTTAAGAATATTCTCAGCAAAATGTATTTGGAAAAGGTAAAGAGCCATACATTCAAAAACAAAACATTTAAGTCAACACTGAGATTTATCACAGACTGGAAAAAAAAAATTAACAGGGATTTCAAAATTTAAAAACAAATGAAGCAACCAATTAAAATCACAGCACAACTGAAAGAATTTAAGTTGATTTTAAAAAGATGCATTAACAAAATATCATGTTAAGAAAAGTTTCATTCATTTGGACCAAAAGAATAAACAATTTCAAACATGAACATCACTGCAGTCAAAAATCTAAGGGTTATATTGACCTGTAGTGTCCACTCTTAGTAGATGAATGTGCATGATCAAACAAGCGTGATGTGACAAAGAGCTGGGCAATGGTGGCATCATACTCCAGCCATGATGTCTGTCAGCCATATCCCATGCATGCACCATGTCTGTCATGCCAAAACGCTCATCCTCTACCCTCCTGTGCACACAAGACATCCCTTATACACTGCCCAGCCAGCAAACCGATGATGTCCATGAGCTCTGACCAAGCTACTGACAGACCGTGACACAGGATTGTAGATGTAGTGAGACTTTCCTACGTCGTCATCCAGCAGAAGAAGAAAGCCATCCACAGCCAGCATATCACCTGAACTAACCCGGATGTTATTCTTTGTAATTTCGTGTTCCAGGACCAGCAGTTCATGCCACAGATCCTCTTCAGGGTCATAAACTTGAGCACCCAAATAGGAGTCAAAGTTTATTTCATTGCGTCTGTCCAGGTAGCTGTATGTACCACCACAGATGTATAGCTTACCTACAAAACACGATTCACAGTATTCATCTTACAGATTAAATTAAGTGGCACTCTACATTTCCCAACACACAAGAGCATACCAAGCACTTCATTTACTCCATAATCGGCACTTTAAAAGCAACATAATTTCATTTGATATCATATTGCTAATCTTAAAAAAGAGCAAAATATGCACTGTACATGATGCCAGAGAACTGATTAAAATCATACCATCTAGTGCTGTCAAAGCTGCATTGCCTATTCCACTCACACAGCGTAGTGGTGAGATCATGGTCCACTGGTCAGCATGTGGGTCATATGCCTCTCCATCACCACGCAGGTTTAAACCAGTTGAGGCAGCTCGACCACCAACAACATACAGTTTGCCTTGCATTGCAGATGAGCTGTGATTATACCTAAATTACAAACAAATTTGGGCATAAACGTTTATGCATGTAAACACATAAATGCATAGGTGTGTGTGTGTGTGTTTTGTGTGTAAAATCTAGCTTCAAGCTAGTATGCTTAAAGCTCCAACTTATTCTAGTAGACAAGACTTTTGCAAAGTCTCAAATCTTAAAGCTCTCTAAACATTTTAAACATTTGTGAAAAAGTAAATGCTATTTTTTGTCATCAGTAAAACTACTATCACTAAAGTTACCTTGGGATCAGCATCGATTGCCTTTCTGTCCACCCCTCTGCAGAAGGGTTGTAACTCCAGCAATCATTGAACACAATTTTTGTACAGTTGATATCATGAGAGTCTATGCTGAGACCACCCGTGAGATACAATATATTGTTAAGCACAGCAGCTGTGTAGAAATGTCGATTGTCAAAAGGTAATTTTGTCATTTTCTCCCATCGCAGAGCTTCTGGGTCATAGAAGTAAACAGTGGAAAGATCTTTTACCACACCTCGGTGTTTTCTTTCAGTCTCTCTACTCACTATGACCAAAACTTCTGTCAATCTGTCAGGAAGGGATGAGATGGCGATGTCCTTTGAAAACATATTCCAGAGGTATTGAGGAGATACTATGTCTTGCATAGATATTATTTTTGTATCTTCTGAGAAATACATTTTTTTCAGTTCTTGTAGATCAACTGGACGTATTCTGGCATATTTCAACAAGTCAGGAAGAAGAGATATTTGCTCAGTGTTGCTGGCTTTAACCCATGTTAGGACAGCCTGAATCACTAGAGCTTCTGAAGAAACCTCAAGATTAGAGTTGCTGATAATTTTTATCAGATTTTCAGAGGAAAGATTACCAAATTCACTCTGATGAATTACATCACTTAGATTTGTGGTGATAAATGTCAAGGCCTTCTCATAAAGGTCCTGCAAGTCGTGAGCCTGAGCTAAAAAAAGGACCTGAAAACAGCAATAGCTGAGTGAACAGACTGAACACATTGAGCATTCATTAAATTAGTTAAAAAGGCAAAAAGTTACATTCATAGTACAAGAAAAAAAACAAACAGAAAGTCTTATGGAAATATACCTTTAACAATATTTTTTGTCAGACCAGTTAATCTTAAAACCTTTCTTAATGGAAAAAACACCATCAATATTAATAGTTCTGTCATAAGGAGGACATTTAAAATATGAATGATGTAGGTCCTTTCAAATCTCTTGCCTGTAGACATGTTTCTGCAGTAATGTGCTGTTGCATGAAACCACTGCACAACTGAACTACATTCCTGAACTGCAAGAAATCAGCACAGCGAAGTACATCGATGACATCCTCTACATTCACCTGCAAAAGTCAACACATCAAAGTGATGTGTGTTTTTTTGTGACTTTAAGAGTTTACTATAGCCCATGTAGTAAAAACATAATGAAGTATTACTGTTAACTAAACCAAAGTAGAATGTTTTACTATATTTTAAAAGCTGAATCTAAAAATTCACATCCATTAAAACACAATTAGTATGTTGGTAAGTGACTAGTTACCTGAAGTTCTGAAGTGTACATATAATCCAGCAATCTTGAAAAACCTGCTACAGTCACTCCATTCATAAGATAATACCATTCTCTCAACTGCTCCTCTGCTCCATTTTCCATGCCACTAGCTTTCAAACTTTCTTCATGGAAAGAAAAACTAGCAGCAAAGTATGGGCAGAATGAATCCAGTAGTAGTTTGTGGCAAGGGAAGATAACACCCTGGACTTCTACCTCTAGGTCAATGAAACGCTTGCTTGCACGACACTGGCAAAAATGTTCCATGATGTGAGTCTGGATGGCAGTGTTATGGTGAATGAACTCGACTGTTCGATACTCATCTAGCGCTGACAGCTTCATTCTCAGCAATCTGTATTATCTGAATCTGATGTGTAGAATTATACAAGTTACATTATAAAAAAATTGAGTGAAAAAGTGACTTTGAATTACCATCTCTCATATCTCAGAACAGAAGAGGAAGTAATTTTTATATAAAGCATTATAAAATAAAATATTTTTAAAGTTCTTCCTTTTGTCACAACTGACTTTATGAAACTGTAAATGCACAACTTATAAATGCATATTAGATTTCAGCATTTATATATTTTGCAAAACCATACGAAGAGATGATGAGAAAGCTTATAAACTGCTATGTTAGATTTGAAAGACACGATCTTTCCAAATAACCCAGGCCTGTCCTAACTTACGATGATACATGGCCTATAATACACAAATGTTTTATAATCATTGCTTTGAATAAAATTATTCTTTAACTTAAGTTATATCATAAAAAATAAACAAGCACAAAAGATACTTTCCAAAGTCTCCAACGCTACCTTCGCTGTTCGAATACTATAGCACATAAGTGTTAGTTATAATTGTTATGTTAGTCTTAAGATTCGCCAATTCTTACACTCGTGATACGCACGCCACTACTAGAATATCGATTGAATATGTAGTGCACTTACTTTGAACAGTGTGGACGGAAAAACGAAATATTTATAATAAATTATAAAAGTACAAATCCATTAAATGTCAGGTTACCAAGTTTACTAACAAACCTGTAACTCGACAACATTTGTAGCAGACAACAGGAACACTACCCTAAGGCTCGAACAGAAGACAGAACTTGATTGGAGGATTAGTTGTCTTCTCTCCAATGAAAACTTAGATATCCTGGTGAAACGGAAGTTGGTGAAATAGCAACTTGGGAAAGCGAAAGTCTTTTGCTGTTGTCCACGAACCATTATTTTTTCTACTTGGCATTTCGTAACAGACCATTCAAAATGAAGAGCAGGTTTACCACACTAGATATAACCGTTATTGTCAAGGAATTAAGAAGGTGAATAAATATCAATCATCATGACTGTTAAAACGATGTGCACATGCTCATGTTTGCATTACCAACCTTCATATAGACAAATTTGGGGGCACTTAAATTTTATTTTTCGATGGTCAGTCACATCTATCAGCTATCAAAATCCTAGTAGGAGGTTACCCTCTCTGCCCCCACCTCCAGCTCCACACATATACAGTACCCCAGTCTCTATTCCACACCTATTCGCACGCACGCACACAATGCGGTAGTATATAATTCTAAGTTATAAAATATTGTTGAAGCTGCACCAGTTTAGTCATCTATTTTATTTTTCTTATCCTGTTTGGAAGTAAATTTTTAAGTAAATTCGCAAGGATTAGGAAAATAGTACCATTCCATTGTACTATTGTTTTAAAATTAAATTAATAATTATTTTACAACTGCAGGTTTCTGGGAATGCGAGTAGTCAATATTTATGATGTTGACAACAAGACCTATCTCATAAAAATTGCCAAGTAAGTATATTTCCAACAGCTGTGGTTATGAAGTATGCTACAGTACCTTGGTAAAACTATAAAATTATATCAGAACTTAAATTTTGTGAGTTTTGTAACTGGTATTCACCCATCTTCACATGCTACATATCAGATTGTTTTCTTGATACAGGCCTGATGACAAAGCCATCATTTTGCTTGAATCAGGCATTCGCCTACACAGCACAGCATTTGACTGGCCAAAAAATCCTGCCCCTTCTGGTTTCTCCATGAAGGCAAGTGCTAGGCTTACTTTATTTGTTAAAGTGGCAGTAACGTGTTGTCTAAGGGGACAGTTCTTTCACTCATTTATAACATTGAGATCCAGATGTGTAACTAACTTTTGTATCAGTTGACCTAAGCATATAAACACTCCAATTTGCCTTCATATTTTGTACATTGAATTTTCATTATTTCATTCTAATTTTTTGGTCAGTTTTTATTTTTAATTAAAATGTTTGATTTATTGAAATACATTGCATATAACTTTTATACTAATATATTTTTCATTGTTTTACAATATTAGATTGAATTTAATGGACGTTTTACATAAACTTGCAACAGATGCGAAAACATTTAAGAGGTAGGAGATTTGAGAAGATTGAGCAGCTGGGCACTGATCGAATAGTGGACATGCAGTTTGGATCTGGGGAGGCAGCTTATCATGTCATACTAGAGCTGTATGACAGGGTTAGCTTATTTTATTATTTTAATATAATGATGCTCCCTCTTCAGCAAATAATCTTTAAGGAAACAGATAACATAAGTTTTGTTTGAAGAGACTCTCAGATATTTGTTTCACTTTATGTTTGCTTCAACTTTTGTTTGTTTTTGTAAAATGCTTTTATAAAGCTTTGATTCCAGCTGATGTTAATAAGTAGTAACTGACTTGAACTGTCACTTTAACTTCAAAATGTCCATATAGTTTTCTCATTTGTATTTTTGCAGATCATATGGTGATAAAAACTATTTATTTCATTTGAAATTTATAAATTTATAAAACTCAAATAATCAGCAAGTATCCGTGGCCATGAACTCTTGATATATTACTGATATATTCAGGGAAACATTGTGTTGACTGACAGCGAATACACAATCCTCAACATTCTACGTCCACGTACAGACAACAGTCAAGATGTTAGGTTTGCAGTGCGGGAGTTATATCCCATTGCTGCTGCCAAAAATCACGAAATGCCTACAGAGGAAAAGTGAGATCATTTTCATCATATACCTTTTATTTAAGAAATTGTTTTTTTTATGACATTTAAATTTACAAGAAACTCTCTTGGTCTTAACTTCACCTGCATCAGTATTGTTTAGATACATTTCTTTATTCCAGGGGTGTAGTCAGCTTGGTTTCTTTTTCTTGTTTTTTTTCTTTTTACATCCAGTTACATCGTTCTGGCAGATGCATGTTGTTATCAGCATATTTAAATAAAAAAAAAGTATTTTTTTTCTAAGAGATTGACTTGTGTGTATAGAATATATACTAAAAGATACAAACAAGATTTTTTTATTGTTGTTACCTAGTTCAGTAGTATTTTCATGATTGTTACTTTTTTTTAAATTTTAGATTAGTGCACATTCTGATGACAGCAAAAGAAGGTGACTCTCTTAAGAGAGCTCTGATACCACATCTTGGTGAGGACAAATATTACCCATTGATGTTACAGCTTAGTTCAGCTTTGTTTCATTTTTTTACATCCCCTTATCAATTATGTTGGCAAGTGCAGGTTATTGTTACTCCAATGTTCCGATGAGAATATTATAAAAAAAAAAAAATTCATTCGCACAGTCCATCTAGAAATACTGTGTTCTGCAGTTACTGTCCTTGTTTTCACTTTCAGATTATGGCCCAGCAGTGATTGGACATTGTCTGCTGACAGAAGGCATGTCTGAAGATGCTAAGATTGGCAAAGACTTTAGCATATCTGCAGGTTAGTCATCTCCTGCATTCTTCATTGCTTATTTTCAGTCATAGGCTTCTGTCCATTTGGTTCTTTTTAGAGGTTACTGTCAGTGAGAATTGTCCGTGTCCTGATTAACTCACCAGTCCTTTCATAATTAAGATGCAACATTTAGTCAAGACTCCTTGCTATTTCAGGTTAAACATTTAGACATTGATCTAACATAGCAATGATGAATGCAGAATTTTTCAGCATTACAGCAGACTGCAGTGCACTATATTATTTTCTTCTTGATATCTCATTGCAGACATAAAAAAATTAATGACAGCCATAGAAACTGCAGAAAGCTTAATGTCACAACTTTCTTCACAGCCATGCAAGGTATAAATATTACTGAAGCAAGAGAATTCTTTTTAGTGACTTGGAGATATATTTAATTTTCTGCCACACATAAACTTCATTCTTTATCTAAATATTTAGCTTTGTCTTGACTTCTTCATGCCAGAAAAATTATTTAATCTTGACAGAAATAATTGAATGACCATTTGCCCTTCTTATTAATGTCATCATTGAAAAGTATTTTGGTTGCTTGAGATGATTGTTCAATTGCTCCCTATGAACTAAAGCTGCACATTTTTTATTCGTAACCTAGGGCTTCATTACACAGAGGATGGACAAGAAACCAAATCCAAAGGAAGGGGAAAGCACAGAATTAGCAACGTATGTGACTGACCCTTTATAAATTGAACCTTGTATATTTTCAAGACTTTCAATGTCAGTGTCAGTAGTTTGAAGTCATTAAATGTTATAAATTTATGTTGGGTCATAAGACATTTTACATATAAATAAATCTGGTTTCACATTTTCAGATACACCATTATAACATATTTTATTTAATTTTTTTTTAAAAATGTGTTTCAGATATGAGGAATTCCACCCTTACCTGTTTCTTCAACTTCAAAACAAGCAATATCTAATATACGATATGTTTGATAAAGTAAGATGTACACAATTAAGAATTATCATTAGGATAAAACTGTTGAGCAATTGGTGTCAAGTAAAATGCACAAATAAATCACCCCATGAAAGGAAGAAGGGCGTTTTCTGTATTATCATAATTTCCTAGTCTGGAAATAAATAACGTTAGGAAGTAAACTGCTTAGGGAAACAGTGCAAGTTGCACATGGCATAGCTTCCATCTGTATCATTGCAAAAAGCAGAAATTATATATTTAATATTTAATTTGACCTCATTTTCAAAGTAGGTAGTACTTAGCCAGAATTTGAATGAACTGGTTACTTTCTGCTTTTCTGAGTAAAGTTATTTATGAATTTTACAAATGTTTACCTTAAAAAAGAAATGACTCCAGAATGCAACAAACGTAGCATGAACATAAATGTGGAGATCTCAAAATTGCATTTTAAATGCAATTTAATGGTTTATGAATGCATTGTGCAGTATGGGATACAAATGTCTTTTTATAAGTGTTCTTATGCATATGTCTACTAAATTTGGTTATGAAATATGAAGTCCAAAAGTTTAGGTATTCAATACGATTCAAAATTTAATATCAGATGAATTTAGAGTAAGTTTTTTGTATGAATATGCTCAAATCTTGAAACACAGTTATGGATGATTTTTATGAGTTTCTTTTTTTTTCTCTCTCTCTCTCTCTGCACCCTACAGGCAGTTGATGAGTTCTTCTCCAAGATCGAAAGCCAAAAACTAGATGTCAAGATGCTGCAGCAGGTGGGTTGTTTTTGTTTTGTAATATCTGGTTGTTTTGGAAGTTATTTGTTAGGTTTTTGGGCTGCATGTTAAAAGTTAAAAATAATATACATTTTCTGTTGTGTTTTTCTGTTGTTTTTTTTTAGGAGAAAGCAGCACTGAAAAAGCTTGATAATGTTAAGAAAGACCACGAAAAGCGAGTCGGTGAGCTGCAAAAAGAACAGGTACATATTTTTTAAAATATGCTTCAAAAGGGCATCCAAAATGGAGACACAGTTCATGTTGATATAACCAGTATTATGAAGCATTTTATGGTTACACATGGGTGGGTTAGTTGTGTAAGAGAAAATAACCAGAAATCTTTTTTTTTTGGAGGGAAGAAAAGATGGCTTATTCTTCTGATTTTTCAATGAACCCTGTTCTCTCATCAAAATATTCATTCACATCACTCACATGCATTCAGCCACCACATTTATTCAGACAATGAAATCTGACATCACACCCATATGTTCTTTCCTGCAGAATTTATGCTTTTAGACAAGGAAAGCACAAAAGCTACAGTTAACAGGAACACACAGGGGAGATGACTGTCCATAGGGTCCCTGCTTAAATAATCTTGAGATCAGGGCAACAAAAGATATTTCTTAGTATCATCGTGGTCTAGTTCCCACTGCTATTTTCCATTTTTTAAAAAAGAAGTACTAGGTTTAAGAGCCACAACTTCACAAGAGGGAAAATGTGACAGGAATTTTATATAGATACTTCAGAGAAAGAGCCTACAAAACAACTCTTGGTCAGTCACACTGGTGTGGCCAGAATTTCCCCTTCCCCCACTAAGGGTATTACCGTGTAAAACCAGTTAAAGTACTGCACCCCTTTAAAATATATCAATAGGTAAAAGTAACTGTAATGACTACCAGGATGCTATATTTAACTTATATTATCCTTTGATAATTTCAGTCTTTCCTTTGTTTGCTGAAAAAGACAATATTTATTTTGTTGTCAAGTTTACAATCACAGGAATAGTTTATAGTTAAGATTGCCATTGCTTAAATTAGTTTCATAACCTTTAGTGATTTGATTTCACAGTTTAGTTGGTGCTTTTCAGGAATCTGATATCGTCAGAGGTCAGCTTATTGAAATGAACTTGGAAATGGTTTGTACTCTTTGTGCTGTATTTTATTAAAAATAACTAGTCCTTTTGCACAGTACATTATATAATCCTTTATTTCAGCCTTCATATTGATTACTTTTAATTTTAATTTTTTTTTAAGCAGCAGGATACAAGTGCAAGTACAGACATATAAAAACATTTGAGCACTAAATAAATAAACTAAATGCTTTAAGGCAGCGGTTCTCAACCTTTTACTTGTGACGCCTCCCTGACGAACAAAGGTACGTCCGCGCACCCCCCTTAGCCAGCAATGTAAACTAATTTCCCTAATACCGGTATAAGAATTTTTTTTTTAAATGACCACCTTCGCGCCCCCCTTGTAAGCACGTCACGCCCCCACAGGTTGAGAACCGCTGCTTTAAGGAATAAGGGATTTTAAAATAATGTTATTTACTATTGTGAAATATGCTGATAATAATGTTTTTGCTGCTGCAGGTTGACCAAGCCATTTTAATAGTTCGAAGTGCTTTGGCAAATCAGATTGACTGGACAGAAATTGATCAGATAGTAAAAGAAGCACAGCTGAATGGAGATGCCGTTGCAAAGACAGTAGTTGGCCTCAAGCTTGATTCCAACCACATAACATTGCTTCTACAGTATGTATTTTTAAAGCCTTAATTTGGCACTTTTTAAAAAAATTTGGAGGACAAGAAAGGTGAATGTTTATTTCTGCATTTTTCTTTCTTCAGGGACCCTTATGAAGGTGGAGATTCAGATGATGAAGATTATCAGCCTCTCAAACCACAAAAAATTGACATTGACTTGGCTCTCAGTGCTTATGCCAATTCAAGAAAGTAAGTTAATACTTCAGTGTTTATTATATGTATATGTGTGAATGAATACGTGGTCACAATAAAGGGAAAATGAGCTGTCAACCTCAAGTTATGAAATGGGAAATTGGTGATTTTTTTACACCAAGCAGTTCTATATCACAGTAAGGCAGCCAGCCCTGTAAATAGACGCCACATGCAGCATGCTTGAGATGAGAGCTGAATCCAGGACAGCTAACCCTCATTGTATTGGTGTCAGGCGCTAGCTGTTACACTGCTGGACCGCCCAAGTTATGGAAGGGACACAAATGTAATTCTAGTCCAATAGCTTCACTATTTCTTCTTCATGTTGTCCTAGACAACATGACTATATAGAGTTATACCGACTAGCTACCTTACTTCCAGCTGTCCACTCCCAATTTTGGTCAGGCCTGACCGATGAACAGGGAAAACGCAAAATCAACTGACTTGCCCCTTACACCCCAGCCTGTGAGCTCTCCTTTTCTAGTGATTGTCAGATCATCTGGTAAGCACTCAAAGAAAGGAATTTTACCTTCAAAATGCTATTGTGCTACACTGCATCTGCTTATATCAATTGTCTAACAGAATAAGCTGGACTAAAACAAAAGTAGATCCACAGTTGACAAATTCGCAGTTGAGTCCAAAGCCAGGTACCTATGCTAGTCCTTGTTACTCTGGAATAGGTACAATTATTATAAAATTGCTCATCTGATTATCAGGTTCAAAAAGATATGTTCATATTGTTTGTGGACAGTTTTATTATTTTTAATAAGATATGAATAGAATGTAAGGTATTTAATCAAGGAAAGAATAACAATATTTTAAAACAGCTAATTTACACACTGCTGAAAACCATGCTGTTAAACATCAGTGTGCACCTCTTTTGGCAGGTACTTTGAGAGAAAAAGACAAGCTGCGAAAAAAGAAATGAAAACATTAGAAGCATCTCAAAAGGTAAATGTATTGATGCAAAATTATAGCTCTATTACCATTTTGAAAAATAAACAATGTGAAAATGCTTCATTGCATAAGATATTGATGAATGCAATTTATTTCAGGCTTTGAAATCTGCAGAGAAGAAAACAAAGGAGACATTGAAAGATATGGCTACTGCAGTTAGCATCAATAAGACCAGAAAGACATACTGGTGAGCATAGATCTCATCACACATTTAAAAAATCATGAATAATAACATTTATTAAGTCATGTAAGCTCTGGGTAATCTTCTTTTGGTCTGCGGTTGATGTCGTAAATTGGGATCTTTCTGTTCATATTTTACGTCATTTTGTGTCAGGCTTTGATTGTGTTAGTAGATTATCACAAGCTTTATTTAATTCTGCAGTGTAAGACTTTGTTAACTTTGCAGGTTTGAAAAGTTTCTGTGGTTCATCACTTCTGAAAACTATTTGGTTATTGGTGGACGGGATCAACAGCAGAATGAGATGATCGTAAAACGTCATCTAAAGCCTGGTGAATACATTATTAGTAATGCAGAACACTAAGACAAAAATTAGCCACCTAATCTTTAGTCTACTGAAACTTATAAAATGTATAAGTTTTTTGTGAAAATTGTTTAAGGAACCTTTGTTCATATGAAGTAAAACTTGAAAAAGACATTAGCAGTAATGTGGGATGTGAAAAGCTGAATAGTAAAAGTATTAGTGCACTAGTGTACCAATCCAGACACAATCCAATTCAGTACCCACAAAGCACAGAATTTTTTTCCCCAGTTGAGCTTTGTTGAATGGGCCCTTTGAATTAGAGATGAGCACCATCCACAGAAAAAACTGCCAAGTGCAATCTCAAACAACTCCCCAACTGCAACAAGGTTACTGGACTGTCTTTACATCTTTCTTTTTTTTCAACTTGTAATGATATATTTAGCCCAAGGGAAAGGTTTGTTTGGTTTATGCTTCAGTCATGGTTCCTTGAGATCATCAGCAAGTTGCTTATAGCAGTGTCTTGAATATTAGTCTGTTAGACATGAATAAATTCTGTCACTTTCAGTTTCTAATTGAACATGCATGTAGGAATTTTTGTTTATTTTGTTAGCTATTTTTTTTATCATGAATAGTAAAATTTAGAAGAGATCATCCTATCTAATCAGGTGAAGGATAAAAAAAATCTAAACAAATACTAAAATGAGATCATGTAAGGTTACACTTATTTGCGGACAAGGTTTGCTTCTTGTAGATCTCCCTTCTCCCCACAACCATTAATTTCTCAGCTATCATAAAAAGGAGCATTTTTATAAGCACTTTTATTGTTGTTAAAAGGTGGATATTTGTCCTATCTTTAAGATATTTAAAATGACCAGTCACAATAATTCTGAGCATCTGCTATGTTTTGAAAATCAACCCAAGTGCACCTTTTAAGTGACTAGAATGGTTCATTACAAAATAATTGTTCTCCAAATCTGATTAAATAACTCTGTTATTTCAAGCCTCCTGTGTTGTGTCATACAACTAATGGTAAGGTGTGTTTTTTTTTTTAAATAATTTTGTCTTAGGTGACCTCTATGTACATGCAGATTTGCATGGAGCTAGCAGTGTGGTCATCAAGAACCCTTCAGGTGAGCATACACATGCTGAAAATTATTTAAATGTCATTTTAAATTTGCTTAATTATTCCATTGACTATGCTTCTATTTTATATATACTTGTTAAAAGTACTGAAATATGCTGATAAAATGCATAAATGCATTAATTCATTTAAATGGAACCATAATTGCAGGTGAACCTGTGCCCCCAAAGACACTAAATGAAGCCGGGACAATGGCTATCTGCAATAGTGCTGCATGGGATGCAAAAGTGGTGACAAGTGCATGGTGGGTTTACCATGATCAGGTGTCCAAGACGGCTCCTTCAGGAGAGTATCTAACCACTGGTAGCTTCATGATCAGAGGTTTGCATTTTAAAAATTTTCATTATCACCTTTCTTTCTTGACTTTATCAGACAGCCTGACTAGTAGGAGCTTAAGGGCTACAACTGTTCTCAGTTGTCAGGTTGTCTGGTAAGTATCAAAGAAAGACAATTTACATGGAAAATTCATTTCTGTTTTAACTTTACCCGATGACCTGACTGTGACAAATGAGGCGGGGAGAAGGGTGGGCCTAACTTGCCCGATGGGAAATAGGACACTTCTGCCTGCTTGCTTCACCCGACTTTCGCCCTCTCATTCGCATGTCCACACGCATACATGCTAGTAATCACTTCACCCACATGCGCAAACACAACTGGTAACACAGTTACACATCAAAAAATTATTATTAATAAGAAAATGAGGTTGAATACTGCAAAACACATTAATGAAATGACCTGACATCAGGTCAGTGAAATTTGAATACGTACACAAGACCACTTCCCTCACAGCTAGGTATGAGTCTTGTGAAGGCAAACGATTCACATTGACCACACGACGACACCCCCGACGACCAGTAGTAGATTGATGGAGATCCTCAGATCGCCCACAGACAGCAACAATAATGATGAAGTCAAGGAGAGCCTCCTCACATGCTGTCCCTACACAGTTGTACTCTGCTTCCACTGGTTGCCTTGGGCAACGAACCACAGCTGCAGTGGAGATTATTTGGTGACAGCGGTGTCTGGCACCGGCTCCAGATGAGCAAGAATTCCAGGGGAAACAGTCGACGTATTTTCCCCACCTTCTACCTGCAATGGTTGCCCCAGGCAACAGATGGCAGTGATGCTGTTGCTGGAAGTCTGGCGGTGTGCATCCTTCTTGTCCACGAGGACAGCGACCCTGGTCTCGCACTTGAGGTGTTGCAGACTGTAAGTGCCAGGAAGTAGCACTGCACGTTCGTGGAACAGGCCTCCCTTCTGCAGACTTACTACTTGTAGCCACTATGGCGCACAGATATGGTAGTCCCTGCTGAAGTTATGGGGAAAGGCTTCATTAATTCTTAATTATAGATTAAACATCAACCCTAACTATATACTACTCAAACACATGATCCCTTTGCACCAAATCTACCTGGCCCTGATGCTATCGATCTATTTCTAAAAAAAGCTACTACCTCCCATGAACTTCCCCTAAACGCTATATCTTGCCCCTTGACCCTGGGCCTCGATCGTCTACATCAGGGGTGGGCAATTAATTTTCCCAAGGGGCCGCATGAGAAATTGGGATGGTTTTAGAGGGCCGGACTAATATAGTTAACTCAGTTTTACCCAATACTGTATATGTAGTATATATACTGGCGGGCGGGCCAGCGGGCAGGACGGTCAGAGACAGGCCCGCGGGCCGGCCTTTGCCCAGGTCTGGTCTACATCAATCAAGGCGACCTGTCAAGTTGTAAAAACAGACAGAAAGGCTTCTCTTTACTGTTCCTGTCTGGTTCTACTGACCACTGACCACCTCTAATTTTCTACCCGACCTCAGCCCTGTTCTTGCCTTGAACCAGGCTGGTTCATGACACTGAGTATTAATAGCAGCTCTAGCCCTTTAGCTCCTGATTGTCGGGTCCTCTTATAAGTATCGAAGAAAGACAATTTACATGAAACATTTTATTTTTCCAGCATGGTACATGTAGCATCAGTCCCTTTGGCAATGTTCTGGTCCATCATTATTTATCTTCATCATAACTATCCTAACTTCATGCTTCATCAAAAGGTGTAATCATTGAAGCAGCAGTCAACAGATGAAGATAATTTTCCCCAGCTTAAAAACATTTCAATGAGCAACCTGTGGGTTAGGTTTTACATTGCATTCCATTATGTAGCTAAATTACTGCTAAAACAGTTGTGTACTCACTTTTCTAAAGCATTTCAGCCATGACTTATCAAAATTCAAAGATAAGTAATGCCTGCTCAAGGTAGATTCCTCATGGCAAAATTTTGCTTAGGGACGGACTTGACACACTGGAATAATCTTAAGAGGAAGTATATTTAACCATCCACACCACACTGTTTAATTCTTCATCTTGATGTTTCACACTTTCCCCCACCCTTCCATAGGTATGCCTTGATTAATAATTTTCATCTTGTGCTTTTTGTAGGTTTTAAATAAATATTTACTTTTTAACAGGGAAAAAAAATTACCTGCCACCATCATATCTGATCTATGGATTTGGGTTTCTGTTCAAAGTGAGTTTTATTTTTAAAACTTCTCGTTATCCATGACTAGACACAATATTTAAAAAAAGAAACTTTTGCATAAGTTTTTTTCTGGTTGCTTAATATCACTTGTCAGTAATGAGTACAACTTTTTATTTATCTCTGCTGTGTTTTGTTTAGTAAGTAGATCATCTGATTTGTAGTAATTGTTCTTTAAAAAAAAAAAAACAACAACTTATGGTTGAAAATAATATTATTGTGGCTGCTGCTCACTCTGCATCTACAGCTCTCAACTCTTTTTTTCATTGTTCTACATTTCCTTCAATATTTGGCTGTTCCCATATTCGACTTAAAGTGTTGTAAATGCATGTGATGACTGATTCTGTGCACTGTGTTTGCTAGGCTTATTTTTGCACTTCAGATTTTCATGTTCATTAGCACTGGGCAACACTGGCAGATAACTTCGGTTAGGGCCAGTCACTACTCCTGTGAGCTTTTGCTGCTTATTGGGTCCTCTCCTCTGTGATCCAGAGTTTTCTTGATTTACATGTTGACATTTTGTGGCACTCTCCGTGTATCAGTTGAAGATCTAGGAAGAAAGGGTAAAGCAGAGACTGAAGAAGTTTTACCACAAAGGACAATATCTGATCAAATTCTATGATGGCTCTGCACTGCTCTTTCTAACCCCAGTTGCTTAGTGCATGCATTAATTTATGACCTGGTGCAATGACAATTTCTTAAAACTTAGGTCATTAAAACCAAAGAGATGGAATTTAAGTTTTCATTGGAGGTCTCGTGTCAACCATGATGAGGAGGGGAACATTGTCAACACTTTTAAAATACTTGGTCACTATCTTTCACAGGAGATTCTGATGGGATACCAAAACTCAGGCTTTCACGAAGAAGGCTCAACATAGCTTCTTCCTTCTCTGGAAGCTTGTCTCTCTCAGTCTCCAAGAAATTCTTGAGCTATTTTATAAATCTGCAGAGAGTGTGCTGTCCTTTTTCATCTGTTTTCACAACAATTAATTAGTGAAGGACAAGAGCAGCTTGAATCGTGCATTTGTATATACCTGCTCAAAAGTTGGTTCAGAGTGACCCTCAGACTGTGTAACAGGCTGACATTTTCAAGTGTCCACAATTCTGCATGATGACAGGCAAGAGTGCCATCAGTTTCTACTGGACGTCTGATTTTGTGTGCATACAAGACCAGACGATTGAAGCTGTGCTTATGTTATTTCAGCCGTGAAGCTTCAAAATACTATCATGTGTGAATGAATGTGGATCACATGCAAATCTGAATCATGATTGTATGAGGGCCTTTCTGGTGTGGCAGGTATGAACGTGTAATAGTGGTGGTGTGATGTGGGGTTCTAACATTTAGTTCCTTATAGAACTGCTATTGATTGCCCTCTGTTAAATAAAGTCTTATTTATTGTTCTTGTAATTCCACAGCTTGAAGATGGGAGCATTCCAAGACACATGGGAGAACGCAGAGTGCGTACCACTGAGGAGGATAGTCTTTCCCAAGTTGACTCTCATGCATCTGAAGCAGAAAGTGAACTAAGCTTGAATTTGGAGGAAGAGAACAGCAAGAATGGCAGCAATAAAGAGTGCAGTAGTAATAGCAGCAATGATACAGATGATGATGATCATGAAAGTGATTATCATGATGATGAAGTCAGCAAGCCTGCTTTAGATTCACCTCATGAAGTCACAGTAACTAGTTGTCCAGACTCTGTGAGTAGTGAAAGCCAAAAGGAGATTCAGGTGGACAAGAATAATGCTTTTTCAGAAGATAAGGGAAAGGATTGCAGCTTGGGCAATGATACTGATGATGACAAACAGCCTCACACAGCAGCTGCTGCTATTGAATTTCCAGACACCTCCATAACCCTTATGCATATTAAAGGAGACAAGTAAGCATGCAAGTAACCATGTGCAAGTGTGTGTTGGAGAGAGGGTGGTGGTGGTGGCTGTGGCATAACTTTGTGAGTATATGTGGTTATGTGTGCAGATATGAAAACAACACTTTTAAAAACTTCAGAATCAAAGTGTCTTAGGTGTGCTATAAAATGTTAATATATAATTTATTAATACTATTTGCATCACAGGTATGAGCTCCAGCGAGGAACAAGCATGTCTAGCACTGTATCGGAGACAGACAGTACTGTAATCTACTTGGGAGATGATAAGCCTGTTGTATTTGGAGAGAAGGCAATGTATTTTGTTCAATACACAAAGCATACTAGTGCTTATAGAGCAAATATTTTTTAAGCAGAATTAGATTTTGATTAATTATTTTTCAATATCTTTTAGTGTGCATTGTAAAATCAAGTTTTTTAATCAAATCTGTAAGTGCTGCTGCTTTTTGTTTGATTTAAAAAAGGTAGTGTCTGCCATTTGTGTAAGATAATACTAGTGTGTGAAAGACAAGAAAATTATGTACAGCTGGAATGGTGTCCTTATGTTTTATATTAATTTTATTTCCTAGAATGTACATATGTACCATTTGAGCTATTATATGTCTGAATAACTTATTTTCACCTGAAGGAAGAATGCATTTGTGTCATTCAACTCTATACTGGTACAGTTCAATATTTAATAACTTTTTCATTTTTTTCAGGGTGGTAACAGAGGAGGAGGACGTCTATCAGCCAGACAAAGACGGTATGGCGAAAATCATGTTATGTTTAAAATAAAATTTTTACATACTTAAAAATAGAAATGCACAGAGCAAAAACCAGTACAGTGCTTAGGATGTGCTAAGTGAAAGGAAGAAACTTAGATAAGATTTGACGATTTCTTCTTTGACTGTACTAGATGACATGACCATAGGAGATTAAGCTCTTTAACCATCAAAAAGTTGTCTCTACCAGTATCTCAGTTGCTTCAGGTGTGCACCCAGGATGTCGGTGTTTGCACTTGCCTTGCCTTGCCTTGCCTTCCATCCTAACTTTGCCTTGTCAAACTAAGTTTGTCTGCAGTGGGCTGTTATCAGTCTGGTTACTTTTTTGTTCAGAAACCTTTTTTCATGCTTCTTGCCTTCACTAGCACTGATGCAAACCAATTGATACAATGCAACAGGCTGCCTTCTGCTTCTCAAGTGGGTGGTGGTTTCTTCCCTCTGCCTGATCTTTATTCTCCTTGGTCATGTCATCTGGTACAGTCAAAGAACAAAGAAAATTTTGAGAGTAAATTTTCTTGGGAGACCAAAGCAGACTTGGAAAAGAACAGTAGAGAGCGAGGCAAAGGACCAGGACCACATGGGCCACATGCCAGGGGGCATGCCCATAACCGGGTCTACTGCAAGATTTTGTTGCGGCTCTATGCTCTCGAGGAGGAACAAGGAATAAACCAAACTAAATTCTCTTTGAGATTTGCCAGATGACATCAAGCCTCTCTTGACCTCCCTGCTGTTTGAGTAGAGTGTTTGTCATAAAATCTGATGTATTAGCCTTATGTTCGGCCTTTTTATACTGTTGTTCACCTGACTAGTAGAGTGCTCTCTATGCAAGTCACATGCTAGCTCCCTGATGGTCATGTTATTTGGTTAGTCTCAAAGAAATAGAATTTACTCTCTCACTTTTATTTTTATTCAGTATTATGGCGCCATAATTATGGTTTAATATTAAAGATAATGTTGTCTTTATGTTTTGCAGAGAACTGAGAAAAACAAAAAAAAGTGGGGAACCTATGAAACAAACTGTAGACGGAGAAGAAGAAACAGTGTCTTGGCTTCATGAAGTGAAAGATGAAAACCAGCTAAAAAATCAACAGGAGTATAAAAACAAGGTTGCCCAGCAGGATGATTGTGAAAAGCAGGAGGTTATTGTCAGGTTTCTTAAGCATTTTTCAGGTTTGATGCAAGTTTGAATTGATGTTCATAAAGTCTTATTTCATCAACTGGCAATACACATATATCACTCAAAGGTGGTACAGATGCACCTGAAGAAAATTATGGGTAGCATTAGAAGCCATATATTTCCTGTCATCACATCAGTAGTAAATTTCAGTGTTCAGAGTTGCATAAAAGTAACTTTTCAGGCATGCTGTTTTTTTTTTTTTTTTTGCCAGTGTTAGGCAGATGATCAGGAAGGAGGAAAGAACTTTATTGCTAGAAGTAGTTTAAAAGGGAAAACTAAAACTGTGCAAGAGTTATGACAATACTTTTGTAATGAGCACTTTACACTACTTGTATATAAACTTAAAATCAGTTGAAATCAGCTTTGATCATAAAATTTATTATCTATGGTTTTATTTATATATTTTTATTTTAAACTGCAGGAGGAACTTTTACCTAAATCAAGCAGGCAAGAACCTCATCATCCTAACCAGCAGCAGCAGCAGCAGCAGCAGCTGCAGCAGCTGAAACGAGGCCAGAAAGTGAGCTTTGATATGTGTTGCTCACTTGTGCTGTTTATTTTTTATCATGACAGACGAGAGAGAACATAATGATCATGCTTAGTTAATTTTTACATATTCCAAGTTTTGTTGGCGCTTAGTTTTACATGGTTGTTTCAGGGTAAGCTGAGAAAAATAAAAGAAAAGTATGGTGACCAAGATGAAGAGGAAAGAAGAATTCGTATGGAGATTCTAGCAGTGAGTTTACTGTCATTTGGCTTTTAGATTTTAAAAGCTTCAGTTCCTATATCATTTCTTAGTTCGAAGACCTATCTAGATTAGATATTTAAGTGTTTCTACCTCCATCGATTGACATTCTGTGTTTTTAATTTTTAATAGTTTTGGATAGAAATGGGAAGCATTTTATGTGAAGGCAGTATTTTAATGGAGAAATTATCTAAGTAAATAATCTGCAATCTGTTTTTAAATCTGCTGTTTAATATAATTTTTTATGGTTATTGCACGGAATATTGCTTTGTTTCGATAAGTGCTTCATTTCAAATTGTGTAGTCTTGGTGCAGTCTTCAGGTACCCACAAAGAAAAAAAAAAGAAGGGGAAAAAAGGAAAAGATGAGATAACATCAAAGAGTGGAAAACCAGCTGGACGACCGCATACTGGTAAACAGGAACCTCGGCCATCTTCATTAAAGACAAATGGAACTTTGAATCCCGACCTTATAGAAGGTACAGCAGTATTAGCATGTTATATTAGAAAATGTAAATGGTGATAGTTTTTAATTGTTGTCATGTAAAGCCATTTTTTCCCTCTCTCCAAATAAAATACTGTAATGTTACTGTAAGAAGTATTTTGCTTGTAAACAATGACAAGTTTGTTGACTTTCTTTTTCAGAAACACCACACTCTGAAGAAATATAAAGCCTTCTGGAGCTCATAAAGAGGTATAAAATACTAATAACTCTTAGGTTTTATTCATCACAGATGTTTATTTATATGTCTGTGAAACAATTATTCCTAACAAGAGAGCAATTAAATGAGTTAACATTTCCATTTAAATTACATGAAATGGCTCCTCCAAAACATTTTACTCTTGTAAGTAAATATTTTTTGATAGATGTTTGTGTTCATTTGGATGTAAGCTTATTAGTTCTGCTGTCCCAAGTTTGTCAAAACTTTTAAAATATTTTGATGCATAGGACCCAGCCTCAGATGGTGAGCAAGTTGGAGCAGATGAAGAAACTCAGAAAACAGATGTAAGTGAAATAATATTTTAAAACATGTAATTTGATTTTGAAGCACAGATATTTCAGACACTTAAGGTTACTGGGATGCTGTAGTTTTTGTATGTTCTGGTCCCTTTTATATGACAACCTTATACATAAGAAATTTCATATCATATAGGAATATTGTTTTTTGATAAATCTACAGTCTCTAAGAGGGTTTGGTAACTCATATGAGATGGAGTCGGTTACTATTTCCTTATTATCTTTACAGGACATTCAGATTCTTAACTCATTGACTGGTCAGCCTCATCCTGAGGATGAACTTTTGTATGCCATTCCTTGCTGTGCTCCATACAATGCTATGACCAACTACAAGTAAGTGTAGGCTTTATACAGCATTTGTGCACCAAAATATGTCTTTCATCAGTTAGCCTTGATAATCGGCATTAAGTATAAAAGTACAGACAAAGCCACCTTCATTGGTCTCCTTTGATTCTGTATTGTTACTTTGCATTAAGACTATCATTTCTCATGTGCCGCAGGTTCAAGGTGAAATTGTTACCAGGGACTACTAAAAGAGGGAAAGGTAACGCCTTCATATAATTTTATGACATTATAACCGTGTGACATTTGGTTTAGTTTTAATCCGTCATAAAAAATAAAGTGAATTAGAAATATAAAATATATACACATACAAAGCGTACAACCATACCCCCCTTTTTTTTTAGCGGCCAAAATGGCGATCAACATGTTCCAGCATGATAAGATGGCAAGTGCCCGAGAAAAAGATCTCCTTCGAATAATGAAGGTAAATACAGATTGTCTGCATTTTTACTAATATGTAATCTTTTTTGATTAAGATTTTTATTTAGAAGAATTCTTTTCTTCAAGAATATTTTTTCGTTTAAATTTACAGAAAGATGTCGGGTTTTATTGCCTTTCTTACAATATTTTTGTTTTAAATTATTATCTAATTTTGTATTTTGCAGGATGCTGACATATCTCGAAATATGCCAGGAAAAGTCAAAGTAGCAGCCCCAAGTCTTCACAAAAGATGATTCTTAAACCAGGACTTTTTGCCCTCCCCCACCCCTCTCAAACTATCCCTGTCAGCAGCTTCCACAGACGCATCTTTAAATATTGCAGAGCAATCAGAGCTTCTGTTTCGGTGTGCAGATAAACATTGGATCATTTTGAAAAGGAGTTAAAGCTGCATTTTTTGGAATTATAATGAAGTATTTTCTTTTGTGTTCTTGGAATAACCCTGATATACTACTACAAGGCTAGTAAGGTAAATGTTATGCTAGAAAACAAGATTTGTACAATTCTACAGACTGAAGTAAAGTGGGCTTTCAAAACTTTCCCTGGTTTGTATTTAAAATGTTACAAGACTATGTACAGTGGAACTTCGGTTAACGAACTTAATCCGTTCTGGAAAGCTGTTCGCGAAATGTTTGTTATCGAAACAATTTTTTCCATAAGAAATAAAGGAAATAGATTTAATGGGTTCCCAGCCCCTGTTGACTCGCTGAAAGTTACAGGCTATATATAGGGTTTAATGTATTTTCAGAAAAACAAACATGTAAATCAATTTTTGGGTTAAATATTTTTAACAGCAAAAATTGCCAGGAAATTTTGGGACAGCTACTGTGTTAACTTGTGTTTGTGTATGTTTTGTCACGGCTGTGGTTGTTGCCAGCTTTAATATCCCTGCAATAACTCAATGACCAGTGATGAAATTTAGATTGAGAAGTATATTGCAAGGCAACTGTTGAAATTCACATAAGAATTAAAAAAGCTTTTATTGTGCATCATTAGACAGCTAACATAAACATATTTCTTTCAATCATCAGTATACTGCAATCACAACCAGAACAATAAATTTCTAAGTAATTTTACACATTTTTATTTGCTCATTATTTCATTAAGCATGAGGCTCTTTCAGTCACCTTTGTGGCACCAAAGCTTAAACTTCAGGTGGTAATGTACTGTTTCTGTAGCATATCTTTAACACGGTCGGCAGAAGAGTGGGTGCTACACTGGTATTTAACATCATCAATATGATACCACATCACCGCATGGTAAAAGAACTCGTACACCAGCAAAAAATCATTACATCTTGAGCTTTTTGGTATTATTTTGTGATATTCCTGGAAGAATTGTTCATCAAATGCTTCCTCCAAATAGGACAGAATAAGATCAAACTGACAATGACCATACAACACTGAGGGGTCAAAGACAACTGAAAAGAAAAAAAGCAATGAAATTTTCTGTGTAGATTCTCTGTCTGATATTTATCTCTGCACTTGAGTTAACCTTTAAGGATTGTGAAAGATAGGACAAAAATACCTGTCACTCTGTTGTTCTTTTGTTAAAATATCCAGTCATTTCTTTTTTTTACTTCATTTGTATACAAATGACTAGCATATCATCTGTAGCATGTTCTAGCATTGCTTGTAAATATCTTTAAAAGTAAAATATGAGAAATATATCTGCTAGTCTGTTCAAAACTGATCAAGATTATCATATTAAAAAAAACTGCATTATTTTTGCAGTTGATGCTGCAACCTTAATTCATACCAATTCTAAAGAAGCTTTTTCCATAAGAAAACTTCCAGAAGACGCCCTATATACATTTCATTAATACCTGACAATGTTTATGAAACAACCCAAAACAAGCCTTTAAATTGTACAGCTAGTGTGTGTGGGTAGTTTATAAGTCTACTTACATTGTTTAATTTTAAGTGCTTGTAAGTACTTTTAACTCCCCAAATAGATACCTCTTCCAGCATTGTCTTTGGCAGTTACCAAAAAAAGCAACCTTTCTTCCAAAGAGTGCAACCCATAGGGATATTACATTGACTCCACACAATGAAAAACAGCACTTACACTTACCCATTTCAATTTTTTTAAAGTATAAAGATGGAAAACATACCTGGTCCTTTCTCAGTCTGTCCAAAGTTGGCCAAACACAAGTCACCATGGTTTATAGCAGGAGTCAATGATTCCTTCTCAAACACCTTAGGTATGTAACGCTGTAGCCAAGCCCATTTTTCAGAAAGGGTTCGATCTGAATACTGCAATGTAAGCAAACCATACATTTCAGGATGTCCTCTATTATAAAGTGAAATAAGATAAGCCTAAGCAGTAATAAGTTAATTACTAAGTCCAAAAATCACCAACGCTTATTAAACATTTTTCTATGCTTACATATAGCTCTATACATATCTATATAGTGACCAAATGTAAGGTGACCAGACGTTTCGGGGGCGAAAGGGGACACATGCTGATGATGGTGTCGTCACCATCAAAGAACGCCGGTAAAAAGTGATTTTTAAAGACAACCGGGACATTTGATGGACTTGCCAGAAAGCAGTTTAGTTTAGAAACATTAGATTTACTGTCTTCCCGCCCGATGACAGGCAGGACACGAGTTTGTTCTCTCCTATCAAAATGTGCTTCTGGATCTTTGATGTCCTCTTGCGCCATCCCCAAAGAACATGAATTAACAGTCGCCTCTCCAACATCCTGGTTCTCAGCACAGGCACACAAGGCTGTGTCCTCTCTACCTCTCTGTTCTGCATTTTCACCAACAACTGTGTCTCAGCTCATGGATCAATATAAATAGGGAAGTTTGCAGATGACACCATGGTGGCAGGACTCATTGCAAATAATAATGTGTGTCCTACTCACACAAGTGGTGTGTACAGCTAGCCAATGTGTTGGCTGTAATTACCCCATGGCCACAATCTATGCCCGGCACAATCTATCTCATGCCCTTTGAAGTCAGGTGTAGACTATTTTTAGGCCACCATCTTCCATTTTCTGTTTATCTAACTAAAATCTAAATGTTTAAGATATTGCAAGATTTGATGTCTCTGGTCTTACCTTAGTCTGAAGTCCAGACATCAAAGGCTGCAGAATGTCACCTATGAAGTATTCCTGCAAAATTTTAACACATTAAATCTCCTGAAATTTCTTGAAACAGATGCCTGTGTCACAAATAAAGCCACTCATTTCAAAACTAAAATGAACAATCATTCATATACCTGGATACTTTAGGCATAAGCAGTTTGTTTTCCATATTTCACCAACCATTTTCTTCATGCTACAAGGAAAAATAAAACTGCGCTGACAAGAAGTAAAGAGATGAAGGAAATACAAGTTATGTTACAAGTTCTTATTAAAGCTTACATAACAAATTGCACACCAAACATAATTACCTGCCAGGTATCTCGCCACATCTGTCCAGTTCTGAAAGTACCAATGAAGTGATCAAAGTCACTGCCAAACTTAATGGTTCCAGTAAGTCCTGATTTATCCCCTTTATAGTGCACCCTGCTTTCACAAACTGTCTTCTTGTGCACCAGTTCATCATTAAAAGCATGTAGCCTAGAGGCAAAATGGACATTAAAGCTTAAGCTACATCTGTATAATATAAATGAATTTTATTTCATCATTTCATTCAATTTCACAACCACCTAATTTGTGGATTAACAAGCAAACTTGAAATCTACCATAGTTTAGATTCACTAAACTTTTTAAGTCAACAAAAGAAATATGAAGAGTGAAAATCTTTATATACCATCAATAATTATGAGTTTCTTGTGGTGAATTGATTAATCCAGCTCTGTTAACAGGCATAATTTAAAGCATAAGGCATGCTTGATATATTGCCTTTGACTAGGCCTGCACGCCTTAATATCTGCTGGTTGCAGAGCCAATTATTATCCTATTTATAGATCCTTATGCAATCTTGGAGGACCTGTGTTCTAGAAAGAGTATGCTAGTGTGTAAGGAGATAATTTTCTAAGCAAATGAGTCATATATTGACATACACGTAAGTGCATACACATACCATAGATGTATATAGTTCAGAATATTAGTTTGTGCACACACCATCACACACAACAGGAACATATCAACATAAAAACCTTCCAATCTGCCTTCCAAACTGAGGCCAGAAATTCTTCAAAGGTTCCAAACCAGGTATGAACTCAAGCAAATGAATGACCCTTTGTCAGCTGGAAGAAGAAATGCCTGAAAACATGGAAAGATCATATGAAATTGCAAGCTCATACAGCAATAATGGTGTTTGGTTTTTTTTTTTTGTTATTGTTTTTTTTTTAGTAGACAGACCTGAACAACTATATAAAAAGCCTAGTCAACTGAGAGCTACTGATTAAAAAAACAATTTGCTCAAATTAATAATAATGTACTGTATAAAAAAATAAGAAAGCTTAACAGATCTTTGATCAATAAAGATATATATGCATGCTGTAATTCCAAAAAACACTTCCCAACATAATATTGTTTTTTACACACACAAATACGACCACACAAGAATGATTTGTTAACAAATGCCTTTTTTTCTTCTAAAAGACATACTTGCCTTGAAAGAAAGGGGAACTGTGACACAAGCAGTTTGTTTCAACAACTGTAGGCTTTTGTGTTCAGATTCAAACATCTGCATGGCCTGAAATACGGTTCACTTTGCACAATAAATAAAAACTATATATATTATACACATATCACCAACTACTAATAAAGTTTCACGACAGCCAGTAGTAGTTATACTTATTCTAGCGTGACTTAAAAAAAAAAAAAACTTGCTATAGTTTCCTTCACATACTTGAAACAGCCAAAACAAAAGGAGCAAATGCGGTTGGGTGGAACGCACGACTACATGGCCTTATTTGCCCAGCCTAATTTTAACCGAATAAAACGAAAATATCAATCGTTTTACAAATTGTAGTTTATTAACAACACAATTCCACCCCCTCTCAGATTACGGACAAGTTTGTGCTCGGATCGTGTCCGACACCTGTCATTCCTTCAAACACAGCATGGCGTCGCGCGAGCCACACAAGTAATGCATTTGTTGCAAAAAATAATTCTTACATCTTTGTTGAAGTTATACTTCACTAGAAAAGACTGCCCCGTCTTCACAGAACGGAAATGAGCTGCTTTGTTTACGATGCCACCAAATACTTCTCGCTCAAGGCATAAACTGTCGTCTGCTAACTCCAGTCGCAGATCCTCTTCGAGATCGTGAAAATTTAACATTTTCCGGTATAGTCTTTGACGTTTTGCTCATTAAATGTATGAGAGACGAGATTTTATTCTCCTGAAGTATTCTTTATTGTACCATACGTTAAAGTCAGGAACAATGCTGGGGGGTTTTTGTTATCGTAGATTTTATGAGCAGAAGACCGAACTGTAGTTGGTTGCCCGTAGATTGAGCTCCCTTGCTGTGGTCTTTGGTCGCGGTGAGCATGAATCTGTCATGGATGAGCAGACGATCTTTTCAACCCTAGAACGAGGCTATCGACAGAACAGCTTCCGGTTTAGTGAACGACGACAATGGCTATGACAGCAGAGTCTGCGAGAGTAACAACAATAAATAAACAGTCAGGAGGTGGTTTATACTGTTGCGTGGAAGGATGCCACTGTGCACATGTCAACTGTTTCGGTGAAATTTTTGTTTTCGCTTCCGCGGGTAGGTATATGGAAAGAGCAAGACGAGTGGCGAACGGCTCTCATTGACCGTTCAGACTAAAATTTAAATCCTCAGACTTAAACTATAGAAGTCTGAGGTCTGAGCTATTGAGGGCCAAGATTTGTTTGAAGCGGAAGTCTGACTGTCAATTGCAAAGTCAAGCAGCGGAGAACTTCGATAGAGGCCGAGCTTTATTATTATAGCCATCCACCTATAATATATACACGTCAGTGCGGTGATGATGCAAAGATTTAGTGGCGGTTGTTGTGCAGCAAGTACGTATATATGGCTAATGTTTTCCAGTTTACGGCTGGACATGGTAGTTTAAAACATCTTATAATATCTTACCACCACATAACAGGTACCACATTTTTTTCTTCAGTCTCTCTGTCCAACTATAGTCGATAATGCTGCTGCTGTGAATGAGATGATCTGAAGACTGTTCCGTCGGGGATGATGGAAGGCGTAGGGGATTGGTATTTTACGCCAAGAGGTATGAAACAAGACGTTAATAGATAATATGCACGGAATGCATTTGATTTTTTGTTTTCATGTCTCACAAAGATGCTGCCGTTACAAACACAAAAATTAATGTCTTGCCAGGGCAAAATTAACCTTCAAACCAACACTCATTACATTTACACATCAAACTTCATCATGTGGAAGAATCTGGGTTTGGTTTTTTTTTTTTTTATTTGCGTCTTTCTTCACAGATATGTCAAACTAAACCTACATATCGCGACCTATGTCGCGACTAGCTTTGGAGAGTGAGAGGTGGTCATCTTTAGGGCCACTGAAAACGTCAGCATCGGTCGACAGACTTTAATTTCAAGACTTTATCTGTAAAAAATGGGGTAATCATTTCTGCGTGGTTCTCCCTCGCCGTCTGCGCGAAAAACGGCATCCTCAAGGTCGTTTGCCTTTTCGAGGGTCTCCTCGGCGCCGCTCACCACCTCCCGGGCCTCCGCGACCACATCTTCGGCGAGGGCTTCCAAAAGAACTGCGAGATCGAACATACAAATGTATTGACGATTGTCAAAACTCGAATCAGTGTAACATCTAATATCACTATAACTATTCGTCAGAAAGAAAATGAATTTTCCTTGAAGCTGTCATAGACATTGGAACCAGTGAGCACCTAGCTTGCTGCTAGCACTGTCTAGTCGCTTTTCGTAAGTGATTGTGCTAACTGAGCGCAAGGAACTCTTTCCTAAAATATCAGTAGCTCCAGCAACGAGTGAAAACTTTCACACAGAGAGATAAACAAAGTAACGTGGGACTGTCAGTGGATATGCTTAGTTAAAATATTGACAAAAGTATGTTTACAAAATGTCTAAAATCAGAAGTTTATACGAACCTTTTAAGCTTGGTACCAATCACTATAATGGCCACTTAATAGACCAAAACGAAAACTACAGCGATAGTTCAAGGTTCACAGTATTACACCAAACATATTTTCTGGAATGGTCTGCTTGTGTTGTTATTGCAAACCTGTTATCTGATTTTTTACTCCAAACGACTTGACGACTTGAATGTCTGTAGTATGTCTAAGAAAATTATCCAGTGATCAATATCTTCATCTTCATCGTAGTTGAACAACTTACCGTCTTGGTTGTCGCGGTTAGGAGACTGTGTTTGCCAGTAATCTGTAAAAGAATTTTACAGCATCAAAATATATAGTGTGTGTGTGTGTTGCTATGCACGTACACTGCGAGTGAAAGGTTGTGTGTGCTCGTGTGTTAGTAGTACATCGTGTGTATACTAGATGTGTATACACTGTACGTTTTTGTGTGCAGTGTGAGACGAGCATAAATGAATCAACGCGTAAACTTATTTACTAGATGTTTTATGCAAAGCTAACATTATCTCTCGCCATTCAATGTAATTTCACAGATTCTTCTTCAGTGTACAGAAAAATACAACAGACTAAAAAAAAAAGATTAAATAATAGAGGTCTCATAAAAAGATGAGTTCGCAAACGAGAATTTTTTTAAAACTTAGTATTCATATTAGTGACATTGTTCCTCATACCGTAACGATTCCAGGGGTTGTAGGTTGTGTAGTAGTAGTTCCAATAGTCGTATGTTGTATCATAGCGCCAGGGGTTGTAGGTTGTGTAGTAGTAGTTCCAATAGTCGTATGTTGTATCATAGCGCCAGGGGTTGTAGGTTGTGTCGTAGTTGTTCCAATTGTTGTATGTTGTATCATAGCGCCAAGGATTGTAGGTTGTGTCGTAGTTGTTCCAATTGTTGTATGTTGTATCATAGCGCCAGGGGTTGTAGGTTGTGTCGTAGTTGTTCCAATAGTTGTAGCCAGTTGTTTGGTAGGGGCTGTAGGTTGTGGAATATTGCCAGGGATACCCGCTAGAAGTTGAGTAGGAATTCCAGGGATAGCTGGTTGTGCCGTAGTTGTATGTTGTATAAGACGACGGATACTGTGTAGTAGCTGGAAGTTTGACATTGAAACTTTCTTGTTAAACACGATCTACAAGGGCAGTCATCAGCAAAATAAATGGCAGTCAACAGCCGTACTATGTTTAGCGGATAAGTGGAAGAACAAGAAAATTACAATATTATTTATTTCATATTTTTTAGATTTATTATAATATACATTATTTGCTTGCATTTGGTAGTTGGTTTTTTTTTTTACTTCAAATGACTAACAACTGGTGCAACTGTATTTTTCTCAGTCTCCGTTTGTATGGAAACAAAACAGGTCACCAAGGAGAACTGAGAAGCTGTAAGTGATATCACTAAAACAACAAATGCGAGACGGCAATCCTTTACCGTCCACATTGCATCTGTTACATTCAATCATACAGTCAACACAGATTATTACATTTATGAGAAGGGCAAGTTCTTTGGCTATGTTTATTGGGGCAGTTGAAGCGGTACAGCTCTTTAATTATCTAGGTTTTATTCAAATTACGGTGTTTCACTGTTTTGGTATTTGCTTTAGCCGTGCAGCTGAATGATACTTTACGTTGGAATGCGGTAGCAACTGACAGATGTATTGAACACACGTTTTAAAAAATCAAAATAAGCTCAATTTTTGTTTTCTTGTGTTTTATTAGGCGCTGAATATTTGCTACTTCTTCTGCTACATGAGTGCTTGCAAAAATGGTTCTTTAACAGGTAACCTGCTTTATTGATAAGACTGTCTGGAGACGCCAGGTATGTCTCTCCTAGGTCTGAAAGGACAGCAACTGTGTAGACTTGCTGGATAACAAACTTTGTACTTAGTTTCACTACAGCCTTACCTTGTCGCTTTTCTCTGTTCACCTTCTCCGGCTGAAAAATAAACAGCCATTTATAAACTTTTTGACCTTGTTACTAGATCTCCCTAAAGGCATTTTGACAGTGATCACAACTTGTTAGCATCGCAACAATAGTTTTTAACTATACATCCTGGCCTCTGAAACTATGCATCGATCACTTTTTTGGTATCATCATGTTCAGTTATAAGTATATATGAGTGTAAAAATGTGTGTGTGCGTATACAGAAGATTAGGAAAAGCGAGACAGAAGAAGGAGAGAGTTCAAGAATTAAACTCGACATGAAGGGTACAAAATATCTGAGCAAAACAACAGGAGACGAGAGACATAACGAACCTTCAGAACAGCGAAACCGTCGGTGAGAGCGACAGCGGCGACCACCACCACCAAGATCTGTCTGAGTGTCGCCATGTTGAGGGGAGTCCTGGTGCAGATGCCAGGAGTGAAAGTCTGGCGACCTTTATACCGCCGACAGACATCGTCGTGTCCTGCACCTGGTGGTTCATGTGGCACAGGTGAGGCTGAAACGCCTTTGCTGTTGTAACGTTTATCGTCTTTGGTTGCAGAGAAAGTGTATGCAGGAAGCCTTATGTACAGTTCTCAATCCTCTGCTAGCTGCTGACCACTGCACGTATCTGTACTGAAGGTACCCACCATCCCGCAATGACTAAGACCGATAGCACAGCTCAGCAGAACAAAAGTTACCAAGCTCCGGTAATGAAAGGTCTAATAAGCAGTGTTAATGCAGGTTGTAGGGTAATAGTTTTCTATTCACCAAGTACCTAACTTTCGACTAGAAATGAAATCAACATTTTTTCTGCATTTCGGCTCATTTTTAATGTGAAAAAAAAATCTTTTTTAATTTATGACTGTTAGAGTTATTTATGTATGCATGAGCACGCGTGTGTGTGGAATTGAAATTTTTTAGCTCTTTCACCATTAGCGATACATTTATAACAACAATAATAATATGTTACCTTTTTACATTTCATTTTCTTCACGACCTTTTCTCTCTTCGACCAGAAGATTACTTTAAATGCTACTTCAAATGTTTTTAAAAAGAAATTCAGAAAGTAATACAGTAACTCAGCCCTCGGTGCTCTATTGTTGCATAAAGACCATCACTTCTGTGTAGTCAGCTTAATTTTCTAATGAACTAGATTTTTTCACGGAAAAATCGCGACACGTGAGTGTAATGTAGTTCCAAGCCACGTTTTGCTATTGATTTTGCGTATAATCATAAAGCAAACCATACCAGTAGAAAAAAGAGAACAAATATAACAAAAATGTATATTGTGTTGGAATGTTGAGGAATTTTCCCGAAACTAAGTCAGAATCACAGCAGCTTTGTCAGCTAGAATTATCTATTTCTACTGATATGCGAATACGTGGAAGAATACACTTTGTAAGTTTTAAATTTTTATTAAGAAATATAATTTCAGACTATACTCACCAAAGAATATTTTGTTTGCAAAGTCAAGTGATAGACTAAATTGGAAGGTTTTCTTAATGAAATTGTTTGGGGGGTTGTCTTTTTTGTTTTTGTTTTTTTGTTTTTTACAAATGTGGTTCTCAATCTGTGTACCTCATTATGTGTAACACATAGATGGAGTTTGCAATGAAGGCTAATTCGCTTCAAACGTAAAGCCAGAAACGAAGCTGGCGGCTTAGAGTCAAAAATAGCTTTAGAAAAATCGTTCTGACACAACTAATGGTGACAAGCGGGTTGGTGAGATAATGGTGACGGGGGAAAAATATCTAGTCTAGACCATGCTTTTTTTCAACAGCTGTAGACTTCTGCAATCAGATTGAAACATCTGCACGGTTTGACATACTGTGTGGTCTGCATATACTGTGTATCATAAAGTCATAAACTACTGAAAAAAAGTTTTTAATAAACTGAATCCGACTGTAGTTGTGATTATTAATGACATTGCAATGACTCTAAACAAAATTATTTTGAGTTAATAGGTTTTCTATTTGAAACAGCAGCATAAAAAGTGTTTAAGACTTTTTGCAATTATACTTTAATAAAAAAAAATTGTTTACAATACCACCGACTACTTCTTCTATAGTTGTATCTTTAAACTGTAGTCTAAATCTGAAACTATGTACCGTGTTGGTTCCCCCAGGGCTAGACTTAGCACGGCAACACTAATGACACTGTCTGCCCTGCTTCACAGCTATTGCAAGTTTTCACGGATTTTTTCGCTTGCAAAATCTTTCAATGATCCTTAGACCCGATGTCAGCGCCTGACAACAACACTTGTGATATCCTCCCGGAATGCCATCTTACCGAATTTTTGCCGGTTTTCGATGCCACTGTAGAGGCAATCATTCTCAGAGCCTAACCAACAACTTGTCAGTTAGATCCAGTGCCCACAAGCCTTCTAAAATGCTTAGATGTCTTACTTCCTGCCATCACAAATATTGTTAATGTCAGTTTGTCAACAGGTGTTTTCCCATCTTTGTTTACAACTGCCCTAGTGAGGCCACTTCTTAAGAGGTTTACGTTTGTCGTCAATGTTTTAAAACAATTACCGCTCAGTTTCAACCTTGCCTTTTCTCTCTAAGATGTTGAGAAAGTGGTTTTAATACAGCCCTGGGGTTACTTATGGGAACACCACCTTATCAGGCTCAGTCAGCATATCGACCTTTTAACAATACTCAAACTACTCTCATCAAAGTAATCACGGACATATTATCTGCTCTCTACAGTGATGTTTCAGCCTTGACCTGTCTGCAACATCGACATTGTCGATCGATCACTTTTTGTTTCTTCGCATGGCATCCTCTACGGAATTTCTGGACAAGCACTAGCGTGGTTCAACGTGTAGGACCAAGACTGTTCATCGATGGTCGAACATGCTATTCTGGTTTCTTGTGGGGTCCCCCAAGGATCGTTGGCCCTATTCTGTTCATGTTGTACGCAAAACCACTTTCATCATTGTGTTGAGTTGTGGTGGGTCTCCTATTGTCTCATGTACGAATGACGTCTTGTGTCTGACGTCTTATGTGCGTCATTTGTTCCACGTCACTTAGAGGGGGAGGGGAAAGACGTCATACATAAGAGAAAAGCAGTTGGTCTAAAAATGGCCGAGTGAGCGCGAAAACACAACGGTCTTCTCCGCCATTTTCTTTATGACTCTCTCAGTGATATTCCTCAGAATTTGTGCCTCTTCGATTCTGTTCACCTACAAATCTCTTCATCCTCATCGTCATCTGAAGGGGGCTCGTCGAGCGTCGTGTTGTGCGTGTGTGTAATACGTCGTGCGTATGCAAGGTAAGTGTACGTTCGTCTTATTACAGTGGAACCTCGGTTAGCGAACGCCTCGGATAACGAATATTTCGGTTAACGAACAAAAATTTCGTTAAAAGTTTGTCTCGGATAGCGAACAAAATTTCGGATAACGAACAGCCACGTGAACCACACGTGACCGACCAGCATGTCATCATTCGCGCTCGAGACACAGTTACGATCAGTCGTTCCTTATCTGTGCGCATCCTTCTTATTTAGTGATTGTTGTGCTTTATTTTAAGAAGATAATCCTCAATCATGGCTCCAAAGAAGATTAAGAGCAATTAATAGTAGTGAGGTAATGACAATGAAGCGGCCAACAAATGAATTGAAAAAGGAAATGATTTCAAAGTATGAAGGTGGCATGCGTCTGTTGGATATGTGATGTCGTATTACCGAAGAGTTTTACAAAAAAGTCAGAAGCAACAGACACTGCACACGTTTTTTCCTTTAACCTCAAAGCTACAGAAAAGTGAAGTCTCCCCCGATTTTATACTGTCACGTGTGCTCATGGAGGGGGAATCCAAGCAGTAATTCCACCCCTTCCTCCCCACACGTGCTTCCAACCACGCCGTCAAAACGGCAAGTTTTCTGATGTTTAAATGCTTTCGTTAATGTTTTTATGTTTAACTCCATTTATATTGCATTATAACTGTTCTCATTTAACAAATACCTATATAGCCTGTAACTTTCAAATATTAGCGAGTCAGCAGGGGCTGGGAACCAATTAAATCTATTTCCTTTATTTCTTATGGAAAAAATTGTTTCGGATAACGAACATTTCGGTTAACGAACAGCTTTCCAGAACGGATTAAGTTCGTTAACCGAGGTTCCACTGTACAATCATGCATTCAGTCTCATTATGTTTCTCCTCAATCCTATGCTGATGGCACGCACCTGAGTCTCATTCTGCTATTAACACCACTGATGCCCGTATTAGCGACGTCAACCATTGGATGGCACAAAACAGACTTAACTTTAACGATTAAAAACGGATGTCCTTTTCTGCACGAGAAGAATTCAGTACGCCCAAGTACATCAAGGTGGTCGACACCAACATCACCTTTACGTCGTCCAAAATCTGGGATTCATTGTCACTGCTGACATGACGCACACCTGTCTGTCAGTCTGTTTATTATGATAAACAAGCTACAGCTGTCTGTCAGTCTGCCTATTACAAGCTCCGTAAGATCAGTGCCATCCGTTACATTCTCTCTACATTCTGAGAAAAGGAGATGTTTTACGATATGTTTTGAAGGAAGAAAGTGTAAGTTTCCTGTGAATATTGGATTAGCAGTTCATTGCAGGTTAGAGGACCAGAGATGAAAAAAGAATGCGGATCAAACATCACAAGTGTGTAGATATTAGGTAAGATAGATAAGTAGGTAGGCAAATCCATTAAGACAAATACTAATAATCATCATCGTCTTAGTCAAAATACGCTCCACTGGTTTGCAGTTAGAAAGTAAGGCCAACCGATGCTGGTTAGATTTTCGAAAAACATGCATCGTAGAAATAGATTTTCAGGCCAAAAGGTACGATTCGTACAAAAGGCGATATTTTACCTTTTTACACAGAAAGATTTTACTTTTATGTGTGTGAATGTAAGGTAACTCTGCATTTTTAGACACAATCCTATGTAGTGCTCATGACAGAGGAAGAAAGAGCGAGAGAGAGAGAACTGGTACTACTATACAGAGAAGAGACAAATTGTTTGGAGATGTTTTCTATGCTTCATACACAGACTGTCGTTAAAAATTAAAACAAATTATTCTCGTCCACAAGACCGACATTCATTTCAACCTTTCCACAACTCATAACACTTGTAGGCCAGAATTCATTACTCTAAAGAATCTACTTTATTTAGCTTGGGATCTTTTTTCGCAGTTGCTTGTTGAATATTGTCAACACCCAATTAGCATCTGTAATGAAAGGCTATGGACTGTAGGCATGTGGATTTCGGGGTTTAAAATAGGTAAACGCGAGGTCCTTCCTCGCCATTTGCACGAAACACGGCGTCCTCGAGGTCGTTTGCCTTCTCGAGGGTCTCCTCGGCGCCGCTCACCACCTCCCGAGCCTCCGCAACCACATCGACGGCGAGGGCTTCCAAAAGACCTGCGAGATCAAACATACAAATAAATGTTTCTTGGCTACTGTCAAATCATATTTGGTGATTCATCAAAAGGGAAAAATTATTACTTTTGGGCTGTAATGTTTTTCCCACGAGCCAAGGAGCTCGCTTACACAGGGTTTCTAAAGGTCCGCTCGACTCGTCTACAAGATACAGACCTTACAGATAGCTGCATGAGAGAACAAACGAGGTAAAGAGTAAAGTCTAGAATGGTCATGGTAGGCTCACTTTAATAACGTACCCTCCCAACGTGCACCCAAAAATCAGACGTTTGTAAGAACTTTGGACGTTTAGTGCCAATCAGCAATGATGCTTGAACATACAAAGCGGAAAATAACAGTTTACGGCGATGATCTAAGATTCCCAGTGTTCAGTAATGTTGAAAGTTTACCACTAGTATTGGTGATGACAAGATACCACAAATATATGTGATGACCAGTCACTATAAGAAGATAAATTTATGAACGTGTCATTGCTACAACTATGTGAACTGATACATTGACCTCTGGGGCAAATAAAGTTGTATTAAACAAAACTCAAACTGACCTTCCTGGTTGTAGCGGTTAGGAGACTGTGTTGTCCAGTAGTCTGTAAAAGAATTTCAGAACGTTGCAAATAAATTCATGCATGTGTGCGGGAATTCTAAGTAGCCAAGCACAAACTAATGCGGAAACTGATATACCGAATGTATCAGGTATTTCACGCAAAGCTAACTTTACATCTCGATATTCTATTCATTTTCAATTTCTTCGGTAGTGAACAAGACCCCTGCAGAAAGAAAATACATTCATAAAGAGACGGTTTTACAAACGGTAAATCTTTTGGTTTTTTTAAAACTTAGAATTTAAATTTTGTAGCTTATCGGTCCACATACCATAACGATTCCAGCGGTTCCAGGGGTAAGTGTTTTCATAGTTCCAGGGGCTGTAGGTTGTGTAGTAGTAGTTCCAATCATTGTATGGTGTTTCGTAGCGCCAAGGACTGTTGGTTGTGTAGTAATTATTCCAATTTCGGAGTTAGATGTTTGGTAAGGACTGTTGGTTGTGTAGTAATTATTCCAATTTTCGGAGTTAGATGTTTGGTAAGGACTGTTGGTTGTGTAGTAATTATTCCAATTGTCGGAGTTAGATGTTTGGTAGGGACTGTTGGTTGTGTAGTAATTATTCCAATTGTCGGAGTTAGATGTTTGGTAGGGACTGTTGGTTGTGTAGTAATTATTCCAATTTTCGGAGTTAGATGTTTGGTAGGGACTGTTAGTTGTGTAGTAATTATTCCAATTTTTGGAGTTAGATGTCTGGTAGGGACTGATGGTACTGTAGTAGCTATTTGAATAGTCGTAGTCAGTTGTTTGGTAGGGACTGAATGGTACTGTAGTAGCTATTTGAATAGTCGTAGTCAGTTGTTTGGTAGGGACTATAGGCTGTAGAATCTTGCCAGGGATACCCGCCAGTAGAGTCTCGTAATTCCAGGGATAGCTGCTTGTGCCATAGCCGTATGTTGTATCATAAGACGGATACTGTGTAGTAGCTGGAAGTTCAACATTAAAACTTTCTTGTTCAACATGATCTACAGTGGCAGTTATTAGCAACCTAAACCTCATTTTAATAACTCCACAACGCTCTTCGAATTTATTTATTGTCTCGAAGGCAAAACTCAATTATAATGTTTATGACTTTATATTTTTCAGATAATATAATAATAATAATTATAAAATGATCTTGATGCTCATTCCATCGAACCTGCAACTCATTTTTTAAAAAGAAAGGAAGGAAGAGAGACACAAAGAAAGAAAAGACCGATATGAGAATAGTTAACGGAATTTGCAAAACGCAGGTATGAATGGTCTCATAATCGTACCAAAAAATTCCCAAAAAGATCTGTAAAGCCACTTACTCATATCGCCATAGCAACAAATGCGAGGTACACTGCATCTGCTACGTCCAGTCCAACAGTCAACACAAATACTTACCTTCATGAAGAGTGAACGTGTCCTGGCATGAAACACTGTCTATTGGCGCAATAGTGGTTAGTGTAACGAAGGGCCTAGATGTTTGCTAATATTTGGTCCTTTCGTTACTTTGATAAGTGTATTAGTTGGTCACACTTTGACACGTTTTCTAGTGTGGTCGAGTAATTAATGCTTCCAATTACTGTAGTTTCTTACCAGTTTAGAAAGGGAAGTTTTGCAACTGTTAAGTTTGTAATTTGAGTACAAAGACTCTAAAACCATGGACGATAGTAGTAGAAAAAGTTGGGTAGTTTAGAAAAGGATTAAGGTAGAAAAATGTTCAAGGTAAAGCAGCAGATGCGATGTAAAACATATCTGTTCAGTGTGTAGTGGTGCAGTCTTTGATGGAAGTACTGATTAGTGGTTAAAACACTCAAAAAGTATTGTTTACGTTCCGCATATTTGCTGGATGAGCACTTAAAACAATGGAATTATATAATTTAAATTATCCTTAAAATGATACAACGAACTGTTCCTTTTCGAAATACTTGCCTTCTTGGTTTGAAATGGAAGTAACTGTGTAGGCTTGCTGGGTAGCAGACGTTGTACTTAAAGCTCTACTACGTCCTGCCTTACCTGATCGCCTTTCTCGGTGCACATTCTCTGGCTGAAAAATAAACAGCCAATTATAAACAAGACTATTTGGATAAAAGTGTGACAGTATCCCGCTACAGTCTTGTTCTCATATATTATTTCTAATAATAATGACGAGGAAGGTGATAATGATAATGATTGATTTGCATAGCGCATCTTCCTCGCTTGAAAGGTCTTGGGGTAATAATTTTTCATAATGCCTGGGTAAAGGTCAGTGCAAAAAAACATTTCCCTAGTCTGGTTGTATACCTTTCTTTACTCCTACCCTCGATACCGGATATGGACCAGCTGCAGATTAAATCATATTCTCTCTTTTCATTGACAAAACTGTTCGTGGTTTTGCAACACTTTTGGTATTGTAATAGTTTTTTTTAGAATTTTTCAAGAAATGAAATATAAATAATAAAAAGTATACCCTACGATATTTTAAGAATAAAAGTGTAGGCGACGAGAGACATAATGAACCTTGCGAACAACAAAACCGTCGGCGAGAGCGACAGCGGCGAGCACCACCACCAAGATCTGTCTGAGTGTCGCCATGTTGAAGGTAGTCCTGGTGCAGATGTCAGGAATGAAGGACTGGCGACCTTTATACCACCGAAACACATCGTCGTGTGCTGCACCTGGTGGTTCATGTGGCACAGGTGAGGCTGAAACACCTTCACTGTTGTAACATTTATCGTCTTGAGCTGCATAGAAGTTCCATGCGCGAAACCCTGTGCACAGTTTCCAACCCTCTCCCACCTACATGTCACTTCCCTTACCTTTCATCACCTGCACTGAAGGTACACGCTAAATAAAATGTCTCACTAACGACGTGTGGTAAATCCTCAGTACATTTAGCTGCAGGTGCTTCAGACGAATGATTATGGACAGTGTCGTACGAGACAATCCCCGCACTTCCGGATTGCTGTATATTCTCTAGATATCAGAAATTAGTTGTGAAAAGAAGTCTCTTCTGTGTACTTCCATTAAGTAATGCAACCTCAGACTGACATCGGCTATGAAACAGTATTTATTCAGAGATATGTATGACTGTAATTAGTAATGTCGTATTCTGCATATTCAAGTGTTGTATCCCCTTTTTATGCGTATTCTTTATCTTTCAAAGTTCTTCAAAAGCAGTGTAAACCGTGATATTAAAAGATTCAAAACACAGTCATGGTAAAACAACTGACATGACCATTTTATCAGTTGACCTGAGGTTGTCATGGTCTGTTATTGCCATGACAAATTTTGCCAACGATTTTTCCTTGCCGCAATTTTAGACAGGTCCCAGGAAATTCAAGACATCTTTCAAGGAACTGCCTCAGAGATACAAGTTCTTGTCCTTAGGAAATATACAGAATAGTTCTTAATGTGAGCATACTGTGCAGCTGTGCATTTTTACGCAGGAACTAAATGTCAGCAGTCCTGCGAGTTTCATATACGAAGACATACAGCTATCAGCAATCAGTTTCTCATTGACTTGGTTTACTAAATGTGTCTCTTTACCTCATAAAAACTCTTGGTGTGTGTGGTGTGTGTGTTTCGGTTTAAGCGTGTTGGGAAGAGCGTTATATAAAAAGGCTGTTTTTATTGTTATGACTTTTCATAGTACACTAACTACAAACTTTCCCAGGAAATTCACAGGAGGTATGAGAACTAAAACTGTCTGTTCATGTGCTAAGCGTCTCCTGGCAGGCAGACGCCACCATCCTCTGTTTTCCGATTCAGATATTTTAGTGTCTCGGCGTAAAAGAGTAAAATCATGGCGTTGGTTGGAAACGCCCTGAGACACGTGACCACTGAGCCTCGGTATAGAACGAAGAAGCCTTCCCTCCTGACGGCCTGCACCAGGCAGTCCACCATCCCGCGGTATCTTCTGGTCATGTCTGCCTGCAGCCGACTCTTGACCACGTCAAAGGGCATGATACTCAGCCAGGCAACACATCCAGCCAGACCGCCACCCACCACATTGGCCACCACCCCGTGGGAGCAGATCCCAGCCTGTGTCTTGAGAAAGGCGTAGATAACTTCGTAACAGACGAGGTACAGCCCATAAGAAAAAACGTCCCTGCCTGCCATGGCCGACAGTCCCCTGTACAATCCCGCCACGCCCTTCTTGCTCCAAATTTCTCGCAAACATTCGGTGGGTCCGTGGAAATAGTCGCACGATCGAGGGTGAGAACGTTCGAGACCTGTAAGTAAGCAGGTACCCGTAAGTATTTCGCCAGACACTGATCAGTATTTCAGATGCTACTAAACTCAGTTCCGAAGACGTTTGTAAATCTTTTAGCATCGCGCTGACACGTCTTTCTAAATAGCTAAGAAATAATAAACACATTGCATAAAGAGAAAACATACCTTTATGAGGGATCTGGGCTTGAAGGACACATTTGACGACGTCCACGGGACAGGCAACGAGGAGCTGCGCAGCGCCCCCTGCACACCCGGCCCAGAACACGTCACCAAGCGTTCGGGTCGCGGTCTGGCGCCAGGAGTCGGAGACAACCGCCATACACACCGAAGACAATAGCGTTTGTAACTCCACTTGTGACCAGCGGATACGACAGACCTCGGTAAAAGCCTCTGATCTGAAAACAATGTGTTTAGGAGAGAGAAATAAATAATTTTCAGCCCTGAGGGCTTCTGGGAAACATAAAGCAGACGAGTACGGATATATTGTTGTCGAGTTTAGATGGATGGGTGGGTAGATAAACAATTTAAACAAACACACACACACAGTTTGCAGAAATAGTAAAAGTATAAAATGGCATGAATAATAAAAGTACAAAATGGTATAAATGGAATAAACTTACTATACCGTGATGACGCACACTGCTCACAGCATCCCAGATTCCCTTGTAACGTGCTCCTGCTTCTTGTGTTTGTAGTTGAACCTGTGTCACAAGACTGACACTTAAAGTGGTAATACATTTAGCTGCAGATGTTTCAGAAGAATTATTGTCTAGGAGACACGCCCCATACTTCCGTATTGCTATGTAGACAACACTCTGGATATCAGAAACCGGTAGTGAAAAGAAATCTCTTCTGTGTATTTTCACTAGGTATAGTTGCCTCAAAACTGACATCAACCATGAAACAAGATTTAACTCTCTTTTTGAAGCAGAAAACTAAATAAAAATTTTAGCAATTTTTTAATATCCCCTCGTTGTGGTAAATACAGGTTACTGCATTTAGCAGTTTTATCCCGTCACAATGACAACATAGCTGTGATTATTGATAGTGATTTGAGTTTCATTCTAAAAATATAGATATAAATGTCCTTGAGGCCAAATTTAACGAGATTGTATCTTCTGCATGTTTGCACCAAAAGCTCAGTATATTCAGAGGTATCTTTAAATCTCTGAAGATTTTTATCCTTCTGTCTGCAAATATCCGGTATATTGAATTAATTTCCTTGTAAAGGTAATGTGCTTTTAAACTGACTTCATTGTGGAAATCATCTTTCGCAGTTCATTACAGTGATCTCACAAATGAGTCAATAAAGAAAGTTTTTTTTACCTTTGTCGTGTCGAAAGGATGCCCCGCCACTATTCCAGCGCAACCTGGGACATAATGTAGATAACAATATAAGCTTCATCTTGCTAAAATTGTTTTTGTCTACAAATCTTACCTAAAATGGTAGACAGACGAATAGTTTTATCAAAAAGAAGATATCCTTAACATTACCATTTCATTCCCTCATTGTATAAGCACTTTTTGCACCGTGCTGTCATATGATAATTTCTATTTTATTAATATTATTCTATAAGCACTGTTTTCACCGATCACTGTAATCTTTCCAGAAAGAAAAGAATCTGGCATCCAAATGCGAATTCACTGCCCCTACAGCCACTAGGGTATGACATCTCCAAAGTACTTTGTTTCAGTGAATTAAAATACCATAAATTTAAGCATTTCTGTTTTGTGGTTTACAGGTTTTACATTGTATTTTTCCCTAGTAGAATCTTCTTGTTCTTTCAGTTATGTGAATTTTTATAATGAACAGCCTTATTTAGAATAATTAGAATATTGTCTCCGAGTATCTTCTTCAGTATCACCTCGAAGCTATCAAGTCATTTGTAATACCGATCCTGTTTTAGACATTCGACATTCGAGAACAAGGGCCTGAGGATGCTCCCCATCTCCACCCCCAATGACTGGTACCAGTCAAGGGACGAATGACTGACTGACATGATGTATAGTGTACAATACACACTGTTGCTGTATCTATAGCCCTGCCGTTAACACCATGGACTGCTTCAAAAATGTCTTTGCTAATTTGTGATTTATCACAATAGTTTTCGTCATATCTTACTGATGCAAAACAATTTCTCTAACTTCCGTTCTGAACCTCCATCCCCTCTTGTTTGAAGTTCTTTAGAGCTTTGTGTTAGGTTCTCTTTTTTTTCATCCCTAAGTACAGCTTCTGTCTGGACTGGCGTAGGAAGATGCTCGGCTTTTGTGGGGGGTGATGGATGGCAAACTTCATGCTGACATTCTTGCCTCCTAAGAATATTTTCTTGAGGGGCTGCTGCTTCCCCTTGCTCCCCGTCTTGTTCCTAAGCCACTGCTTTGATGTAGTTGGATGACACTATCTTATGAGCTGATATTGCTTATGACTGGCAGCCTTATCATGCCCAATATCTCATATCTCATTGTAAAGTTTCATCTGTTTCTATCCCCTCACGAGCAGAGTATAAACTATGTTTCTGTGTCAAAAATAATTCCTTACTTTGGACTTTAGAGATATTTTCTCTGTAAACTCAGGGCCAGATCTCTCTCTCTCTCTTATCGTGGCCTCGTAATATGGAACAAACCTTATCGACATTGTCTCATCTGTACTTGCGTAATGGCTGTTAACCTTTGATTGAAGGAAAGTTCTGGGTCGGTGGGCTACCTTTTTGGTGGGACATGAGTTTATTTTCATTTGGTTTAGTTTTTTATGTATATTGCGTTAGAATACGTGATATTTGCGTTCATATCTCTACCTAGTTGGAGTTGTATAAAATTCTTATAATCTATTTAATTTCCTAATTAATACCCCGTTATTATAATTATCGTTATTAGTAATCATGCATAAGGTTTGACATCCAAACCGATTATTGATTTTTAGTATCGTCGTCGTCATCGTTGTTGTTGTTATTGAACCAATATACTGTTTCTGTTGCAGGGAAAAATGTGAGCCTTTAAAAAAAAAAGCTCGTCAGGGCAGCTAGACAATTTATCCCACACAAAATCTTCTCCTCCCCCCCCCCCCCAAAAAAAAAAAATTTTAATCACTATTTTCGCACATAAGAGTCAAGATATGTAAAAGAGAGAATCGACATCACCTCCAATGGCGCCTGCCAGGAAATCATTCATCCAACTTGTCGAAGAATGCGCTTCCATTACAAAAATATTTGCCTTGGGGTGAGGAAAAAGAACATTTTTTACAGTTTAAATACCAGTGATTAAGATTTTTTTATTTACAGCATTTATCTAGATGGTCACGTGTATTTTACCTGTGTGGGGGTTTTTTTAGATTAGAAATCTCAGGGGTCAAGTGCCTTCGGAGACAAAGGTTTGCGCAAGAATTAATTATTTCGTATCACTAAGTTAAACTATAAAACAAATGATAGCAACCTATTAAGATAACGTGCTTCAATTTTTTTTAAAAAAGCTATAAGAATATTGTTTTATCTAAACCAGTGATGCCCAACCTTTTTCGGCCTGCGGGCCATACACATTTCCGACATGCGTGTCACGGGCCGCTTAACCGCAAAAATACAAAAAGAGAAAAAAATAGAGCAGATACCATTTTTATTAGAAACAAGTTGTACTTACCATTAATTATGCAGTAATTAGTGGCATATTTGAAGTTGTTTACCCGAAGCCAACTTCTGAATGTCAGGCTGCATCGTTCGAGACACCAAGTCAGAGCACTGAATCGAAATGTTCGTCCATCGAAAAAAAAGATTGAGAGACGCCCCTACGTAGTGATAAATACTTCTTCTTCCCTTTTTTTCGTTTTTTTAGTTTTGGTTTTTTTTTTCATTATTATTACTAACATGCCGATTTCCTGCACTGTGGGCAGAAGTTTCGCGGGCCGTATATGGCCCGCGGGCCGTAGGTTGGGCATCCCTGATCTAAACAATTACTAACATATAAAACCTTTTGTATAGACACAAGTTTTACATTAGGGAATGATAAATATAAGATAAGGAATCAACTTTCAAAATGAAGATAAAGATACTAATATAGTCAAAAACTAAATCTGTGTCTGATCACACACATATATATATTCCCTTGAACTCTCTCCCTCGTTGGTACCCTAACTGCTCCACCCGATGATCCACTGCAGCTGGTGCTGGCTGTGCAGACACTTCAGACTGACGAGTACGATGTTGCAACTCCTGTAATCCTCTCTGTTCTCGTCCTACTTTGTCCCCAAATGATTCCTGAAATTCTTACTAGTGAATACACAGTTTCAACGCACGTCTACTCTTTTTTGCAACAGAAAGACTTTTCTTTCAATAACAAAATTTCCGACCAAATGTTAAGATTCCACCTCATTCTTTCACCCACCGTTATAATACTACTACCAATAATAATAATAAAGAAAAATACATATCCAATACCTTGTCTAGATCAAGGTTGTTAGTAACACTAATAATTAGTATCATATAGCGGTTATACCTCAACTGATATTATATGAATAATTCAACAGTTGAGTAAGTTTCTTTTAATTTGCTGATGTATTTATGATCAAGTCAATATTTATAGTCAAAGCCCCATTTATGCAGTGATTGAGTAAGAAGCTCAGAACTTTAAAAAGTTAATGTTTGTGTGTCCATACCTGCACAGATGTTGATACATAATAAATAACTATACATGTCAATGAATATAATATGCACATATTATCGCGTAAATACATCAAATATTTCTATTGAATTGGTTGCACCGTACCTGTGCAAGATTTGAGGGGTTGTAGTCAAGGGATGTCTCCGCAATTAATATTCTGCCGCCATGACAGTCATGTTAGACAGCTGCATCCACATAACCTTGTGATCAAGTATGGCAGGATGTATTTTCACTGTAATAAAGGCGGTTGGGTGAACGTGAACATTCAACTTCGCCATTTATCTTTTTTCGGCAAAAACCAGAAGAGGTTAACAACAAAAGTCAGAACATTGTGGGAGTGAAAGCCATTAAAAAAACTTTTAAAGCTGAATTCTTTCAGTCGCAATGCAAAGCTCGGGGTTTAGTCATGTTAGAAATGGGGCTCTGCTGATAACGAATGCACTTTAGACCTTCCGATCTGACCTTCCTTCAGAAACAAAAAGGTCATCGTAACCTCACTTTGCCGTCCTGTTCACGTGCTGCTTCTCAGGTTCGTTACATACAAATCTGGTGCTCCTTGTATTTGCAAATATCGTTTGCGGTGACTAGTTAACTTGAAAGTTAATTTTTTAAAGAATTTTTTTCCTTTTTTATCACAGTACACAAATGCACTTTGTCCATAAAGTCTCAATTGCCGAAGCTCACCTTTCAGGTGCACCACGGCTGTTTCTTCCCCGTCACAAGCTTCTTCTTTTGTCCGAATTCTTTCTCTTGTTTCACTCTATTTCAATATTTAACTTGTACCGGGACTTTGATCAATCTGGTAAAAGAAAAATTCTTACAAAAGCAAAAATCGATATATGATGTCAAACAGATCCAGTTTCCATGTCTGTTCAGTGTTTGTCCACCTGAGTAAATGAATCCCGAGCTGGATGAAAGTGAGAACCAGTCGCATCAGACGGCGAAACAGGTCACAGCGGACCGGAGTATATAATGAGTACACCTGTGACCATCCTGTCTGGGGGTACACTAGTTCGTCCACCATGCCTGCTCCAACGGGATTGCACGCAGCTCTGGGGATCTTGGCCATCCTGGTGTCTGTGGACGCAATTCCCATGGTTTGTATGAGAGACACCTTAGAAAAACCTTGAACCAAACTGGAATTGTTTTGCTTCAATATTCGAATCACTCGGAATATGTTTTGTCACAGCTTTTTTGCCTAAGTTTCCACCAAGGTAAATGAGTGAAAAGAACCTTTGTGGAGCATAGCTATACAGGCTTTGCTCATGTATGCTATAGAGAATGTGTGTGCTTTCCGCAAGCACAGAATTAGCAGTTTTGCTGAAAATTCAGAATCTTCGCATTTTAACCTCTTTTGCATTTAAAATATTACTTTAACGGATAAATACATTGCCATTTCATAAATATCATAATTGTTTTGATATTAAGTTCATTTACTCATTTCGGAAAACTTGTTTTCTATTTCAGATGATTTAATATTAAAACTATAAATTGGCCGAAAGCAACCCATTATAATGTTAAACAATGTTTAACATTTAAATTACACAATTACAAACAAAGTTAAATTTATAATTTAAAACTGACTCTATATCTGTTGATGTAAGAAAGATTCGATCAGCTTTCAGACACACTTTTTGCAGTACACGTGGTTCAAATCTCCCGCCTGGAACCTTAATTTCGAAGCGAGAGTAAGTCGTTTCCTCAGTGCAAATGGAGAACTCAAGGAAAATGGTCTTGTTTTCGTAGTCACAGTGCGATGCCCAGACCCCGATGATATTACTTTTATGTTTCTTGACCCCCGGGGCATCTCTTGGCCACCGTTTTATGCCGACGGAGACAAACTACACTGTGGGGTCTAGAAACCGTTTTATAACTTGGGGAATAAGACGAGTATCCTTGAGTTCCCCAAGTAGCCCCAGGGCCTCGACTTACCTTGGTATTATAACTATGGCCCCAGTTCATGGTGCTGTTGGTTGTTTTGTGTCACATTACTATTCTTCTGGTCGTCGTTTTCCAGGAAGGCGCAAAATCACGATTAAAGAGAGACACGGGTAAGACGTTAACACTTTTCATCACCTAAATATACTTTCGTGAGTTTCTAGGAATTTCGTGCTCATTTTTCTAAAATTCAAGGACTATATTTATGCTACATAGATAGGTTGTAGATAATAAAATGAGAAATTTTGTGACTATCAACCTCAAATTCCTACCAGAAATAAGACGCCATGCATGATTTTTTTTTTTTTTTTTTTTTTGTAGACGTTATTCACATTAGTGAAAAGGAGGGAAGGTTTGTCAGTCCCGGGTACCCGACTGGCTACCCAAGTGAGGCTGATCTGCAGTATGTTTTCGATACTACTCTCAAGATACCTTACCGCATCACACTGAACTACAGCATCGACATTGAGTTTGTAGCGGGCTGCGCCTTCGACCAGCTGGTGTTCAGATACCAACCCGCCAACCAACCTGTCAATCTTACAACTTTATGTGGAGAAAAATCTGGGACTTACACCGGTATGTGCCCGTATGGGAGAGAGAATTTGGGTATTTGTGCTCATAATTGTCTCATTTTTATCAACTTGGTTTTGAGTGTTGATATCTTCTTTATAATTTCGAGCTCATCGGCAAATTTTTTTTCTTGATCTGACTGATGGTTGAAGTCGCAAAAAAATGTTAGCAGAGGTTCCAGACATATTTTGTGTTGGTATCTGAGTTATTTTAACTAAAGTCGTAACTATATTCTCTTAATTCCTTAACGTTAAAAATATAGTTATTTTATACCAAGATGGTCATAAGTCTTAAATTCCTGAGCATTATTTCTCCTGTTAACAGGTAAGAGTGTTATTTCAGTGGAAATAAGCTTTGCCTCTCACCTCCCTCTAATTTTCTTAGCCGTGAAACCGACACGAGGCATGATGGCTGCCAAGACCTGCGCAGTGGTGACGACCGTCGTTCAAAAGAGACAAGTTTTGAGACGATAGCCGAGTTTGGTGATTTCCTAGTAACAATACCAAGCATTTTCACTCACGATTTATTTTCTTCACCTGACCGCTGTTTGTGTGCTCTGCTGTGCAGTCGTGATTCAAGATGGCGACACTTTTTCCGCTTATTTCAAGTCGGACGCCTCGGTACAGAAGAAGGGCTTTGCAATCAGCTTCAAGATGGAAGAAGGTGCGATTGTTGTAGGTGCTTGTGTCTATGAAGTATGCCAAGAGAACTGCAGTAGGTCTAATGAAGTCTAATTCAAAACACTGCAAGTGCTAACCTTCGCAACAGCAACTATTACTACTACTCTTTATAAACAGCGCAAACATAAACTATAGGGAAAAGAAACATTTTGTTGAGTGTGACCTTTAGAAATCTGCAGAATAATAATGAGTGAAAGTGTGTGTGTGTGTGTGTGACAGCGTTTCGAAAAATATTTTGGACACTTTCTTGATATTGTTTTTGGGGAAAAGGGCTACGGTCTGTCTGAAACTCATAAGTAGCATGTCGTTGATGTATGCACTTCCTCTTGACTCTATGACTGTGGACAACACTAGTAGTCTGGCGACTTTCGTGACCATTAGCAAAACACTGAACGCGCACTATAAGGGAAAAGAAGTGAACCATTGTGGAAACAGATACCACAAATCTGTTGAATCTAGAGCGTGTCTTGTTTATATGCTTATTTGATGTGACACATTGTGTTGTCTTGGTGACTGACTTTAAATCTTAATTATGAGACAGAGCCGAAGACTTGTCGTGACAGCCCACCCACAAAGTGGCGATCACGTGACGACATTGGCTCATGTTGACAACTAAACGACTGAAAAAAAAATCCCCAAAAACTTCCCGTCAAAACGATTTGTTGTGTTGTATCTTTCTCTGGCTTATCATATAATATGTAAAGCGGAAGCTTTTTGCTACGGAACAAATCAGAACCGATCCGATGGACCTTATGTCCAATGTCATGTGCGCAAAACCGGTTAATAGTAGCAGCATATTGTAACTGGAAGCCTTTCGGAAACTTGATATTTTAAACTGTATACGACAAGCAGCCAACACTTTGTCCTTTGTCTTAAACTTTTGAAAAATGGAAAATAGTTAACAACACATCATTGTTCACTAACCAAACTGACATTGTCAAAAAACATCGTCACACTGTTTGGTTGGATCGGCATTGTTTACAAACACTGATGTTTATGTCAAACCCTGTCTTCGTAGTTGCTGCTGTCGTCGTTGTTGTTATTGTTGTTTGCAGCTCGATATCCAAGATCATGGGAGAACTTCTTACGCCTTAAGCACTCTCAGTATTTCCAAGAAAAATACTTCAAATCAATTTCACCTAATCGTTTGACTGGTAAATGTTGATAGCCGCAGTGCTGGGTAGTAGAAATCTTTAGTTATAGTTTATGTAATTAAGACAGCAAGGAAGTATGTGTGGTTAAAGAATAAGGTGAAAGGTTGCAACAAAAAAAAAACCAAAACATTTTTGTAACAGTTCCGTTGCCCAGTGCCTACTCAAACCTACCTAACGGCAGATCGCTAACCGGTGGTGGGGCTGTCATCGGCGTCGGCGGCGCTCCAGGTCTGAATGAATTTTTGCGTTGTTTCTTTATTTTACTTGTTAAAATTAACATCTTTTTCTCTTGTTTTCCCCTAGTTTGTATACTTTACGAGCTGTAGTAAGCATGTTCCCCACCCCATTTCTTTTGTACAGAGCGTGTATGCTTCTTTTCATGATACCTGTTTAGATGTAAAATTTTATTACATAATTTTCTGTTGTAACTGTAGCTTTGAAAACACTAACATGCTAGTGTTAAACTGTAGGTTTTTCTTTGATGTAATTTTACTACTTCTCCAAAAGGACAAAGCTAAAATGTGCCGCTCATCCTCTGTCAAATTATCTTTCCATTTTCTCAACAAGCATGCTCGCGTCTTTGAAGAACTTTCTCCATTCTGATTACTAAATCGATATTCTGGTTTGTTTGCACACATGTATTAATAGGGATTGAATTCTGTAAGTTCCTTTACTCTCGTAACTCTAAGCCCGGCACCTCGTTCGGGTATTTTTTATTCTCTTTACCTCTTCTTCCTCTATCCCACCTATTATATTCTGTGTTTTACAAGTTGTTTCTTCCTCTATCCCACCTATTATATTCTGTGTTTTACAAGTTGTTTTTTTTCAGTTTACACAAATGAGGTGACAGGTAACAAGGGAATCTTCCTAAGTCCAAACTACCCCCAGAACTACCCGGAACTGGTAAACTACACCTACATTGCTCACTTGGAGGGATACGGCCCTTACGTAGTAAGTCGGTGAGAAAACAAGACGAAGAGTAAACACATCATCGGCTACTACAAAAAAAAAATCTCCTATAATTAACCCTCGGGTCAGATCCAAAAACGACACTAGTAAACAAATACGTGATTTTTTTGTACCTTAGTTTCACGATTTTAGTGTAGAGCTGACCATCTAAGGCAGGGGTGGGCAAAGTTTTCTCTTTGTGGGTTTCAAAATTCTGATCTATGCGGCCGGCAGTTAACATCAAAAACCCTCGCCATGACTACACAATGGGATGGAAATGCGTACATAATGATGTTCACTTACAGAATTAAATGTCAAAAATGAAGTTGTCTAAATTCATTCACAATAATAATTTCTTTGAAAGCAGCCGCCGACGATGATTTCTGACACTTCCACCAGGCGCCATCCGTGTTGTTTGTTATTTTTGTGCTTGTTCTGCCAGAATGTTAGGAACTGATGATTTCTCACACTGTCATGTTTGATAAATTAACTTTCCTCCAAATTAACCTGAATTACATTTATTTAAAGTTATTAAAACAAGCCTTCCCTTGATCTAAACTGTCATAGTGGCAACTGCAAATTTTAGAAACCGACTTGCACCAGGGGAAAGAATCACATCTTGTGGTCTAACGGCCCGACTTTCCTCCCCTTTCACGTGGCATAGGACTCCGCCTTCAAGCGCTTTTGCAAACGAATATATGTGTGTGTGCTCACGCGCGCCTCTGAGTGCACAACAATAGATATTATTGTTTAATTAGTCTGTCTAATTTCCTCCTCCGTCTCCTGTAAACCTATTTATCGTAAGCCCCAAACTTCCTGATGGTAGGTGACTAACAACCCTACTTTGCCTCAGGTGCATGTGGAATACAAAATCGACTTAGAGTACTTCAAGCCCTGTCTCTTTGACTTTGTCACGCTTGGAGACCAAAGGTATTGTGGTGTAACAAGTGGAAGTATCGACAGTGAGTATCATTACTCAAACCAATTACAGCTACAACTGTTTTTGTTTTCTAGTAGCAGTGAACAAATTATCTGTATTGTCTTGAGTGGTGAATTTCGGTTGTACTAGTCCAGAAATCGTATACAGAGACAGCATCGCTAAATTTCCCTTGAATTTTGCTGTCAACACATTGCATAACATAAGCATGCTGTCTACACATAGAAAAAAAGTATGTAACGCCATTTTGTCCTTCCTGTGCCGGGTGTTGATCACACTAACCTCTGTATTTACATCGTCAGATATTTCGAGACATTTTTTTAACAGTTAAATGTTTGCTCGTTTGCTGCAGTCCCTGTACAAGGTAACGAGTTCCGGGTATTTTTCTATAGTGACAATGCTATCACAAAGAGTGGTTTCAACATCTCATACACAGCAACCCCGAATTCAGGTTTGAAACCGTTTAATCATCGCCACAACTTTTATAATTACTCTGACTAATGTAGACTGTTATTATTAAATGCTTTTATTTATGAAAAACAAGTAAACTTAATTCTACATAGTAGAAGTGCATCACGGCTGGCTTTGTGTAGATATTTTGTTTTTCATTTGGAGCCGACAGATGTGTAAAGTAGGAAATAATGATGATCGTGAGCAAGAAACACAAATCAAACAGAATCTATTATCCCTTCGTCCTCAAAATTAATTTCCTGCTAAATTTCTTAAATATCCCAAACAATGTATATTTGAGTAAAGACCATAAATACAACCACACAACCATCGTCACACTACGCTTTATTAATAAGATTATCTGTAACACACGTGTCTGATTGTTAAGCAAATTATAGTTTTACTTTGTATCTTCATCTCTAGTATAAATATCAGGCTCAGAATAAACTTAATCAATAAACTGTACTGTTGTTTTACTTTCGGCTAGTACTACTCAGATCGCGCATGTTGAGTACCAACCTTGGAGGAGGGTCTACAGTGAACTCCATTGGGGACGGCAAAGGATCATGTACGCACTGAAATTTTTCATCTTGTCGCATTTCTGCACAAGTATTCTACAATTCAATTACTTAGCAGACAAGATGAAAGAACATTGCGAACTAAAACGTTTTGTGTTTTCTTTGATAACTGATAAGCACAGAATCAATCATTTTAATAAGATTTATTATAGTCCATATCAAATTTTTCACAGATATTTGAAATCGCTTTTATTACACCAAGTCGCTATTGGTAAACTTCTAAAACAACGAGCAACAATCAACTAATTCCTGTTAATTCACAAGCATGGAAATAGCATAAATCTCTTGGTCATTACAAGCAATGTTTGAAGCCTTTGTCGACTCGGATGTCACAGGTAGCCAGCCATTGCAGTCTGTGCATGGAAATTTCGGACAGATCAGCAGCCCCAACTATCCAGACAACTACACCAACAGCTGCGACCTGGCCTACTTCGTCGTTCTAGACCAGCCTGGCCCGCAGTCTGTGATGGTGTTTGTGGACATGGATTTAGAAGACAGCACACGATGTTCTAAGGATTATCTGGTTATCAACGAGGTGGCCCAGTACCTCTGTGGGCAGAAGGGGAAAATAAGTCTGCGGGGTATATCATCTTTGTAACGATGAAAAAATATTGCTGTAATATTGTAAAAATATAATACTTATAATAATATCAGTAGGCACAGACATTTCTCTACATATCTTACCAAGTTTTTTTAAAGTGTAACTCATCGTGTGTTTCAGTAAACCTGGTGGACACATCTTTTGTGATCAAATTTCATAGTGACAAGGAAGGAACCAGACGAGGCTTCTTCATTACCTATTTCCTTCTGCTTGGTAATACACGCGTTTCTTTTGTCAAGTGTTCAAGTTACATTAGAATTTCCAGAAGTGTTCGCCGTGTCACGCAGGCCGACATCTTACTAACGGCAAAGTAGGTGATAGATATGTATCCACTTGTTTAGTGCGCAACTTCCTGTTCAATGGTTGCCCCCTACTGCAGTGTAGCTTTATTGTAATCGGATACACTAGCATAGCCAGTCCTTGCCATTACCTCCTGAGATCATTTCGCGTAGTTTTCATTTTCAAAAGAAAAGTAACAAAAAGAAGAGAAAAATTCGATTAGTTCGTCAACTATTTCTTCAACATTCTTAGACAAATCTTCAAGTTCATCAACCACCACCGAGAGTAATCAAAGAAAATGTATTCTAAATATGAACAAAGTTAATGCGCATGCCATCTACGACAGATTTAAATGCAGACACAAATGTAAACTGCAGTCTATTCAATGTACGTGTTATATGCTATTTCCTCAAAAGGACATTTTAGCTATGCATGTATAGAACTACACGTACACGCTTTCAAGCAGCGGAGACCGGAACTAGGCAGCACTCTGTGCTGTGGGTCTGTTTACGACCCATGTTTGCATAAGCACAAAGAAAGTCTGCCGGACGATTCTAGAACAAACACCCTCGAACAGAATTTAGGAACTGCTTGTTTTGCAGCATCACCCACGTCATCGACATCGCTGCCGTTGCCTCAACCGCGCAGTCCCACCGCGCGGAGCGTAGTATCCTTGCGAGGAGACAGCGGTCAGCTGCAGAGTCCCTCCTACCCGGCCAACTACCCCAACAACGCTTTCGTGGTGTACGATGTGGCTCTTCGCCAGCGAGGCAACTTTACGGTCCTCCTGACCTATGACCTCGACGTGGAGGAGAGCGACGACTGTACCTACGACTACATCCTGGTCATCGCCGACCAAAGGCATCGGCTGTGTGGCAAGCGGAGCGGGGTACTGGCAGGTAGGTGGCCGGGTGCACTTTCCTTTCGCACGAACTGGATTCTAAGATTTAGCAGTCACCTAAATGCCTAGTCTAGCTGAGTGCTAGGCCGGTAGCATTGAGATATAGCGACTGCATACCTGGCCCTCGGCAGGCAATGTGACTGACGGGGAATTTTGACCTCCCCCATTATTTGTTCTGTTAGCTTTTACTTTGATACTGTTGATGTCGTCGTTTGATTTTAACTATAAGGCAAAAACAGAACGAACGTACTTTAAATTCATTTCACCCTCCCCACAGCTAACTGAAGCATTCACTTAACTTTGTTGAAAGCCAGTTGCTAGGATGACCATTTTTGCATCGTTTCAGTGCAAACCAACTACAACTTCTCCGTTATTTTCGTGAGCGACTACTCTGTGACACAGAAGGCTTCAACATCACGTACCGTGTGCTCAGAGGTTTGATAATTGGTGTTCTAAACCACTCAACTACTCAAAAGTCTTTATTTTTAAATAGAAAATACAAGGAATCTACACCTTTGTCAGTATCAGCGACTCCGTGTTTACTCGGCCTTGTCAAACTGTCATTCCTTTGAGTAATTTCATTATCACGCTCTAACGATTCTCATTTCACCTTGAAAAAAAAAATCAGTCTAACAATTTCACTTCTCGATCGATATTATTTTTAAAATTCTCATTTCATCAAGTTTATAAGTTCTTTACGCCATAATTCCTCCATTTTTATAAATGCAATTTACTCCTGCTTCAGTTATAAGTGAATGTTTATAATCTGGTCATTAACCCGAAATTGGCAAACTGATTTACACAAAATTTAGACCAGACGGTTGTTGTGGGTGACTGGGGTCAGCTTCAAAGCCCGCAGTATCCAAGTCAGTATCCGACCAGCCTGGACATCACATACTACATCAAACTCAGCCGGCCAGGCCCTCAGACGGTGCTGCTGTCTTATGATATGGACATTGAGTCTTCCGTTGAGTGCAGCTATGATTATCTCATCGTCAACAATAACGCAGTCAAACGACTATGTTCTGTTGTAAATGGCATCATACCAGGTAAGTTAATTAAAATATATTATTTTAAATGAATTTAGAATGTATCTTATTGCCTCCCTTGACTAGAAAAAAGTATTTGCACGACGTTTGCATTAAGTGTCAGTTTCTTTTTAAACTAATTAAAACCAATTACCTCTCGTCTAGCACCTTCAATTAAAAAAGTATCTCCATGTCGTATAGTCTAACCACATTTTATATACTATATAACCTTGCCATCATTCAAATTGTCTACTCATTTTATTGTTTTTAATTTCAGTGCAAGTGGAAAATAATCTCTTGGTGGTGGTGTTCCACAGTGACTACTCTGTAACAGGACGAGGGTTTAACCTCGTGTACAGTGTAGTTCAAGGTGAGAGGGATTTTTATTCTCTTTTTTGAATAGCACTTGAAGACCCTAGTCGTTTACATGATGAGAGTTTTTGTTTGCCTTTGTTTGGGGATTTTTTTTTTAAAAGATGGTGCACGAAAGAAATTGCCGAGGTTGACCAGAGCAACCCACAAAAGGAGTTCCAGAAAAATATGCCTCCGATATTTGTAATATTTCTGCGTCGTAAATATTTTATTATTAATTTATTTAATACATGCCCCCAGGCCTCATTCTCCCTTTGTCTTTTTCTCTCCCTCTCAGTCTCTCTTAGTAACTTACACGCATGCCTGTACAGCTAGTAACATAAAGACTCATCCACATCGTTTTCATCAATGTCTCGGTGTGTCCCAAACTTCGTGTTTTGGGTTTTTTCCCCATTAAGCCAACTCTTGGAGATAGGGTAAAACTCGACCACTTAATAAACAGTTATTCGTTTTAATTTATTGTAAGCATTTTATTTACAGCTGATCAGCCAGGTGCCACAGGAGATCAAAACTTAGTGCCGTTCACAAGTCCTTCTGTCAGTACCTCTATAACAACTCGCTTCATAATACCGCAGATTGAGACCATCGGTAGGCAAAATGTTAAAGATGTTGAGTATGTTCTGAAAGAGAACGTTTTAGGATGTTTATAATGATTTTATTTATATGGTTTCCAGAAATCGATGCCCTGTATCTATAACTTTAAAATGACAAGATTTAAAATGATACCTCAAGAGCTAATCTTTCATAAAACATGCATTACAGCCATCGACTCGAGTCACAAAGCCCAGAGAGGATATCCCCCCCCCCCCCCACTTTCTCTATCGTCGAGTTTGTTTTTTTTTTTTTTCTTTTTTTTTCTTTTTCTTTTCTTTTCTTATCGTCGATACTACAAACATCCCATATATCTCACATTCACCTTAAAGAACAGAAATCAGTATCCGACATTTTGTTTTGTCTCCCTGTAGACGTCTTCTACCCACAGACGGGAAGCAGTGGGATCATAAAAAGTCCCGGCTTCCCTTCCAGCTACACCAACAAACTTGACACGACCTCTGTCGTGTCGCTGGACCCCACCCGCCCTCAGCTTGTGACCTTCACCTTCGACACCTTTGACCTGGAGCTGTGCGATGACTGTCAGTGTGACTGGCTGGAAATCGACGTGGATCCCGCGCAACGCTTCTGCGGCGACGTCCTCGACAAAAAGAGCTTGACTGGTCAGTAGACGCTTATTCCTTCTCTCTTCTTTCATCGTTCTGTTCAAAGCTTTGTCGGCAATGTTAATGGTCTAGAAAGAATCGCTTACTAGCGGGCTTCTTGATGTTACTTGCAGGATTATTGGAAGTCACGTGTTAACAAATGCATGTAAAGTTTTTTATGTGTATGTGTGTGTTTTCCTTTCAGTCCTTGTTCAGAAAGGTTCTCTGGAGGTGAAGTTCCATAGCGACTACAGCATCACAGGACGTGGCTTCTTAGCGACGTACTCAGCGGTCAGTGCCTGACACCTCCCACGTCTCGGCGCCGCTGGTTCTGCTCTGAACACTAGAGTTTCCGCGTTCATTTGTGAGGTTTTTCATTTCAGTTTGTGACCCTTACTTGCACCATCTTCAGATTCAAAGTTACTGCCAAACGAGACCCCAAAAAAATTCTCTGAGGATCGCAAGATGAAAACGTTCTTCTTCCAGTTTGGTGAGAACTGTGAGTCCTGAAGGTTGTCGCATGAGCTTAATGTAAACGCCACGTTTGCTTGTCTTTCAAATAATCAGCGTCTATCTTTACAGTTAATGCCTGCTGTTATTTACTCCCGCTAAAACTTCTGATGACTTTAAATCTTGACCATAAAAGCGTTTGAGTCACACACAAATGTACGTTTCCTTTTGAAATTACCGTAGAGCAGACATGGGCAAAGGCCGGCCCGCGGCCAGCCTCCTGTCTCTGACCGGCCCGCCCGCTGGCCCGCCTGCCAGTATATATACTATATATACAGTATTGGGTAAAACTGAGTTAACTATATTAGTCCGGCCCTCTAAAACCATCCCAATTTCTCATGCGGCCCCTTGGGAAAATTAATTGCCCACCCCTACCGTAGAGTGTCCAGGGAGCGTCCTTTTTTTCTTTTTTTTTTTTTTTTTTTTAAAACCATTCGTTCGAGTGTCGTTTCTGTCGGATTAGGTTCATTCAGGATTTTTCAGTCGTTCGTCATTCAGACAAACAGCTTTTTAAAGGTCAAACATGAAATAAAGTTTAAAGTCGTTTGCATGTTAACAGTACCCGGCCGTTACCCGATCAGCGAGTCCCTATGTAATACCGAGAGACATAAGTGCCTCTTTCCAAGGCCCAGCTGAGAACTTGCGCAGTGCAAAAGCTTGAGGCTCGCAAATGGAACAAGTTTTTTCCTCAGATTTTGAAAATTAATATCCTAAAGTGAGTTACACTCACTCATTTGACAATAGTTTTACTTTTGGGTTAGCCTTCAAGACTTTTGCATTACATGGAGTGGTGATCGCATTTTATGAAACGCTTGCGTTCTTTTCCTCCTCATATTTTTCATTTAGCCCTGATGACCGTAGATTCCTCTTGACGATCTTACCCGTAACTCTTGCCCTCTGAATGAGAGACCTGTCGAAGTGTTGTCTTGTCATCTCAGGATGGTACTCAGGTCAACGAATCCATAAATGTATGTCTTTCTCTCGTTGAAAAAAAGGACACATGAAGCCATTGAGATTTCCATAAACAGCAGTTACTGAGAAACCAAACACATTAACAATAAAACCAAACACATTAACAATAAAACCAAACACATTAACAATAACTATAAAAAAACATTGTAAAGTGAAATATAACGGAATTACATTGGTAGAAGTCTGTAAGGTACTGAGACACATGGTAGATCAGCATTTAAGCAAAAATTGAAACTGCAGCCGACTCAGAAATTTGCCCCACAAAGAGAAACCTTTGACGGAGCTACTGAGAATGTCGCTGGCAACATCAACTGGAAGATGATGAAAGTGTGTGGCGTAGTTTAGTGGCACACTTTCGGTTCACCATACTTAGGCATCTTTAATTATGAACATAAAAGCACATCGCCATCATGCATTAAGCCGAGGGGAAGGGGTAGAGGGGTGTGACGGGAGGGAAAATCTCAGCTGCACGCAACGTGCACGTGCTCTGACACTCCAGACGGGCTACAAACCTATTTGGCCTTGCACTGTGCACTGCTATTAACGTCCTCCTGAAAGTGCACGAAAGGCAAATGCACTTTCTCTTTCTGCCTCTCCCTTTCTGTCATATATGCTCAGATATAGCTGTGATCCTTCAAGATCGGGTTTCTCTCTTATGTGAGTGTGGGTACATTTGAAGTCTAAAAGTGTATGCTTGTAAACCTTTGTTTATATAAATATGTATTTGTGTAAAGTGCATTGAGTCCGCCGAGGGTTGTGGGGGAAAAGTGCTATAAAAAAGAAACAGTCTTGAATTTACAACAACTCGCACATATAGCATGGCCTCCTGCGCTGTTTACTAACAGCCCAAACACCTTCAAGATGGCGAATATAGTCCAGTGGCCTTGCAAAACACTGATCGTTACATGTTTGTTGAAGGTCGGTAAGCTCTTCCAGTTCCTTAAACCGACTGCCCTGACCTTACAGAACTCACGTGGAACACTCATCCGCTGTGAGACTCATTTCGAATGATTAGTTCGATCCTTTCAGAGTAATCTCCTATCGAGGCGACACCGATATGTTTGTTGTCTGCACGCAAGAGTCGCTTCAAGTTTCCATCATGTGCCTTAGGAATGTCACATAGGACATGTGAACTAAGTTTATCACCATTATCCATCTTCCTTGTCGCTGTCTCCCTGACCTCCAGGTTAGGTGAAGACGCTGGCCACGCCCCTTTTATGGCTTCGGTATCCGATGTCTCTTGTCATACATTGTAGAGGAACGACACCTTTGTGTCAAATTTCGCACACAAACAGACACGCTTGTATAAATTTGTTTTTCAGTGTTGACCTTCTCCATAAGTTGGCGAAGGGGGTCTGATTTTAAACATAATACGTTCGCAACACCACAGTATGTTGTCGTCTCGCAGGAGAGTTCATAACTGTTTGTTTTCTAGTTTTGGTGAGGATTTTGTTTATTGTTTTGTTTTTTTATTTGGATACATCCTGTCTATACTGTTAGAACATGCAGCCCTTGAAAGCAGTATAATAAAGCCCCTGAAATCTATTTAAGACAGTGATTCAGCAAGCCGGAACACTGTACAGTGCCAAGTATTGTCCAAAGGTGTATACTTCACCTAAACAATTTCTCGACAAAAAAACCAGTCTTCCTCATTTGACAGTGACAATAAGTTTATCTTTGGCAATAACTTTATCTTTGTAGAGAGAGCGCATTTCATCCTGCTGGAGTCAGCACAAGTACTCAGACCTTTTTTCTTGTAATAAATCTCAGAGAAAGAGTGTCAGCTGAAGTCTGATAGTTGATGGCAACGCTCTTAGTGATACTGGGATTCGCCTCGTGAGTGGTTGGGTGTGGCCACCTTCAGCGCTGCTGATCGAACAGACAATATTGTCTAAGCCAGCATTCACTATGTAAGTGGTGAGATCTGAGATTCGCACTCAAAATTTGTCAAAGAACTACTATTTCTATAAATTATTCTCACTCGACAAACGGAAAATAAAAATCCTTCAAGGTTTTAAGATAAAGCGGTATAAAATTTACTTTCCCTAGTGTGGGTTTTTTTTTGTTGTTGTTTTTGTTTACTTTTTATTAAATGCATGTAAAAACAGGCAACCAAAGGGCTATCTCCAGCATGGCGTCAAGAGGACTACTTTGCAAAGAGAAAAAGCACACAGTTAAATGACACGCACAGTAGTCAAAGGGAGAGAATTCACAAGCGATATGGTTCCTGAATAGACTGAATTCCTTCCCTTATTTCGTCACATTTTTCTCGGCTGTCGACCAGGAGACTGGATTTCAGGAGACCTACTACAAACGAGCATTTATTTATTATTAATAATAAAGACAATTTTAAATCTCTTCGAGCTGTTCTGAGATGTTGCTATTTGAGTTCGGTTTTAGTGCTCCTGTCTGCTTGAAGCCATGTTTACACGCGAAGCTGTGCGGGTGGCATCCGATAAAGGAATATAAACATTCATTCATGACATTCTAGCACGCGAACATGCACACGCACACACAAGGTGCGTACTTACGTTCATCTAAAGATAAACATACATAAGATAACATTCACACAAACATAAACACGTTTGCTTTGTGAAACATATACTTCATACAAAGTATGCGTTCGTTTTGATTTCTACTTTTATTAAAAGACAATGCAATGATCGATCTAAGTTTCTATTTTATTTTATCCTGTCCTTGTCTTCTCGTCATTTATTTTTATTTCAACGAAAATGTGTCAGCATTTGCCAGAAATTTAGCTTCTGCTGCGGACGTGTTGTGATCTGTTGGGTAAGAGTTGTTCGTGCGGAGCTCCGTTAAACGCCTTTGATCATGGCTGACATCTCTTCTTGCACTCCTCTTCCGAGTTGAAGCGGTTTGCGTTCCCCCCACAACCTCCGTACACAAACTTTGTGCACAGTCTCTTTATGGGGTCAAAATGAAACTTCAGAAAATAGCCGCGGCACATTCCTGTCATTGGAGGCAGTTCACAGACTGAAAACAGATATTTTAATCGCTTTTAGGTTATGAATGTCAAATGGGAGATTATTGCACTAAACATTTTCACACCCCCGCGCGCGCACACACCTACACACACACTGCAAGACAATCAACTTCGTGCCGCAGACTTGTGAGCCTGGCTCCCAGCTTCCTTGCTAATTTACCATCGAGGATGCCAAGGGCTGTATACTCACTCTCGTCTCGGGTAGACTGCTCTTGGGTAGTTGTGGTAGTGTACACGGGGGAGGTAGTTTCCTCGTTCTCGTTAACAGTCTCGGTGACGTCGTCGATAGTACTATCAGAATTTACATCCACAGAGGGGGTGCTGATCTCCTCCTCCGTGACCGAGGCTGCAACGAACATGATTGGAAAAGCAAATACATCTTCGCTGTAGCACATTATTTTTTCATATATAAATATATAGAGAAAGTGAGAGCTAGGTAATCGGCTTAACAGATCTGTTTTTCAGTACTTCAAGCTGGGATTTGATTGTAAGCTTTTTGTATTTTTTCATTTGAGTCAAAGCTTATTATGTGTGGCATCAGAGTAGCGAAACAGTGAAATATTTATGTCTCCCTAACTTGACGGGGTGGCAGGTCAAGTTCGACACAAAGGGCACGACGCTTCCCTCTCCCAACCTCAACCCCTCTCCACCTTTCTCTCTCTCTAATTGCGTCGTTGTCCACCTTCCATCTGCGTAAAAGATGTACATGTATGTCGCAGTTTCTTTTGTGTAGAATTTTTCACCTGATGCCAGCAGCAACGTATGAGAAATAAGAAACTAAAAATACAAAAATATTATGTTTCTGGGCACGACCGAACCGTAATGAGAAGGAATATTTCTGTCACATCGGGTGGGGATCGAACAAACTGTATGCATTTGATAATAAATAAACGACCTACACGCACACATCGCCCAATTCTTCTCTATTTATTACATATATTACTATTTGAGTTCGAGAGAGACATCAGACACCAAAGCCTGAAGGACGATCATAATAAACTTGATCGTAGTAAACTTTTGTTGACTTATTATTATTTATTATCATTGTCGAGGTAGTAGTAGTTGTCATCATTTTCAGCAGAATCTCTAACAGACTTGTCGTTACAAAGGTGTGACTTGTACAGCCTTCCACAAGATGGCAGCACACTTCCTACCTTCAGTGGTCGCTGCGGTCTCTTCTTCGGTGACATGCTTCTCCATCAGATTCTGGGTGTACTGGGTCAGGATCGACACCAGGGTACCCTGGTCCAACGCCGCAACAGTGCCGTTGTCTATGGCCTGGAGGGCCTCATCTAGAAACTTCCGCAACTGCAGCACAAAGACAGTGAGTATAGTTCACATCCTCCCAAAGTCTTTATCGCAACGTTTATAGTGTGACCCACAAGAAACATCAGAAAGATATCAAAATCTGTATGTGAATCCCAAAATAACGGTAACTGGCCTACAACTGTCTTACATTCTCTATCTCCGCCCTCAAACTTGATGCCGGAGAAACGGTCGGCGTGGACACCTGCAGTTGTCCATGTGATGCCAGGGACAGCAGACAAAGTTCAAGAAGAAATAACTTCATTTTCTCCTGAAATGACATACATATTATATATTTTCCCTGGAATGGTATATTTTATATATGGCTGATTCATATTTTTTATCAAATTCCTTTTTTATAGATATATGAAGAATCAGGTCAAAATTTATTAATAACCAAAAAATATTTCCGCTTGTATATTACAAGTTTTGGTGTACATTTTAGTGCGTGCAGGACATATTTCAGGACGACCATGTATACAGGACACATTTTCACGCGTGATCACATACAGAACACTTTGGGGAAGTTAATATTTATTCCTTCATATTCATTTCAATTTCTACAAAGGTTCTTTGTTTGAATAAGTTTCTACACACGTCTGTAGCTTCTCGTATATTCTTCAAAATTTGATTGTCTCATTGGAAACAACCCAGTGGAGCTCTCGTAGTCGCCACGTTTTTTTTCTTCAGAATAAAACCTAAATCTGCCTCTTTGCAGACCCTATGTACATTAAATAATATTTTTAAGAAATAAGGTACTGTACATAATAAAATTATATGATTGGTGAAAAAACTCATTCTTAATGCACATCCAAAAACTTACTAATTATTCATCTACTCTAATTATCAAATATTTAAATCGAAAGTTTCTTTTTCCGAGTTTGATTGTCAACAGAAGAATAAAGGCCTTTACAGTTGAACACAATGTTACTTCTATACCGTTCGCACCTGATACTGCTGTTAACACTACTATTCATTACAGTCACTGGAACATGATGTTTCACTGATCCAGAAATTTTTTTTTTTTTCCATGAGTATCTGCAAAAATCACCGAAGCCTCTACAGACGTTACACAGACTGGCGCTGCCTCCTGGAGACACGCCACAACTTCCTGTCTTGCTACTCTTGGTTAGCAAGTTCCTCCTGAGGTAAGTGACCCCTAGCCGGTTACTAGGGCCAAATACTCCAAGGCAAAATGTACTACCTTGTCAAAACTCCCAATACTACAAAAAGTAGCTGGCATCTGCCAGGCCCATTACTCCGTGGCATTACCCAGGCCCAAACATCCCCGGCCACATACTCCATGGCCCCTCTTCCGTCCCTAGACTGCGCCTATTGACAGTTACACAAAAAAATTACCAATACAAATCTATATAAAAATACCACAAAAAGTCAGCTTTACCAAAAACCGAAATACTAAAGAAATGTGAATATCCCACTTTTCAGGAAGACGCAACCTCCACTTCCCAAAACGCAATGGTCTCGACATTTGCTGTGTCTACCTGGGAAGTGAAGCACTAGCAATGATGGTTAATTTTATTTGTCTTCCTCCTTTCTCTTCCAGCTATCTAAAAAGAGGAACCCATTAACAACAGCTCAGCCACCTGCACTGTGCCGACTCATTAACTTAATGCCGCCTTCTGTGATAAGAAGACGCTTTGATCATAAAATGCGATAGACAGTTCATTCTGAACAGGTCGAGCACTAGTCGAGCTATAAGAAAAGAATATTCGTTGACAGTAATGCACCTCAAACGCAGCTCCGTATGAATCTATCAGATAAAGTAGTTTTCAAACAGAATTTCTTCTTGGACCACTCACCTTCAATTTCTTGGCAGAATCTGAAGTCTCTCAAAGGTGTTAGCGACGAAAAACTCTCCTCCTGAGCTCAAGTGAAAACCACGAACTTTGACGAAGACTTTAAATGATTCTTAAAAGAAGAATAAGAATGTGAACGATGGGATAGACCTTGTTTAAACGGAACTTTGTTTGAACTAAACTGGCGGGTGACATTGTCACTTGAGACGATCTTCGAACTAGAAGAAGATCCTTTCTCTTCGTCACGTCCAGAGTCCAAGACAAACAACTGGTGATACTTTCTCTATCTGTGTGTGTGTGTTGTCCAGAAAAGATGCCCCCATTTCCCATACCCCGGGAGTTCATCGCACAGAATAGAAAAGTGTTACTTTGTACAGAATGCTGTGTATTTAGACACTGTGCGTCAGTGGTCCAGACCCACCCTCATTCCCGACATTTATTTACACATTCATGCACACGATCGCAGTTGTTCATCTTTTGTTAAAACAGACAAATGGTGGGTTCGCTGTTTCAATAATGTTCAATCTCGGATGACAGCGCCATTCTAGACAAACACTACTGCCGTGGGGCGTGATGGCGAGCATAAAAAGATGATGACATCAATGTTGAACGGTTTGTATTTCGGTTTTTTTTTTTCCAGGGTTCTATGTTTGTTTTCTTCTAAGAATATTCCTGGCGGTTGTTTTGTCTCTCAGAAACTTCTAGAACTGAACATTTTATGACGGGATGTTCATGAGATAACTGTATGCATGGTGATCATCGACACAAAAAAAATGTAAATTAAAAAAATTTTATTTGTTTGTTTTGTTTTACATGGTAATCTGAAAGATTATTTTCGATCTTTTTGTGTACTTTTGGGCAGGTCACTGCGTGTGGTAAAGTTGTCAGATGTTACAGCCGTGCATGTGTGCACCTCTTGATTTGTGAATGGCCATCAAGCACGACAGGTCGACAACATTCCATGATCCTGCGAGAGATGGGAGCACATCGTCTGCTAAGGTCACGTGTTTCGGTTGGTCAGACTTCGAATCGGCGACCGACATTGACTGGTCCTTGCCTGTTCTGCAGATCTGTGTCATCGGGTCATCGACCTAGAGTCGTCGTCGGGTCCTGAGGTCACCGGGTCATGGAGAGGATTCCTCTGTAGGAAGAAACACGCAAATGTAGACTGGCATTCAACGGTATTGGACCTATGAGAGATTTAGAGTATATCTATTTTCTTCCACTCTCCCATTCCCACGAAAAAAAGCTGAGAAACATTTATCAAGCTGCACAATTTATGAAAACCTCCTTCTCAAAACCTTTTCCTCTTATCTTATTTTTCTCTTCCCACCCCCGCACACATTTTCTCTCTCTCTCTCCCACCCTCGAACGCTTTTTTGGTTTCTTAGCCACCATGAACAAACATTATACATGATCATAGCTTACATTTGTAGATTTACAGAGAAAGAGGTAGACAAGCAAATAAATATAGAAGGAGAGAGAGACTGTGTGGGTTCAGGTACTTGTAGACAAGTGGCTTTTTTTTTCCTCCTGCGGCTTTCTATGTGAGACGACTAAAAGTTCCTTGACTGCCTGGTTCGTTTACATTTCTCTCTCAGTGACGTGTGTCGCTCTTCATAAAGGGGGTTTCTTTTCACCTGTTAGCCAGGTTTTTCTCTGACTAATCTGCCCTAATGCTTATTCATCTGCCTTTCAATTATCTGCACCAGAACGCGCTAAGGTAAAATGCAAACATAAAACCTTGTGGTACGCAAACATTATTCCACGTCCCAGTCTGTACATTAGGATTAGTCATCCTTTGAGAAATCCAGTCTCTCGCTAGCGTTTGTATATGCAGATGCCCATAGATAAACAGAATTCGGAATTAATTTTTTTCTGAGCTGTGCAGGTGACACAGGTGGCAATCGTAGCGCTAGACTTGCTCTCTCTCTCTCTCACAAACACACTTTCGATCAACAAGATGGCCACCAGCTGTTAGCAGATAAAACAACTGCGTAGTGGAGAGAGGGAAACAAAGCTTCGTTCGATCGAATGACTGTAAGTGCAGAAGACGGGTCGGTTGTATTTACGCGTGTTTAAGAAAATTCGTCGCTTCATTTGCACCGGTTTGCAGATGACAATAAATAACCTTGTCGTTCTCGCTTGAAGCTGGAGCAACTGTCAAGTCCACGTGACTCAGTCCTGACGTCGGTGAGGCGGTTACCTCCGGAAATCCCCAGTCACCCTGTAACCTCCGCCCCCCAACGTCTGTCCTTCCTCTGATGCAGCCATGCACAATGCGAGACAAGTCTTCTCTTGCCTTTCAGCATCCGTGTCTCAATGGGGTGATGTCATTGAAACTGTTGTATCTGACTTTCAAATAGTCTGTGCTGTTTGCTTTAATTTTTTTTAAATTTTAAAACTTTGCCAGGGGCTGCGGTTTTTTTGAAAGTCGAAACACTGCTGTCCACCAGTGTTAAAGATCATACAAATTTCGAGAATATAAGCCTCAAGAGTGTTTTCTTAATTATTATTTAAAAGAACTGTAACAGTGACCAAGGTGATCCACAATACAAACAAGCTTTCAGTCGCCTTCCTGAAGATTGTCCTAACAATGACAACTTACAAAACTTCAAAGGTTGAACTTTCCTCAGCGACAATCCCTGCGGAAGCCCTTGTCAAGGTTTGTCACCAGAGTGACCCGCAGGTGCCCAGACGACAAGGATAAAGTCGCAAAAATAATTTAGGGCCGACGACCGAGCCCTGGGGAGGAAAAGGCCGTTAGAGCGACCTGGGCGACATTTTCGTGTTCTTTTTATTACCACACCAAGTGCCTGCCGACATCCACAGGCAAATCTCAGAAAATTGTTGCCGTGGGTGTTACTAATGTCGCGGATTTCGCCTCCGGTATTTTGAGTCATGCTGATCATGGGGACTTGAAGTTGCTAATAGGCCGGATGTCAAGTTTGGTAGACCTCCAGACTGAGCTCAAGTTCATTTACCTGCCTGTCTAGTTTCACCGTGGGCGGCATAATAAGGAATCTCTCCCTGTTCTGATGTGCGAGTCCACCACACCTTTCCTCCCCGTCTCTCTCCCCTCTCCTCCCCCATATCCTCCATCGCTTGCATCCGTCTCTGTGTGAATGGCTGAGATGATCACAAAATGTTTTACTGCTTCCTCCTGTGCAGCTGCTAGTGCATTTTTTTTTCGGGAACGTAAAAAGAAACCTCTCACCTCAGCTCCATTTTCTCACCTCACAGTTTGGCAGGTCGGTCAGGTTCCCAATATCATTTTTCTTGTGTAGATGCGTCACCGTTCTTTTGAGACTCGGCAAATACAAACAGTCCAAGGTAAACAGTCCTGGTCGCTGAATCCCAGTAAGGTAAAGAAATCGAGGATAGCTCAGGTGCTTGTAATAGAAGTAATAATAATAATTCTCTGTTCACATGTAGCGGACCGGATATACACAAACATCTATTGCTCAGCTATGCCCACTATGCGGACATCTTTCATCAGGGTGAGATGAGCGAGGCAAAGAGGAAAGACGTTTGATTTCTTTAATGTGTGTGTTTTATTTGGTGTATGGAGGAGGTGAGAGAAAGAGAAAGCAGCATTTGTGTCCACACTGCCCCCTTGACATTTGTAAGGCTGTATACATCCTGTCGCTACCTCTACCCCAAAACCGTCCCCGTCTCAAAAGAAAACGTTCAACAAACATTTAAATCGAAATCGGTTTCTTTTCCGGATACACGAGCAAATACCAATTCTAACAGTCCCACCAGGGGCACCTCTCTCAGGTAAACATCATCGTCAACCACGGCGACAGCATTAGCCATCAGCCAAAAAAAAAGAAATTATCTCGTGATCTACGCGTTAAACGTCCAAGAGATACGACCCAGTCCCCCTAAAGAAGTCTCTCCCTACTCAGCACAAAGCACATAAAACTTAATAATCAAGCGTTTACTGTTAAAATGTGACAATGTGCAAAGTTTTTTTTTCTGAGGTTTGCGGTCATCTAAAAGTACACCTGGGTGCATCACCGCTGTTTAAATGTCTAATGGGGCGCACTTTTCTCCTGAAGACAGGTTAAAACTTGGTACACGATTGTGGGAAAGAACATCTCGCACTGAGCTTTACCAGGCATTAAAAAAATTGTACCCACTATCAAATCAAGTTTCTTATCCCGCAGTGAAATCCACTATTTTTGAATCTTTTCCGTTTGAAATAATTCGTGGTATGGTCGCAGAAAATAAGTAGCTACAACTATCATATGCCGCATCCCTCCTTTTTCAATCAAATTCTCTGATTGCAAAGACCGCAACAGAGCACTGGACAGTCGAACTGCTTCTGAATGCACATCAGAGTTCAGATGCTGGCCTATGGGATATTTGCCCTTTGCACAACATCCATGGCAACAGGCTGGCTAGTCAGCCATATCTTCCTACGTGCTATAAAGCTTGTCCCCACGGAAAGTCAAGCTGTGCCAGGATATTGACCGCATTCTGGAAAACATGTCCTCGTTTTAAAGTTCTGGCCCATAACTGTTTGTGCCTCTAGCCCGGAGTTCGTCTCGAGACTGCAAATTGACTGAGTGGCTAATCGATCCGCGGCCATTGGGTTTTTTTCCAGATTAATTTCCTGACGCGTGATCCGAAGCCGAGAGGAAGGTTTGGCCGAGTTCCTTCGTGAGTCATGGAGCTGTGACACTGCGCTTTGTAGGTCGGGATGGACCTGTTGACTACTGGGCATGTATACTTCCCTGATGTAGGGGTATGTACGTTTTTGTCGATCGTCTGTGTATGTGTGTGTGGAGGTGGGCGTGCGTGCATGATTCGTGTATCTGTGTGTGCATGCTTGCCGTGTAGTGTTGGTGTGTGTGTGTGGGTGGCCTACGCAGGAGAGAGATTGATGTTCATGTCACCAAACGTCAGACAATGAAAATGCCGATGTTTCTACGCCTGTACATCCTTAACCCTCACCCATTGTTTTCGTTAACGTTGACATTCACAAACAAGACCCAGCCACATGCACAACAATGCGTTGGCTATGCTGTCACCTTGCTTGTCCTCAGCAACATGCGTCATCCCTGCTTGAGTCTGCACTTGACTTTACTGCCTTGCCCACCCGACCCTTCCCCTCCTTGGTATTTGCAATATACTTTGTACTTACTCTACTGTTATCCCTGGTTGTGCTATCCATCAAGTCTCGGCATTGACCTGAGGTAACTCGCTTTCGATCTTGTTTCTGCACGCGGAATGGCTGGTGCAAATCTCAGTCAAATTTTAAAATTTAACATATGTATTTTCTTTTCAACAAAATATTTTCCTGTAAAATTTATGTGGAAATAGATGTTTACATTTCTCCAGCTTGACAGCCGTTATGCAGATTTACTTGTTCACATATGCATACATATGGAGGTGTTATTAACCCCTCGCTAATCATTTTAGCTTCATGCAACGGTCGTGCAGCTGTCCCTGACTGCTGAGTCTGGCATTTGAGTGCCTCCTATACGGGCTCAACCTTCGGGGTTCAGATTCTGCTGCCTCACCTCAGAACTCAACAACATCTCTCCTAACTTCAACGGATGCCTCAAGCGTAGCTGTGAAATATGTATCGTTAAAATAAGACGGACTCGGCTTTCCTGTATTTCAATAAAAGATCTGTCCTAGCATTTACAGCTGTTGTGAAAACAATGATAAGGAGAATGAAAATTGAGCTCGTGATGCAAATGACACTATGAAAACACCGTTTGAAACCTTGATATGAAAACTGCTGTCACCCAACCCCAGTCCCCTTTACTCCAAGCCAGGGAAGTAAGTGAGTTGTTGAAATTCTTTCCTCCATTTCTTAGAGAGAATGTCAAGTGGCATAAAAATAAACTTTGGGATCGTAACTTATCAGTGATCTCATTGAAAACATGGACTGACAGATCAAGGTCCTTCGTAGGTGTGTTAAACATTCCAACATCATGTTTCCACTTCATCTTGGGTCTGTTTTACTCTTTCTTTCTCTGTTGGTGTTTTTCTTTCTGTCTGCAAGTCTCTGACTCACCGTTATGCCACAGAAAATGTCTATTTTGGAAACACGTGTGTTTATGCTCACGTGACAAAGATCGTGTGCCGTGCACTTTATGTTGTTCCACATAAGTCGACTCTTATTTGTCGTCTATACTCGTCAATATGTGGTGAATCACAAAGGGAGACATGTGTGCACTGCAGAGTACACGTGACTTGCCACCGCTCGCCATCAATGATGAATGACTGACACCCCGACGACAAGAAAAGGGAAATGCTAAAAGAGAGAGAAATGTTCTGAATGCAGCCGGTGCAGCAGGTCTAACAGCAGGGGTTTAAAAAAAAAAGCCGTTGAGTTTGTATCCGCTCTTCTGGGAAATTTTATTGGCGCACTAAATTTTCTCAGGCCCCGATCTTCTTTCTTGGGCTTACCTACATTTCCGGGGCACAAAAGGTCAGTTAAAGAGCAAGTCAAGGGTGTGCATGCTCACTCACCACAGAGGTATAGTTATATCCGTCCTTCTTGTAACAGGGTGCTTATTTCCTTTAAACCCTTTAGAGGAAGAGGATTTTGTTGCACCAGATCCTCGCAGAGGAAAGTTACAAATATTAAGGTCAGGTGGCAGGGAAGAAGGGGTTGGGGCCATAAACCAGCAGACCCCAATAAAGCAAATATAAACAAGCAAACGACCCAGCATATTAAGCACTGTGTCAATGATCACAATCCAACCGTCAAACGGAAGTTTATCTGCCAAAAGTCTCAACCGATTGGAAAAACTGTCTGTATCTCAAGTCGTTCATGTACAAAACGACTAAAAGAAATCTCTCACTCCAATTCCCCATCCTCCACACATACCGGAGTAAAGTCTTCTTGGTCTATCTTACAAACATTTTTAGGGATGAGAGAAAGAAAAAAATTAAGTTGAGTTGCAAGCTAATCAAATACTCCAGCTTCTGTACAACCAGCCGATGGCGGACGTGCAGTCACGCTCGCGATGGGGTCACGTGGTCGTGCAGTCGCAGTGGTAAACTGTGGGTCCTCGCGCCGCCCTAATAATCTGATACCATACGTCAGGTCCCCGCCTGCTAAATTTATCCCCAAGTCTTTGTGTGGCCCCAGACGACAAGTCTGCAGTCGATCACAATACTTTCAAGAGTTGACACGTGCAGATAACCGCTGGGCAAAGCCGGGCTTATAAGGCTAGCGGCCCTGGCGAGACTTTTTACCTGCCGGCACCTGTTTCTTTGTTGTAGGCCGGCGGTCGACGCATCGCATGCAGATTACCTTGCCGCGTTGCTTTCTGCACGTACGCCACCCGCCGGTGCAGTTTCCAAGACACTCAATGCTGCTTACGTCGGGCCTACGTGCTTACTCCGTCTCCTGCCTACCCACCCGCAACCCCAGCAAGAAACAGGAACCTTGTTTAGACCTGGCTTGTCTAGGTCGAGTATGTACTAGAAGTCCTCACTTAATTATCTATTCCATCTGCTTGATGAAGACAGAAAATCGAATTCCTGACAGGACCAATTGTTTTTGTTGGGTTTGTTTTTTTAAATACACGTTCTTCTCATTTTTGCGTTGGTTTTGTTTGGTGCACCAGTTTTTCCTCCCACATGTTTTGGGGCTGTACACGTTTTGTTCCACAAATATACTGTAAGAACCTGCATGTATATATATATACATGTATGTAAAATTGGTTTCGCTAAATAAGTCGCAGTTTCCTATTGACGCCGTACGTGAGGACAATGTACAGTATACTGGCAAAAGATATCGTGTTGTAAGGGCAGGAAGGTTGGGGTTGTTGTTTTTTTAATAAACACACCGTTTGTCATCAACGTCCTGATGTTGTTGCACCGATGTCCGCCATGTTGAGTGTGGTGGTACTAAGGCATAACAACTTTCAGTGTAAAAATACGACTGGCAAGTCGAAGGAGTGGAAGACAGCCCGGACATGCGCTCACCCACACAACCCACGCACCCCTCCGGCTTTCCTCAGGTGAAAAACCTGCCGTGACCTGTAAACACGACCTTGCTGCTCTTTAGCAGGGCCCCTAGGCGGAGTTTTCCAGTTCCAGCCCCGGCGCAAACATGCACATCCTTTATGTCACTTAAAAAAAAAAAAAAAAAAAAAAGGTTAGTTTGAGAGGAAATCCGTTTCTTGTGTTTCTTATTGAAAAATAAGCATATTGGCAGTTGTATGTATGGAAAGGAGATACGAACGTTGGCTGAAACTAATTGTTGTGAGACTCACCGCCTCGGAATGTGTAACAAGTATGAGGATGTCAACCTTCATGTGCTGCATCCATTTGTTGCTCGAAGATTTACTCCAGACTGAAATTCTTTCTTCATAGGTCACAAAAATGCGATTTATCCTCAGTAGTTTTCTTACTGATGATTCATCATTCCAAACGTTGTTGTCTAAAGACCGAAACCTTGTTCTTGTCACGTTTGAACATGATACAGCACTTTTGTTTCACGATCTGAAACATGTGGACCTTTTTACAGGACATTTGTTCCAGATGGAAGCACCACAGAACCCATTACTTACGATGTAAACAACACTGGAATGTCGATCGTGCATCAAGTTCAAAATATATGGTTAGGACTGCAAAGGATGGAGAGCTGTTAGGCAAAACTTACAAAAGGTCGAGCTCATTCGCGAGATTATTTTTGCAAAATGGATTTATCAAAAACTTGCCAAGCTGGTGTTTAGATAATGTTTCTGAAAAACAGATAACATTTCCTTGAGTCCTTCAGCGAAAAAAGCGACAGCAGTTATTATATCATTCTCTGTTTCAAGGCCGCCAACATTTCTACAATCTAGTTTCATCTTCAACAACTTTATAGTTTTTCCCCCTCACCAGTGTCAAGTTTGACATGCATGCACACAGAGCGAACGGAAAGCTGTCTTCGTTTTGCTAGTAAATCTTCTCCATGGGAGAAGGGACAATACATCTCCAAAAATAAACTATTTACTAATCTATGGACAGTAGCAATAAATAACAAGCCTGAAACAACTGCAAGCCCTACTACTATTTTTGGCACATGTATCACCGGTCATTAGGGTGAAATATTGCCCTGCCAGGCCTTTAACCATGTCGTTAGCAAAATCTTAAACTGTTACATCTTCACGATTTGTAAGATATGAAATACTTTTGTGAAACATTCTATGATCGTTGTAACTCTGTAGACAGAAATTAGATGTTGATAGTTGGGTTATCAGTCGCACTAAAAATATCGGACTTTATGTAAGAGACATATATTCTTCATCACAGGCACTTTAGAACCTAAGAATGAACTCAGTGAAGGTGTGAGCAGGGCTCACGCGCGTCTTCACAAAGAGCACAGACTAGAGCATGGAGCAAAATATATATCTCAGAACCTCTTGAGGCTCCTTATATTGCCGACTTCTAGTGCACATGTCACTGGGTTAGTGTGTTTGTACGGGACTTCAATCAATCATGGTATTTAGTCCTTGCTGTAAGTTACGACCATTAATGCCCGCCAGGTATCTCAATCTCTAAAATTTATGTGCAGCAGAAAGGAAGTACAGACCCATGAAGTCCCGACCAGATACGTTGTGTGAACATTGCTATCCTTTTTTTCCACCAAAGTACCTGCAATTTTACTGAAATAAGCGAGTGTTTTGTAAATTGTGGCCCATCCAAGATAGCAGACTGTAGACTCACTACCGTCACATGGAAGTATGTTCCCATATTATGATCTTGCAAACAAGGGCGTGCGCGCACACGCTCACACACAGAGGAAATGACAAAAACAATTTTATTCTTTTCTTGGAAAATAGTGTATTAACATTGTGAACAGTCTGCATTAAATCAAGGATTTGCGTTGAGGGCAGGCAGTACTCGCTATAAAGAAAACTACTCCACCTTTACATGGCTTTTGGTCACCTTAAAATGCAACAAATTCTTAGTGGAGTAGAAGCAGATGTACACAAAACAGTTGTTACAACCGTCCTATTCAAAATTGCTTTGCGTTTGTCTTCTTTATTTACGAGTCATTTCAATGTCTGTCCAGATGATGCATGTGCATTTTATTTTTCATTATGTCAGCATCACAAATGCAATAAAATGACCTCTCTCTCTCTTATCATTTACCCTTGCAAATTGTACTGTACAAAACAAACTCATTTTTAACATAAAACAATACCAACATATTTATTCCATGCCAGTCACTGGGATTCTTCACATTAAAAAGGAACATTAAAAAAATAAGAACCTTCAACATATTCTCCATCACATCCTGAAGACATGACTAGCAATCTTGAAGTTTAATTCTGAATAAATAATAAAAATGTACACTTATGTCAGGAAGACTGAGAACATTTGCAAAAGTCAGTTTATGCGGTGTGTGAGACTGAGAAAATAACACTTTAAAGTTAGCTTGATCTATCCTAAACATGTGTCTGCAAAATACACAGGTCCTCAATGGCAAAAATACCAGAATGTGCAAGAAAGCAGCAAATTTGTCAGAAAAACTCACTCCTTCCAAGAGGTAAATGTAATGGTTCCTGCAATTACAATGTACTTTAACTTGTCCAACTAGCTCTAGGTTACTATATGCAACTTTACATTATAGAACCACCTCTTCCACCCACAAGCCCTTCAGGTTTAAACCTGACCTAGATTTGGAATGCCGCTCAGAAATGTGGGTACACGCTACTGACAGCTTGCATAACCTTCCCAGTTGTTATCTGATAATTGTCACATTGTATGTTCTATTTAAAGTGCAACTGTTATCAACTTGACAATGGATTCACTGGCAGTTACTTGAACTGAAGTCAAACGTGTTCTGGTTTTAAAGCACATACAGAATGCCAAAGTCTTATTTCAAGAAAATAAAATACATGACTGCATAAGGACATACATTTTTTTTTTTTTTGTGACACTAATGAAATTAAATTCTCAAAGCAATTTAAAATTACAAGATTTAGAAAAATATATGTATATAGTTTGACAGCAATTTGCAAAATCACGTTTTAGTACTTTGGAAACAAGCTCAGAAACATCTTGTTACCAAATAATTACTGAAGTATTCTTACTGCTAAACATGTCACTAAATCAAGCATGTCTTCAGTGAAATATTTATTGACCACTTCCCCTTACATAGTTATACATATGTAATACTGAAAAACTATTCAGCTGCAGACAAAAATTAACTCTGATGCCATTAAAAATATCTACAGTAAGAAAACTTCACAATTCTACATTTCAAATGTCTCTATTCAATAACAGTTGATAAGCTGTTCTTTAGTGATATTGATTGAAAAAAATATGCAGAAAACAGCATGGTTACAGCATCACCCATGTAAGGTGACAGCGATGCAATCAGCAAATCACTAAACGACAACTGCAACCAAAATAAATCGAATATGAACATGAACATGTTCTTCATAGCTGGTCTTGATGCATTTTATTCATGAAATTGTGCTAGTTGCACAGAAGAGACAAGAGAACATAATTTATTAAATTGGCCGACTTAAGAGAATGCACACCCATCAAAAACATTATACTTTGCGTTGATTTGCAAGAATTTTCACACATAATTTTCTGTCCCTTTACTTCCAGTAGCACATTCTGGAAACCATTTGTCCCTTTTAGCACCTTTTGGGTTTTAAAGTTCATTTTAGAACTGCTTTATGAATATTTCTTTACTCAAATCAATCTTGTTCGTGTCCCATTTATCCAGCAAATCACCTCTTTCTGACACATGCATATTCCCACTTGAGCATATTTGGTTATCCTCATCTCACACATTCAAATTTAGCTAAATACAGAAACAGTTTATCATATGAAAATCACAGAAGCTTTGACGATGGACAAGTACACACAAAGGGAGAACATGAACTTCATTTCTACAACTGAGCTAGTTCTACTGAAATTACAGATAAAAGTGAACCAATGTGTCAAGATATGCTAGCAATTTGTTAATCGCTTTTGTCCAACAAATATTTGGAATTTTCTGGTGCTACGAAACATAGCGAAGTAATGAAACATGCACTCCAAATAAGCAGACTTATTTCCATCCATTGAAAGTGATCCACGAGATCAAGCTCATCATGCTATAACAGGAGAATCTTGACAGGACAGCCCACAACAAGTATTCTGCTATTTAAAGGGAACAGACAGCTAAAGTTACTTGTGACTACTCCACAATGATGTTATGAGCACATTGTGATCAATGTAATTTTTAAGATGCATCGCCAGTTTAGCCAAAATGTTAACAAGGCATAAACTCATCCTTTTTCTAAGCTGATTTTCAGTAAATTTCAACTGTTTTTTAATATTCATTTGTCCTTAGATTTTAACAGGATTGTGAGTGGGAAAAGACTGCTAAGACCTCTGCCATTTAAATGCAAACAAGGAAAGTGGGTTTTGTTTTTTTTTTATCTTTAAGCTTCTTGGCACAAAAAGAATGCACAAGGAATGCAGAAAGGTATGCCTGAGTACACAACCTGTTATGTCAGTGGGTCAGCATTCACTGTGCTTCCTTGGCATGCAGAATATAAAGTATCCAGGGTCCACATCTTACAAGCAGATTCTGCCACCTTAAGTGAACTTTAAGCCACAAGGCAAAGTTTGACCAACAGTGTACACAGCATTAATGGGCTTCTAGCATACCTCAATTCTTTCATCCGGTCTTTAAAAAAAAAATTCTACTTCTTATCTCAATTAAGAACCCCAAATCAGCAGTACTGCCATCTACTATTAAATTGCTATTTAGTACTGCATCCATGTATGTAAAATGTTTTCAATGTAAAAGCTAAATTCAAGGTAATAAAAAAATAAGGGCATTTTTACTCACCCATTTCATTACAATATTAATGCCATTCAAGTGGAAACAGCTAAACCCTAAAAAAAAAGCAAAATCCAACATTACCGATATAAAAATCTAAATGATCTAATATACACTGGACTTACACATTTACAATATTCAATTTCTAACCCCACATATACAGATGTCACAAGGACCAGGGCTGATTCTAGGCTACGTTGTGCCCTAGTGAAAGACAAATACTGCACCCTGACCTATGTTCCTCTCCATATCCATTCCATACTGTAAAGCAATTATAACATATTTAACAATTCATTTGTAAGTTCTGGTCATCAGATTCAAATCTCACCTTCACTTTTTGCTGTGTAAAGAGAGTTATTCTAATGAAGCTGCCAAGTCATGCTCAATGGACATAGTGGTCAGCCCAATCTTTCTTACAGATTTCTGATGTCAGATAAGTTTTAATTTCCACTTTCAGAAACTTTATTCTCAACTGGCTACAGAAATTGGCAGGTCACTAAAATTCTGAGCAACACTGATTTGGCATGGTATATATATTAATTAAATTTTGACAAGGAGAATTAGAACTTATTTGGTATTCATTTAAGGCTTAGAAAGCCTTCCACTGCCGCATGTGTTTCGCAAATCAAAGCGCAACAATCCTCAATGGTATTATGTAACCCTTTAGGTTCTCATTTGAGAGAATATAGCTAAAGCTAAATGCATCATTATTTCAATATTTGTTGGTAAAAAAAGTTGCAGATGTATGTACATATGCTTGACCAAATGACATTTTTCTTTAACAGCCTAGTTCATCTAATGGTAAAACGGGGCTTACTAACAACAAAACAGTAAGAATACTAATTGTACATTATAGCTCTACATCAAGCAGCTCATGCAAAGATTGTTGATTTTACTGAGCAGTCTTTCCGCCATTTAAATGCTATGTATATCTGTAGCAGATCACAGTGGAATGCATGACTGACACTCCTCTTACCCATGACACTCTAACAAAGAGGTCAAGGCTTTAGTCAGTCAAATTCATGAAAAGATCCATCTGTACAGGATATGTGTTACACTCTCACCACAATCTAGATATCTGCTATTTGGGAAAAAAATTAATATTTCATTTCTCATTTCAACTTCTCAGCATAAGCAATCAATAAACTACAATTCACACTACCAATTAAATTCTTTAACAACTCCAACTGAGCTATGCCAATGGCAAATATGCATGCTAGCATTTTTATCTAATTCTCCAATGCTTAAAAAGCTTCCCTCTTTGATTGGATGTCAACACTACAAGAATTCCAAAATTATTCATAAAGTTGTTTCATTTTAAACATACACAAGATTGGCAATATCCAAGAATGTATAAACTTGGTATCCATCTGTCTAATTAAACATCAACTTTAATCCAAAAAAAAACCCAAAAACTAATATGATGACTGTTATGGCTACTGGGCTTCTGAATATCTGTAAAGACTCAATCCTATTTCATGTTCATAATGTCTGACTGATAAGCACAGACTTAATATGGCTGCATTCAGGAAAGAAATGATGCACCAGACAAACATTTTCCTGTCCTCAACACAGTTTGCGAACTGCAATAACTTAACATCTTCAAAACATGCTTCATGCATGCAACTTCAAAATTATCCTGTCACCAGTGCAGTAAGAGGTTGTCATCACATCTGAGGAAGCGAAACTCTTCCAGTGTTATGTTAAAATATATTCTAAATTGTCACCTCCAGCACATTTGGCAAAACAAAGCCAATACAAAACTGATCAGAAAACTGACACAGGAGTGACTACTACAACAGCCAGAACAAGCATATTGCTGTTCTGAAAGATGCAAAACAAAGGCTAAAAGGAGTACCTGCTTTACTGGGTAAGATGGACAAAGTTTATTTTATGAGGAGTGGACAGTAATCTGTCCATTATCCAATGTTTAAAAGCTACAAAGAAAATCTGCCTTGAAGTGTTACAGAAATGTGATAGGAATTTTTAAAAATCATATTGCTGATGAATCAATAAAATGAAATGTCCATAAGATTCCCTGAATTGTAGATAAAAAGGGACAGACATCAGACATGACAGCAAACATTGGTGGGGGAGGAGGCAATATGGAAATATGATAAAACAATCACGGTACCAGCCCTGATGCTTCCATCATTACATTTTCAGAAGCAGTAATGTCTTGAAACACAGAATGCAAGCACTTAGGAGTCTCTCTCTTCATTTTGTGAGACATTAAATAGAGGCACTGCTTCTTTCTTTGGGTGACTAGACACCTCACCTGCAGAGAAAAAAAATATTCCTACAATAATTTGCCAAATGCATTCTTTCGTACCTTTGAGTTTAACGGGTTCATAAACTGTTTAAAGATATAAAATGAATGGTGAGTTTTGTGTTTATGCTGCAATGAAAAATGTCTTTTTATCCTATGTTAACAGTTAAATTTCAGTCAGGGTCTAAAATTGTCACTCTATATCCAGGTTGGTAAACTTTAGGAAGAGAACTCCACATACTCAACTACAGCGTGTTGCTTGCTGTATTGGCATGCAAAGTTTGTTACTGGTTTTAAAATTTTTAAAATAATGCTTTTAAAACAATTCATATTGTAACCTTTCGTGCTTTTAAATTTCTCACGTTTTCTTCTTTAATTTCTGAGTCAACATAAGTTGCTCATTCCAATGATTTACAACTTCAACCACCTGATGCATCCAAGTTAAACAATGGATATGGAGTTTACTGGGGCTCTTTTCCCATATTGTAGAATCTAGATGGTTCTTGTTTTTCTTTCAGTAATCATTATGAGACTGACTGTGATGCTTTGCAGCTGTTGAGGGGCCATACACTTGAGATCTTTTTGCTTCAAGTATTTCATTTCAGGTTAGCAAAGCAACATCAAATACGAACATGAAACACAAACTGACCTCTGTACTGTTTGAGAGCTCTTGCACGCTCTTCTGCTTCATAGTACCAAACTGTTATGGCATACCTGAAATTTCAAAATTCTGTTTTGAGGAAAACAAATTTCAAACCAGACACAAATGAAAAACTTAAACACTTAACATAAAAAAATACTTCAGTTAATCATCTTTATATGTCCATCAGCATCCATCCTGCTTGTACACTGAAATTTATCATTTTTTGCTGAAACCAATTCTGTATGATAGTTCTCCATATTATTTTATTCTCATGTAAAGACAGAAGAGAAAATGAAGAGCATCAAAGCTCTTTACTGCCCCAAAAGCATGCTGAAAAAATATAGCAGAATCAAGATTATCAATTAACTGTCTTCCCTGTGCAGAAAACCAAATTTAATGATTCAAACTCACCTGTCCCGTGTTGAAGGCAATACTTCATGTGGATTTCGTCTGTCAGACCAAAAAAACAGAAGCCTGTCAAAGTTGGGTTCTACATTGGCCACCCTGTCTTTGCCCTCAGGAAAAATCCGCAGAAGACCACCATCTTGCTGCAAAAGAGGGAAATAAATTTGTTATTCACATACATGAGCACATGCTCTTTACCACTCTCACCAAACATTTCATGTACTTACAATTAATATTTTATTACAGTTCAATAAAATTATGTTGAGATTTATATATCTAACTTAACAGTTTCTTGTTTTAATCTCTTTTATCCCAGGTGCTAAAGCATGTCGTTTGTGATCAGGTTCTGGTACCCTCTTAAACTTGTCTGATTGCTGCTTCTACTTCTTCCATCTTGATGACATCATTCATGAATTTCTCTGGCTTTGTAGTCAATGTATATAATTGTCTGATCTGCCTAGTTTTCAAGGACTTCAGTATCTGTATCAAAAGTGCTGCATATTTCTGTTGCTGGGCAGGTGTTCTTTACTAGTGTGAGCATGCCAAACTTAACAAGCCATATATTTTTCTTTCCTAAGTGCCCTAAGGGTAGAAGGGTAAAACACGAGTGAAGCAAAATTTAGTAAATATTTTTCATTACAAACGCTAATAAAAAGCTAATCACCTTTAGAAAAATCTTTAAAGCGAATATTAAAATACATCTATAAAGTTCATCCTTGATATTGCATTTCATTTCTTAAAATACTCATAACACATGAACAAAAAAATTGCAACCCACAGAGAAAAGAATGTCTTATCCTTGTTATCGACTGCCATTTGTCAAAAGAATTGTTGGTATATTTCTTTAGACTTTGCAATTACACAGAATAGTAGAATCAAGGTACACTGTCCAGAAAATAAGTGTAGGAAACAAACAGATCCTTAACCTTGCTACTGCTATCATGTGCAGCATAACAAGGGTTAATAGGGCAGCATCACTTGCAAGCTACCAGCTGTTCCTGTTTGAGGCAGTTCTAACCTGTTTTCTCTCACTGCACCCACATCCTGTCTAATTTCTCTGACTATATTTTGGGCAATACTATAACTTTGGGAATACTGAGGGACTATGGAACATACTAGGAAATAAAAGTTTTCATGAAATAGGAAAGTTACAAAACCTCCTGGCAATTATGTTTCTCATGCTGCTTGTAAGAAATCTCAGGTAAATAAAGTCAGGGTTATTTCATCTGTTATAATAAGCCAGACAATAGAAAATCTTTTCAAATATATGCCATTTCAGCACCATCATGTGCAGAAATGATATTATACTTTTTAATTATTTTACTTTAAAAGTATAATCACATGGTAAGTGCTTTCTTTTGCCCCAAAAATAAGAGCTGCGCTGATGACAGACATGCAAGGATTTTGTTACTGAAATGCTGCAAGTGAGAAAGATGATCTAAAAGTAATAGTGTTTATGCCTACAGAAGAAATGAAATTAAGACATAACCCAATCTTTAAAGGATTGTAGCTGTCATGTACTATGTGTTGTATAAGGTGAGCAAAAACAGCTCCATGAATGTCACAGCAGTGGAAAGTACATGCACATTAAAAGAGCTGTCTTATAAAGAAAATTAAATTATTCCAATGTGAGAAATAAATAATATACTACTTACACAAGTAACTCAACTCAAAGAAATGATTACACCTTAACCTACCCTATAAACAAAAAATCTAACACTCCACAAAAAAGGACTGTCTACTTACTAATATAACAGATATTTGGGCCCAATAAGAAGGTTAAGGAAACATCGTTATTAAGAAATACAGGAGACACAGAAAATCAAAAGTAGTCATTAAAAATGTAAGTACTCACACGTCCGTTCCAGTTCTGGTTGAGGTAATAAATGCAGGTGATGCATCTGCCATCGCCATTAGGATTGTCTATATGTCTTACATATCCCGTGGAGTTTCGTGGGTAGCAAGCTACCATGGCCTGTAAGATACAGATATGGTCTGAACCTTTATTTTAGGATATAGCAAAAAAAAAATTTACACAGAAATCTGCAATCGGACAACTACCTCAGTAAAATGCTTACACAACACTCTCCCCTCACACACACACCCCAACTGGCCCTGCATTATGAACTATCCCAACTGCTGCCATTTACAACAAAGTGTTGACAGCAACAGTCGCTGGAACCTATACCTTGCATACACTTCTATTATCTATTTGCTAACAGCTGCAAGAAATGTTTCTCTATTGATGCATGTTGTGCACATATATCTGAATCCTGGTAGTAATTTGTAACTGCAGTAAAAAGTATAAAGCTCTGTTTTGTAATCAAATCATTCACTTTAATTCTACATATGCGTGAGACTGAAGAGAGGAGAAAACCAAGAATGTGTTTGCACAGAGATGTCACAGTCAAGGTCAGTGAAAATGCTATCTTCTTAAAAGTAATATTGTATAGTTGACATTTCTATAAACTGCACACACACAGGGGTATGTGTGTCTACATATGCATATATACATATAGGTACATGATGCATACATCCACTGAAACCTATAAATAATTATCAGTGCTTCTATCAGCAGGGCAAATTTACTTTTTCAAAGATTATTGTTACAATCTGATTTTCTATATAAGAAGAAATATGCAAATTATATATTTTTGTTGACTTTATCAAACATTTTACTTAAACCTTCTGACATGGTCTTCTCATAGCTACACAGAAATTTTCACAATAATAGGTACTAATCAATTTCCACATTGATAAACTACAATGGAAGGTAATCAGTCCTAGATTCTGCATTTTGTATTATTATTACTACATGTTTAAATGATCACTATTATGTTTTATCAGAAAATTTGTCAATGGCTTAAATCTAAAAATCAAATCCTAAATTTCACTTTCAGGCTACAATTTAACTACCTTCAACAAAATTTTCAAAAGTTTTCACTCTTTATGAAAAACTACGCCAAGCATACCTGGCATACACTTAAATATTTACACAGCTACAATTATATATTACCTTTGTTCGTTCATTGATTGTGTAACCCTCCATGAGGCATGAACAATTTTTAACAACTGCATCCATGCACGATACCAAAAACTGAATGTTTTCACTCGATTGCCCACGACCATCCACCCATGTGATAATGTCTCCCCTGATTGCATCTGACGATGCAGATGCTGTGTGCACAAGCTGTCCTTTTCGGAAAACACCAAGGTCCTGCAACTGTTTCACCTCTTTGAAGATTTCTGTACCGGTCGCCTCCCCCAAGAAACCGTCAATCACACAAATGCCATAAGTCTGCAGGCACTTTACAACATACTCCGCAATGACACTGAAGCGAGATTTGAGAATGTCTAAATAGGTGAGCTTGGTGTCAACAGTGGTGCCTTTAGGAGACATCGCGTCGGCACTTTGTCGAAGCCGGTTAGTATGTCTTTTAGACTTCACAGTTTTGGCAAATGGAACGTCAAGAAAGTAGCGTTCACCTTCCTCTGTGATGGTTGGAAGCCGATCTTTCTTGTTTATTTCATCTGTATGCTTTGCTGACTTTTCCTGGGTCCCTAAAGCTACCTCCGACAGTTTGCCGCAATCTGAAACGTGTTGTTTTTCTTCGTTGAAGTTCTCATTTTCACCGGCGCTGACAGAAGCCGCATATTCCTCGCCAACTAACAAAACCGTTTCTTGGCTACTGCTCACCCCCGCTGCAGCAAAGTCCCTACTGTCGCTCAATACCCCAGAAGGTAAAGTCGGTGTCCCAAGAGAAGTATAACTGGTACCAGTGGTCACTTGCTCGGTTCTACAGACGTCAGTCTTGTGCTGTTTCTGTTTGCACTTTCTTTTATGTTCCTTCCAGTGCGCGCGCTGGTGATCCTTGCAGCAGTACCATATCTCGCGGCAACCCCCACATAATGAAAGGTTCTCGAGGGCGCCACACAATTGGCACACATTCCTCTCGTCACGTAGCCCACTAGCCGAGGCCCCATCCGCCATCATGTTTGACTATCAACAAGGGAGGCAGCTCTGACCTTGGTCTCTTTTCAGGGGGAGACTATGAACGAACCACGCTAGTTCTGGCATCAGCATCGAGGAAATGATTGAAAATACCGAGAAGGAAGCTTGCGTCGCGTCGATGCCATTTTTTCGGATCTCCCGCGAGCCATAGTTACCTAAGCATGCTTGCGGATCCATCTGTCTCGTCACTGTTCGACCCCCCTAAAGAAATGAGGTCAAGTTAACGTCACTTCCACAGATAACACTAAGGGAAATAACTGATGTTTTGAAGTAATGTAAACAAAGGATGGATGGATGCAGTTTTCCTGATGATCACAACATTATCGCAACAAAATCTGTCATTGTGGTTTAAAGTTCATGCGCCTGACTATCGACAACAGTAAATCACAGTTGGGGAAAAGGTGCGACAATGTACTCGACCTGGAGGGGGAGGAAATCGATGATGTCGGTCTCCGCCGATTCAGGCTGTTGTAGGGACGTGAGTGTAAACAGTGGCGTACGTGAAAATTGAAACGCGGGCTATGGCAGCTGGTGACACTGTCGACGTGAAGGTTAGGCCAACGCAAATGTAAATAATTTTACATATATGCATAATAATCTTGAAGGGCGTTGCCCTGGTGTCGAAAGTCCACCGCGAGTGAAACGAGTATACATAGGGGTTCAATGATCGTGGGAAGGTGCGCGTGCATGTTGCTGTACGTGCGTGTGCGCGCTCGTATGCTCGTGCATGAACGCTGTTGATCATCAGGCCAGGTCGATCGAGCTATGTTGCATCGGAAGCTGTGAAAGTGTCGAGTCCCCAAAACCGAAGGCGTTGAAAGTCGATAAGACTGACAAAGAAAAAAGAAGAAACTATATAGTAGTTTCAGCCTTGTACTATAGATATAAAGCCCTGAAGTAATAAATTATGCATTTAATAAATGTAAACAAAGTATATCATATAGACCAAATGAAAGTATAGCCAAGAAGCTGATTGCAGTTAATGGTTGATGATACGATTAAAACTATAAAACAGTGAATCTGATCTTTAAATTGTTTTTGGTGAGCAGATATTCTGCTGGGCTGTAGTTTTTTTTATAATGGCTTTCTTTTGAAGGTAGTTTGATATGTGCATCATTTCTCATCATTGACTATCATATTGTGCGTATGTTGTATTGAATTTGTTAATATTATTGTATATCTTCGTTTTAGTGTTGTTTCTACACAAGTAAAATAACTGCGATGAAAATCGGTGAATTAGAGAGATCGATAGCGGACGCGACTACGGCCGTGCATGCCCAGCCACAGCATGTTTGCAGATTCAGGTATTTATGACTACGTGCGTCAACGGTGCAGCCGCCGTCACTGTGGCGTGCTAGTCGGCAGAACCCACGGATGCGCGTGCGCAACCCTAATGCGGTGTCGTGACGTGACACACATTTAGGTGATAATTAGCCTGTTTACCAGACAGGTAAAGGTGGTCACACAAACACACACCCTCCTTTCCACCACTCCCAACCCAATTTACCCATTTGTGAAGTCTCAAGAGAGTTGTCCACATTACATCAAGAATTGACGTGCTGCCCTGACGCGCGCGCTTGACCCTATAGGTGACCTGTGAGGGGTGAGGTCGGTGTACAAGCGCGCTATCACGTCCAGGCTGTCCACCGACTTCACGTCCGAGTCAATCCAAGCACGTCCGAAAACGAAAGCAGGCTGCACCGGCAGTTTCACTGGACGCTGGGACTGCGGAAGGTGCATTGGCTGGTTATTTGTTCGCATTACTCATCGGCTTGTAAGCCAAGCGACTCTGTTGTGCAACTGATCCCAGAAGACTCCACAATCGATGTCAACCCGACGGAACACGACCGATCAAAAAAAAAAGGGAGGGTTGGGAGGGGTGGTGATCGATTCTGTTACCTTCTATTCTCAGTTGACAGTGAACTAGTTCGACCTACTCATAGATGATGTGACTGTTTGCTGACATGCCCTATCCATGACTTACTGTTCCCCCCATAAAACCCACATTTTCTTCGCGCACTTTGAATCATTGATATGCCTGCCATTGCGCCTGCAGAAAGGTGCACAAGACCTGAATGTGCAGTCGATAGACTTAGCGAGCGCCAGCAAGTCAAGACGCAAACAAGCAACTCCGTCTTTCTTTCTCTCGTGCGCCTTCACCGACCCACCCCGTAGCTTCCCCATTTTTCTAGCCACTCAACTGGTATAGCGAGCACTGGTAGGCTTTGGAAACGAACATTTGGCAGAGGTACCAGGATGGGTAACGATGCACAGCAAGGAACTAGTCGCAATGCAAACAACAAAAATAAAATAAAAACAGCACAGGGCTCAAGCTTTTGTGTGTGAGTAGTCATCTGCATGGCAAAGTGTTAACCCTTTGAGGGGATGTCACTAATGTAATTTATTAATATTTTTGCTTCAGGGTTGTTGTGCTGGTTTTCGAAAAATAAATATTTTGGGGGGCTGTGGGACATATATGTTCCTATGGGCCATAAGAGAATCCACTTTTTTGTGTTGCGCCTTTATCCTACGTGTTTTAGAAATAGATGCAACAATGAGCGAAATGAAAAACCCAATGCCTGTGAGATATTTCAAAAATCCTGTGATTTTTCTGTCTTGATGGCTCTTGTTGACGAGCAAAAAAACATGTAGCAGAAGAGAATTTCTTTCCAAACTGATGCGCAAGAAATCCGTGCGTTCTTGTAAATAAATTTTGTAATGGGATATCATGTGGTTCCATCCTTGAGGGACTACTAGCTACTGAACCTGATCTCCAGGTGTCGTATGTTGTTATATGTGTGACATTCTGTAAAGGCCTGTATGCCATGTTCACTTGTGCTACACAACATCACTTAGCTGTTTTGAAAAGTACTATTCATAAATTACATTACATACATAAAAGATGGATCTTTGTTCACATCACAGTGTCACATCATTTCTGATGTTCCAAAACAACAGTACAACGTTTGATCACTATTCGGATAAAAATATTGATAAAACCCGTATCTCGCATTGTTCAAGACACCTAGCTCTCCCTTGCCGCCCATAGGGATGTATTTGTCCCATGCTGTATCTCGAAAACTATGAGGAATATCAGTTTCAAATAAACACTTTTGGAATCTACATGTTATTTTATCCGTAAATATCTCAGAATAACTAAATTCATATGCAAACAATCCTTACGGTCCTCAAAGGGTTAAGGGATATGGCGATCTTTTCTTTATCCCGTCTCATTTCCAGAGTTAGCTGTGACAAAAGTTAAGTGTTCCTTTCCCACCCAGCCGTATATTTTTTGGAGGGAGGAATATGGAATATCACAAAAAACACTGTAGGCTGACATCTTTCATTTACCGGTTGTTTGGTGCGCACCCGTTCCCCTTCAATGAGGGACTCCCGCTATTGAAGGGGTTTCAACATAGACCAGCTGTTTAAAATATATGATTTAACACCCCGATTGAACGTGTTTATGCTCGGGCTTTTAAGTATGGCTAACCTCTACTGCCTAGAGTCAGTAAAGATTACCTCGAGGGTGATTTTATCATAGAATGGTTAGATGTTCAAGTCGGCGTCAGCTGCCAAGAAGGCGTCTCGACTACAACGTTTTCATTGGTCTCGGAAAAAAACAAATTGGACCCCTTCTATAGCTGTACATGTTAGACAGCCTGGCCTTTTTCTGGTGCTGGCCCAGTTTTCACACCTGACAGAACACCGCACAAGCCCATGACAACGGTTGTCCATCCGGCTAGAAAGTTGTTTGGGTGTTCGCGCACGTGAGTCTGCTCAGATGCCCGCTCCGCATGCCCTCCCAGTCACGGGCAAGAGCAAGCACCCGCACGGGGTACGTGCAAGAACTCACCTCACCACTCCTCCCAACACCACCCCCAACACCAGACAGGCGTCCCTTCCACTTCCTGTTGATTGCAGTTGTTTGCCCTTGACGGGGCGGTCACACACACCCACACACACACCCCCTCCCTTTCCTCCTCCTCCCTCCACAGTCACGCATTTCTCCTTGTTTCGCCGATGACCTTCCTCTCTCTTTCACACACACACACACGTGACACTTAGTACCTATATAGCCGAGACAAATATCTTATAGCACGGATACGTGAGTGAGTCTCATCATGAAATTATCCACAGACGGGACAATATGCGACAACTCAAGAACACCGCCGTTGTTTAAGCACCAACAGTATATATCCGGCGCAGCATTTCAGGGTTAAATTTAGTCACATCTATCGAAGCTTCATACTGCAAACCGCTCAGTGGTGTCACAGAGTGCTGTGAACAACTTCTGCATCAGTAGAGTGTAAATCAAACACGTTACTAGCGTGCCTGCACGTGCGTCCTCCTTTCCCACCCAAAGGCTCCCCTCCACAACTCCCCCACCTACTGAAAAAAGTGTGCCAGGAACGTGAGCGAACTCGTGACTTCCCTGTTGAGAAAAAAAAAGTGGAGGGGGCTGCTAGTAATGCGTGGGCCAAAATAGACAAATCCCAAAGCAGCAGAGTATAACTCAGTGCCTCCTCCACACCCACTCTCCCGTTGGCCTTGGAGCTGGTCACAGCCTCTGCTGGCGCAGAGAAAATGTGGGGGGAAGGGACTCCAGTCATGTAGTACGTTTTGGACGAGCCCCAGCACCCATCTACCCACCCTTTCCCGTCCTCCGACAGTCTGGGGGAGTTGGCGTGTGTGGGTGTGTGTGGGAGGTGGAGGAGGGGAGTGCCAGGCGACTGCAACCATAGGCTGCGCCAGCAGTTGCACGTGCATGCGGGCATTCGCTCGTGCGTGGTCTACTGTGGTGTACATAGCATCCAGGCAGTACCAACGTGTAAGTTATACCACCAGTCGCTGATTGATCTCGGAAGGAAATCTCTCATACAAAAGGCCTGTTACCCCACCCTAACTTCAACATATGAAACCCTCTTTCCAGTTTTGCATCTAGCAAGGGTTTACAGTTATAGGTATATATTGCTGTATTGTGCCGAACTGCTTTGTCAAAGGCCGTTTGTGTTTATCACTGAAAACAGTCGGGAAAAGTTATTTCTTTTTAAAGGCTGCTCCATGTGTATTAAGTATATAGTGCATCTGCCTGACTCTTAATATAACTACATCCTACGTACAGTGGAAAAAATATAAACCCTGTATATGTCATTCTATAGACACCTCGTTCGCATGTAATGTTGCGTGCGTCGTTGTATGTGTATGTGATTTTTTTTTCTTAGTAAAGCGCCATTAGCTTGCCTATAGGGCCGAGATATACCGCTGTATTTTATTATTAGATGTTCATCAATCTTTTTTTGGGGGCGACAGATGAAGTTGATTATATAATTCGTAAGGTAGTGTGATTCAAGCATGCCGTCCACTATTTGTTCAGCAGAGCAGCGCATCTTATCTTAATTTTGGTTTCATCCATTCTATAAGCTGTTGGGAAAAAAATGTTGAATTTTGACTTTGTCTTTCTAATCTGGCAAAAAAGAAATAAATGACAGGACTCTGTTTCGTGAAGGACTTGTCAAACCGGCTTGAGACCGGCAGCTTCAGGTTTCAAACGTGCAAACACTTCCAGACATGGCAGATCGGAGCAAACATGTGCAAGCTAGTTCCGCGGATCACATTAAAATGCCGAGACTAGACGGTTCTCCACATTTAGAAGTCAAGATATGGCAAGCGATATCTAATTTTAGCATCAAAGAGCTAGAGGTCATGCCCATTTTAGCAGTTTGGAAACAGTCGGGTATACAGCAGCGGTTTAATATTCCAGGAAAGGAGAATGGCGTTTGTTTGGAATGAGAAAACAACACTCTCGATATCAAAGACTTTTGGTACATGAAAAATAGACTTTCGAAAATATGGTTCGAAGGTACATGATATTTTTGTGCACACACACACACAAAGGAGAGAAAAAAAACTAGGTTTTGTGTGCTTTCTGATAAGTTTTGTGTCGTCTGCTTTTTTTGGGGGGTCAGTCTCGCCGGTCACGAGATTACGTCTGTCGACGCGTGTAAATGTTCCGCCAGCAGGTGTTCTGTTTGTTAGTCTCTCGCGCCTCCAGACCTATTACTGGCTGGCACCACATCTGGAGCTGTTTCCTGCTCAAAGCACCGACCTGACATAATTATCTTCTCTCACCTTCTCGGCCGCAGTCGGTGACCTCGCTGCGCCTCGTCAACAACAAATCAGGGCGATCGTGGAGCGGTTATCTAATTATACGCATTTACACCTACACACACGCACGCACCCATGTTTTTATATAGACACACACACGCGCTTACTTCTTTCGCGATTTTTTCTAACAGAATTGTGCTGTAAAATTGAACCGGCAGCCTGATATCTCCCATGGTTAAAAGAAGATTACTAAGACTGTCGGTGCCTTAAAGAGCAGCTCTTCCTGTTGTGTTGACAAACCTTTCCCATCTGCAGCTTTGGATATGATAAGCCAGACCTTACCTACACCAGACCTTACCACTTGCGAACATACTCATGAAAAGATACCAGATATTTTGGGGGTTATCTTTGGTTTACACGCATAGACAAATAGGTTAAAACACCTTAGTATATTGTGATACCTGGCTTACACAGACTGGGCAATAAGGTGCTTATCAGCTTTGAACTGTCTTCGAAACTGGAATCCTTTGTAGCGCTGATTAACGCCTTGCTTACAGAAAAATGTGTGACTATTGATCTAAGCACATACATATATACTGACATACAATGTAGGTATCCGAGTGAAGAGGAAAGAAGACTTGATCAGCTGTCATGGGAGTATAGGCCTTGCATTGGATTTTCACACGTTTGTTGAGGGGGGGGCATTGGTGTTTTACGCCGTGTCAGCAATGAGGCTATATTAGCAGCCCTGTAAACAGAATGCCACGTGCCGAGACGAGAAATGAAAGCCAACCTTCACTGTATTGGTGACAAACACCGGCCGCTCACGTTTGTTGAAATAACGGTTGAATTAACTACCGAATAAAGACAAAAGAAACGGATCACTAATCACAGCCTGTTCTACGTCTAAATTCTTTGGGAAAAAAACAGAATATCCCAGATGATAAATAAAACATGAGCGTCAGGCCTTACGACATCTCCTGTGCCCTCGGTCCGCCTTCCAAGTCAAGGGAGACGACTACTCCCCCCGTGACAGGTATATGTGAATGCTGAGGGACTTTTCGTGGCTTTCTTAGCCACTGCTTGCTCCTGGACTGCGCTGATGCCGCAAAAGACAGTAGTAATCGCCAAGCTGATCGAAGCCACTTAAAATCGCAGAACAAAAACCTCCCCCAACCCCACCCCACACCTGATGGGTCTGAACCTACTGAGGTACCTCCAACCGTTCTTGGCCTTAGCCTCTCACACGAGTAGCCCAAGAGGTTACGGGTGTTTTTGCTGGCAATCCCGACGGTAGGTTATCGCTGACATTACCTTGCGTCGTAGTTCTGCAGCTGAAATGTCCAGACTTTTCTCCAATGTCTTTTGCCTCCATGGTTTATAGGTTCTTGGTCTCAAAGGGAAGTGTCCCCAAGTGCGCATGAGCTCGCTCGTTCATTAGTTGGACATCGAGAAAGGGAGGAAAACTGAGTATCGGTAAAAACCCTCGACGACCAACCCTGCCAACGGGTGTCACATAAAGTGAATATCCCGAGACGAGATCTGAACCTTAGACCTTTTGACACATCCATCTCATTTTAATAAAAAGGGAGGCCACACCCCAGCCTAGCACAGTGACTATAGTTAACCCTACCCTACCCAGGATAACGGGGACGAGTTAAATTTACACGACTGTGGATGCTTTCTCGATCCTTTGTCCAGCGGACCTCAAAGCAAGGCAATGAAAAAGTCCAGGAAAAAGAAAAGCTGGACATTTTTTTCACAAGACTTATTTTCTGATCGGAATGAAGAGTACTATTCTTCAGCATACAAGGTCCATGTGCAACCCGTCCCTCCACAGTTGGCATGACAGGCGCATGTAAACTATTTCGCTCATAGACTATATATATGCACACTGTGCACAACGAAGCTAACAAAAAAAAAAATATGCAGAAAAAAACATTTCCCGGGTGTTGTGCCTGGCCTACATGTATGATGCGATCAATAACGGAAAATAGTTTACAAGATTCGTAATAAACAGCTATGACCGAAGTCGTTGAGTACAATTATGTTTTCGTGCACTTTGACGCACTTCTGTGCCAGCTAAAAGGCACAGGAAAACAATTTAATGCACGGCTAAAAGCGGCCACCAGTTTCGCCAGAAGGTCACAGTTTTCAGAGTTTTCGATCGACACCACGCCAGGCCAGCTGAAAGCGCTTTTTTGGCGGTGTTGCAGAGCGTTCCGCACTTTTCTCCACTGCCATTTGCACCAACTTTTTTATGAGCAGAAAAAAAAAAATTAAGAGCTGCGAATATAGGCTGGACGCCAAGGGCAAGCGCGCTGAACGTCGCTGTACATACAGTACGAATGATTATATAGTCGTTCCGAGAAAACGGTATAATATATACCTAATAATTCCATTGCCGTTAAAAGAACTTTTTAACTCCTTTAAACTACGCCTGTCATGTGATAATGCTTTATAATAAAGTGTTCACGTATTTATGGTTATAAAAAGAGAACAATGATTTCATTTTTGTCCTATATAGTTCATCCTGTTTTGTCATACTGGCGTTATAATTACTTTCATCCAAGCACTCAAAATGACCTGCAGTCACACAAGATGATTTCCTGTACATGCAATCCGGTTGCAGAGTCAACAGCAATCGCCTTCATGCAAACATACACAACCTGGCGAAATATCATGCACAAAACACGTGCATGTATTAACTGAGCATTGCATCAACATGCACATGGCAAAAACAAGAACGCTAACTGCCTGATAAGGGACGCTACTCAGAGTTACACTCTCTTTTCATCACTTCCGGTTGTGTGGTATATCAGCTCAAGAAGTACCAAAGGTGCATGTTCAGCTACATCCGACGATGGCACTAGAAGTAAAAATTAGTCAACAAAAGCCAGCATTTGGTAAGTTTCTATCGTGTCAGTTTATACTTCCTGTTGATAGGGTTTCATCACAGCATGTCACTTTTTCCTACTCACTATAACGTCTGCTCATCGGTGCCGGTCTGAATATGGTACTCGTCAGTAGATTTTGTTTTCTTATTAAAGGAAACTTTTTTTTCTTTGATCACATTATTCCCGATTATATTATTTCCTTATTGCCATTTAATGCAATTTCAGTGCAAAGATTCCTCGAATTCCTTATGTCAGTAAGCTTATGCGTGGCTGCTTGTTGTTTAAAGCAATTTGGCAGTTTCAACAGTAGCACCATGATAATAACAGTTGGCTTGTATAGTGCTTTATCCTCCCTTTTGCTCAAGGCGTTTCACAGATGACAGTTGGTGTTACGTGAAACTAATGTGACCTCAGAACAAAATGACTGTATTTCACATCAAAGGTCAGCGTCTACACACAACACGAACACAATCCGCGGGCCAAAAAGACGTGTCACACACGCCGGAATACACTCCATAGCAAATGCAGTTCCAAACAAAACATCCAACAGACGGCACCAGTCACACTGGAACGACGAATTAGCCCCAGTGTACGCAAAGGTTCGCTAATCAACGAAGGTTAAGAGGATATGAAGCTCACTAATCTGCACGGATCGTCGTCTGCTCGCCGAAAAGAAACTGTAGTGCCACCAACATGGAAAAGGCATCACTTTTCACGCGCACAATGGCAGGCCCGTCAAAACGTACACAATCATAAGTCCAACACAAGGAAGACATCAGATAAGACAAAAATTTAAGAGCTCTTCCCCCTCCAGCCAGTTAGACATCACCATGAAATATCTTAAGTCCTTTTAAACTTTTATTACTCTGCAGACATGATGCCCTAACAACTTGTAATCGGTTTTGTGGATTCGAAATAATTAGAACAGAAGCACATTTAAAGGATTAAGCAAAGAGGAATCAACAATGTAAAGATGTAATTGTGCAGTAAATACAAAAAATGCAGTATTTTTGAAACAGAATTGCTTAAATGCAAACATTGCCAATTTACAGAGATTATCAAAGTAAATATCAGAATTAGTTTAGTTGTAACTTTGTAACCTAAGTGTTTTGCAAAGAAAGACCAGATAATATATAAAATTGAAGTTTTGTCAATATTTTGCATGAATAAAAAATGTTTGCTCTAGATGGTCTTAAAGGCTGAACATTTAGCTTTTGGTAGGAAAGAATAGTTTGACCCAGGGAGAGAGGTGAGCATTACATGCTGTACTGGCTATCATAATGATCCGTTCTTCATTGCTTCCATGTGGCCTGACAAGCACCCTTGACCTCCCTCCACTGGATCAAATCTGTTCTTTCATACCAGACAGTAAAAGTTTAGCCTTTGATGCCAACATCATTTCATGGAAAAGAAGATATGGCATCTAAAAGTTTTGATTGGCTATTTGCACTATATTCGATTTTTACATGTGATATTTTATTGCATTTGACATGCTACAATTTATTATGGCCTACTTTTTGTGTAGCGGCACTCCTTACTGCAGAATTTCTTAGAACCAAGAGGACTGGAGTGACATGGACTTTCGACGTGAACAATAGTCTTTCTTTGGACAAGTTAGTTTATTTTTGTCTCCATACTTTACAATCTCTTTTTCTTGTGCTTATAATTGTTTAGGGTTTTAAAACCACTCTGAAGCATCAAGAAAAATTCCTTTAAAAAAGAAAATAAATAATTACTATGCAGCATTTACTGTCTGTGCTTGAAAGTAGAACAATGATAGAAAGAAAATACCTTTTTATTGTCTAGCTTTGTGCTGTTAATGTTGTTTATGAATGTCATATGACTTGACTATTTTGAATACTGTGCAAGTCCAATATTGCACCACTCTTAAAGGTGAAAGATGTGTTGCAAAGTAGCTGTGTTTGTTAATATTTTTTGTAGCACATTCGTATTTGTCTTCATGTACATATTTGTAAAGCACATGTATGCATAATTGTGAAAAGCATGTAATTATCAATTATTTCTATTTACAGGGATGTCACTTTTTCATCATCGGCATCCATAAGTCGTTACCTGTCCAGAGCTTTCCCAGCTACTAATCTACAGGGCAAGGATATCCTGGAAAAGACTGAGGTAGGTTTATTTGTTAACAATTACTAAGATTTCAGCTGCTTGTAATGAAGTAGATGGTATGTTTTATGAAGAAAATAAAGTTGAGCATGCAATCTATGTATATGTTTGTATAACCTATATGATTGCAAGATCATGCAGGTATGGGGGAATGTGAGTAGCAGGCTGCATAGCTTAAGGGAGATAGCTTCAAATATTCCATGTACAGTTGCATAGGTCAGTAAAAGAATAATAAAAAGAAAATAGTGGATTATTGTTTGGGGTTTTTTATGCGTGTTAGGTTGTGACATCTTGGTGCATAAATGTTCTTTTATTCTAAATTATTATTATTAGAACCCAGGGGAGGGTTAAATTTTTGTTAAAATAGTTCTGAGATGTTAGGCTATAATGTGCATAATTATTCTTAGATGATTTTTGTATTTTAAAAAACTTCAATTTTGAGAACATCCTAAAAGCAAATAAGACATTTTTTATTATGGTGGAGAACCATTAATTTTTTGCAGGTTGATCACTGGATTACTTTTGCATTTGGACAACTGTCATGTTCTTCAGAGTTTGCCACTGCTTTAGAGTACCTTGACAGCGTGTTAAAACCTGCAACTTACCTTGTAGGCCATGGTCTGACAATAGCAGATTTCACTGTGTGGGAGGTTCTACATGGTAATTTGTTCATACAAATTTTAGTGTTGTGCCATGTTAAAAACAAAATACAAATTATCTTTGCAGGCAGGGTTTGATGTAAACATAGATGAATTAACTTGGTACATTATAGAATGGGATGAAATGAATAGGATTAATTGTTTTAAGTTTCTTTCCATGAAAATTATGTAATATCTAACTTTGTCAGCAATTTTTTTCAATTCATACACCTAATTTTTTCTCATTTATCTCATAGAAAAAAGTTTAACCTATACCAAGCGGATTTCTCTTTAAATTATTAATTTTTATGTACATTTCAACAGGAAGCGGCCAGTGGCACAAACAGCTGCAAAATTCTCCTCCACAAAATGTTGCACGCTACTACAACTTCCTCTGCACGCAGGTTCCATTTTCTATTGTCCTTGATCAACTTCCCAAGCCTGATGTTAGAGAAACTTCAAAAGCGGCAAACACAGTAAGTTAAAGGATTTTTGTACAGATTGCCTTTCATGTAAATGAGAAGCATCAGGTTGGCAGCTTGAACATTTGACTAGATTTTGATGCAGTTTTAGGTCCATCAAAGGTGATGCCTTATTTGATTGGTTAGAAAATGTTCTGAGGATCATCAGTTACACTTTCACTCTTTGATTTCAATCACAGCAGGTGAAAAAAGATGAAGGGAAGTTTGTGGATCTCCCAGGAGCTGAAGAGGGCAAAGTTATTGTACGTTTTCCACCTGAAGCTAGTGGGTATGTTTCCAATTGTATAATAATATGTTCCATACTAAAAAATCCTTTGATTGGAGTAAGGTTACTTCACAAGTGAGCAGTGTGTGTGTGGCTATATCCAGTTATTTCTTCTACCTGTTAAAATGTTGGGAATATGAGAATTTTTAGCGTGATAAATATATTCATTTATACTCAAATTTTATCAAATTTATTTTCCTTTTTAGAGCTGTCCAATTTATGTAACATTATAACTGGGGTTTGTTATAGCTTTCGGAGTTTTATGCTTTTTAGCCAGCAACAGTATTAAATGCCAAACATTTATTTGTCTTTTCACTTGAATATAAATATTAATGTAAATAAGGACTATAAATAAATTCAACACAAAATTTTTTCAATTAAAAATTTTTTTTTTTAAACTGCTCTTTAGATATATTTTATTGATGTGTTTTACTACCCTTACAGATATCTGCACATTGGTCATGCCAAAGCAGCCTTGCTGAACACCTACTATCGTGACATGTTCAAGGGTACTCTTATTATGCGTTTTGATGATACCAACCCTGCAAAGGAGAATGCTGAATTCGAAAAGGTTGTGATCATCATAACAGCATAAGATAATGTGTATGCTGCATTATTATAGCAGATGTAGATGGGTGCGAGATGGAACAGTAGGAGTGTTTAATGCAGATTTCTTTGTATTGATTATAATGATATCTGAACCAACCTATAGGGTAGTTATGGTATAATTATGTAAAACTGTAGTTTTTATGTTCTCACTTGACCTGGGCTAAATGCTGTGTAATTTTAAGTGCTGTTACATCAATATAATGCATCCAAGAATCATCCAATTACTATAATTGCTATCTAGGCCTAGTATGTTAAAAATTGCAGCAGAATACTAAAGACAATCATTACATTGACGGTAATAACTTCAGTAAGTACACACATTTTTGATACAGTGATACATTTTTCTGTGAGAAAACTTGTCTCAAAATTCATTCTTTTCTCAATAAATTGCTTGGCAAATTACCTTTGAGAAATAGTCAAGATGTTTTGTGAATTTTTGAAGTGATGGCAGACTGATCTTTTATCTAACACTGTATTCTTTGATCTCGGATTAGGTTATCCTTGAAGATCTGAAAATGCTTGGTGTGAACTATGACAAGTATAGCCACACTTCCGACCATTTTGACATCTTGCTAGGATTTTGTGAGCAGCTAATCCGTGAGGGCAAAGCCTATGTTGATGACACAGAACCTGAATTGATGAAAAAAGAGAGAGAAGAGAGGGTGGAGTCAAAGAACAGGAACAACAGTAAGTTGTCAAGTTTGCATTTAGGAAGCAAAAAGACACATATTTATAGTTAACAATTTTCCTGAATAATCACTGCAGATTGTTGCCTTAATGACAGACATTCTGGTTTTAGGCATGGAGAAGAACCTGCTCATGTGGGAGGAAATGAAGAAGGGGAGTGCCGCTGGTCAGAAGAGTTGCGTACGTGCCAAAATAGATATGAACTCCAACAATGGCTGCATGCGGGATCCAACCCTCTACCGCTGCAAAAATGAGGCTCATGTCCGAACTGGTGATAAATACAAGTAAGTTAAGACTTTCTTTGTATTTCAAAGTCTTTTCTTAGATTTTATGTGAAATTCTTCATTAAATCTAGAATTATGTCTACTTAGAATCTGTTCTTACACTTTATTTACACTCTGAAAGTGTAGCTAACAGATTTGTAGATTGTTACTATTTTGCATGAATACTTGAATGTTTATAAATATGACTGCTTGTAAACATGTATGCACTTTTCTGTATAGATTGTTTTGTTCAAGCTGCTTTGAATCTTTTAACGTGTAGCTGTTTTAAAACCATGTACATTCTTGGTTTAATGTTGAGTTTCATACAGTCCTTAAAAGAAGCCATTTCAACTTTGTAGGGTGTACCCTACCTATGACTTTGCTTGCCCGATAGTGGATAGCTTGGAGAACGTGACACATGCTTTGAGAACAACAGAGTACCATGATCGTGATGAGCAGTATTTTTGGATTCTTGATGCCCTGAGTAAGCATGGATCTCCTGAGTACTGCATGCATTTTTTGTGGAATATTTCATAAGTGTAAAATCCTATTTTTCCTAGAGTAGGTTGTGTTTTATAGTGCTCATAAAAGAGCTATTTATTGTTAAGTACTGTTAATTTTTCTTCTTGGTTAGGGCTAGCCTTAGATCTGTTTTCAGAAATTTCTTATTTACTAGTTTACTATGTAGTGTTTAGAGTATTGCAGTTATTATCTGGTGGACAAAATTTCATTTTTAATTTAAATATTTATGGTGACACAGACATGAGAAAGCCATACATCTATGAATACAGCCGTCTGAACCTACAGAACACAGTTCTATCTAAGCGCCACCTCACCTGGTTTGTCAATGAAGGATTGGTGGATGGATGGTGAGTCTTGCTGAAAAAATTGTTAGTGGTGGTCAAGACCAGAACTTATGAAATCAATCTTTCCTCTATGATTGGCTTACTTTTGTGTAAAATTCTTTTAAGGCTACAAAAAAATGAATATTTAATATCAGCATTTGTCTTCAAGTACTAAAATAATCATTACCAGTATAGCAGAATTTACACCCCCTTGGATTATTGATTCATTTTTTAATATAATCTTAAAGCAGTGATTTGTTCTGTTCTTTTTTTCAAAGGGATGATGCTCGCTTTCCTACCGTCAGGGGTGTGTTGAGACGAGGCATGACTGTAGAGGGTCTAAAACAGTTTATTGTTACACAGGTAAGGCATTATTTTAGGTGAATTCTTGGAAATAAACCATCTGACATCCAATGAGTGTCCATTTAGTAACAAAGTACAGTTTTGGGTGTGTGTGTGAATGTTTCATATCTAACAAAAAGTGGTTGATTTATCTTTATTTACTTTATACAAATTTTGGTCAGATCTTCAAAAAATATTTTTCTCTCACTTTCTGAAGGGCTCGTCTCGATCTGTGGTCATGATGGAGTGGGACAAGATATGGGCAGTTAATAAAAAGGTCAGTGCACTCTGCTGTTTAGTTTAGAGGAAAATATGCATGCGCTTGAGATGAGTTCTTTCTTGTTAATGCATCTGTAGACTTGAAGTAAATGAGACAGAAGTTAGAAGATCTTAATCTGTGGTACAGGTGATTGACCCCATTCGTTCCACGATTCACTGCTCTTCTCAAAGAAGAAGTTGTGTTGGTGAATGTTGTAGGAGCCAGACCTGACGTTAAGGAAATTCCCAAACATCCCAAGGTCAGGTTTTACTTCTAGCTTAATGTAATTAAATTTGATGTTTTTTGCTATGTTTTCAAAATTGTTTTACTCTCTTAAAAAAAAACTTTATTTTTTTGTGCACACTTTTTAATGCATTAAATTATTCTGTTCTTTTTGGTTCTGAAAATGAATCAAATGAAAAACTGTTGATTTCCCATTCTAAAATTTAACAACTATTTCTTTGAATTTGAATTTTGTGATAAAAGTTTTATTTTATTTTTTGAAACCAGAACAATGATGTAGGCACAAAGAAAGTGTGGTATGGGCCTAAAGTCTACATAGAGGGAGCAGATGCAGCAGTGCTAGCAGAAGGTGAGGTCGTGACCTTTATTAACTGGGGGAACATCATCATCAGGAAAATCAACAAGTAAGAATACAGTGTACTTTTTTTTCTTAAGTTGTCATAACTTTTTTTTCTGAACGGTGTTTTTTAATATGAATATACCAGAAAGAGAAAACTACCATTAGGAAATTTCAGGTACTCAATTTTTTGTTAAGTTTTTTTCGATATTATGTAAGTTCCATAAAACATTTCCCATTCTTTTGTAGAGCACAGTGACACTTTAAAACTGGCATTGAAATACTGCATGTTTGTGATTTTCAGGGATGCTCAAGGAAAAATCACATCCATTGATGCAGAAACTAATCTTGAAAATACTGTAAGCATTATGATATTATGTTTTTTAAAGTACAATAATAATATGAAGCCATTGCACAATTTCATGTATTTACTAGTACTGTGCTAATTAGCTGTATCCATCATGAATTGCTTTTAAATGTAATTAATACAGTATGCATAACTTAAGGGGGTCATTTATTATTTATCATGCCATTGTAACTAAGAATAGTTCCAGTAATTGTTTTATTTTTAACTTTTTTTTAATAGTGATCATCAACCTATGATTCCTTCTGCTTCTATGACTAAAATTTTGTTAATTGGATGTAAAATGTGTTTTCAAAGTGTTACAAATACTTTCTTAGGACTACAAGAAAACCCAGAAAATTACATGGTTGACAGATGTCGAGGTGGCTGCAGATGCAAATGAGGGGGCTCTCATACCAGCAGTGTGCGTGCAGTTTGATCATATTATTACCAAAGGAGTGCTTGACAAAGATGAAGACTTCAAGAGCTATGTGAATACTGCATCGAAGGTTAGGAATTTTCTCAGCTTATGTTTGGAGCTAAATCCCCTGGGACTTGGTTTATTTGTGTAAGTTTGATGCTTAGAGGCAATTTACACATTGCAATAAACTGCACTTTGTGGGGTGTGCAAGGCTTTGCCAGCTTTGCACTTGGCTCACAGGGGGGCTTGAAGCAAGCTTGGTTGGTTTATTTAGTAGGAAAGTGCGTCCACCTTGCAGTGATTTCGAATACTTGCCTCAGACACAGAATAAAGTCACTAAAAAAATGTTTTCACATGCTTGTACCTTGAATACATTCTGTATATAGTGTCTTGACTACAAAATAAAATGGAAGGAGGGATTCCTGTGATGAGTGCCATTGAGAATCCTGTAAAATCCTCTCATGATGACATTTTGTAACCTTTAGTAACCTAATTGTTACAGAAAGAACAAGAGATGCTTGGCGACCCATCTTTGGCGACATTGAAGAAAGGGGAGATCATCCAGCTTCAGCGGAGGGGCTACTTCATCTGCGATCAGCCATATCAGCCAGCCAGGTAGGCTGCATTTCAGATTTTATACGCTTTTACTTTTTTAAGATAGCTCCAAAATAGAATTGGAATGGAATGTGTGTTTTTATTAATTGTTAATACTCCTGAAAAGCATCAAAGCTCTACATGAAATGAGCTGTTATTTCTATTCTTTTTATCTTTGTCATTTTCTTCTTATATTTCTCAACATTGTCAGAGAAGAAACAGTCCATATAATGGTAGTTACTTAAATCGTTTGTTGATGAGTTCACTCTTTTATAACTTAAGAAAATAAAGATTTCAGCAGTTGCATGTGTAAAAAGTTATTTTTAATTTACCAGGCTTGCATGTCTGTTAAAACACATGATGATGTTTTATAGCTATTAGCATACTATCATGTAAAATTTTAGAATTTTCAATTTTGTGTCCAAAGGTCAATTATATTTTTGGATGCTTGTTTCCAGTCCATACACTGGAAGAGCAAGTCCATGTGTGCTGTTTAATGTACCTGATGGACACCAGAAGGAGATGCCTACTGCAGGTTCCAAGCATAAGCAGCAGGAGGTGGAGAGCAGCAAAAAGAAAACAGACCAAGGCAGTGCCAAGGAGGTCGGTAAAAGCAGTTGTTTCATGAGAGAGATGATATGAAAGGTTGTGTTTGCCTTTTTAACAAATTTTATGAATGGAAGAATCATTGAATGTATGGGATCACATCTCTGGACACCAGTCCCAGCTGAACAAACACTTTTTGGTTTTATACTTTACCTTTTAACTGATGCTCTCAAACTTTACTTTGATGTGGTCTAGCACATTATCTTGGCTTTGAAATAAAGAAGTCGTGGATAGGTAGCCAAAGAGAGGAGATCAGAACTTTCACTAAAATGTCAATCTTGCAGAAGGCTCAAAACAAGAAAGGAAAAGCGGCAGAGAAATCGCCACTAGAGGAGCAGCCGCCAGAGAAAGTTGGATCAGTAGCAGTGGCTGAGCTGGATAGTCGCATTCGTTCTCAGGGAGATAAAGTCCGCCAGCTAAAGACTGACAAAGCACCAAAGGTAACTTGAACACACTTCTTTTTTACAGATGATTAAATTGTGGGCATGACGTGCAGACTCAAGAGTGCAGTGATTCCATTTTCACTGCAGTAGATTGGAATGCGTCTTGATATACTTTCCTACAGACAGAATTTGACAGTTTATTCATCTTGTCTACAGTCAAATTTTTATTTTTTAAAGAAAACCAGCATCAGTCAGGAAAAACTTGAAAAGTCAGTATATTTCATGACTTTAGAATAATTTCTCCTGCTGATTTGACTATCGTCATTTGCTCTGGCATCATCATCCTCTTACAGTGTCAAGAAAGCAGATTACATTTTGAAACAGGAATGTTTTCTTCCTTTCTACCAGTCTGATGTAGATGCTGAAGTTCAGAATCTTCTGGCTTTAAAGAAGCAGTACAAAGAAGCTACTGGAAAGGAGTGGTCTTTGCCAAAGACCAATTCAGAGCCAATGAAGACTACAGTGTCCACGGAGGTAAAAATGACAGCCCAGCAGGTCTCACTGGCCGCGAATACACCAACGATCAATGAGCTTGATAACAAGATTCGTACTCAAGGAGACAAAGTTCGACAGCTGAAAGCAGACAAGGCTCCAAAGGTAGAAGAATTTTTATTTAATTTTAACTTCGACCTGTACATCTTGTCTCCGAAGTCACAGCAATCCGTCACCCAATATTGCATAAAGGCATCAAAGTTTTTATTGGGTTGCCACGTTTTCAAGAATAATTATATTTACTTGATGGGGAATTTACAACAAATTTTTTTTTCCTGTGTACAGTCTGTGTAGTTTTTTGTTTTGATTGATAGATATTTTTAATGGATAGAATCTTCTATACAGTCAGGATACTAAAATATCTTATATATCTTTTGATTTTAAAACAGGATTGGCTTTTTATCTTTTCATAGTCTGAAGTAGATGCTGAAGTTCAAAACCTTCTGGTATTAAAGAAGCAGTACAAAGAAGCTGCTGGAAAAGAATGGTCCTTGCCAAAGGCTAACACGGAGCCAGCAAAGGCTCCAGCTGAGGTGAAGAAGGCAGCTCAGCAGGTCTCGCAGGTAACAAATACATCAGCTTCCAATGAACTTGACAACGAGATTCGCGTACAAGGAGACAGAATTTGGCAGCTCAAGGCAGATAAGGCTCCCAAGGTAGGAAGCAGTTTGATATATTATGTGTGTTATGCTCATGTTATGTTTGTATATGTGGTTGTGCTTGTGAGCAAAAGAAAAATTTCTGTCTTGGACATCCTCAGACAGTAAACTTTGATTTGATATTCATCTTGATCTCTTCAAATCCACAGCCACACATATGTATTTCAGTAATCAGCCTATCTTTGAGAAAAGCCTGACTGAAGTGTTCATTGGGCTGTCAAAGTTATTCCCAATAAGTATTTTGCCCTTGACAAGTAGTTAGACATTTGTTTTTATTCACTGAAACCACTTTAATCTGATATGAACAAAATACAACAGATACCCTTTTGTTACAGGAAATCCACAGAATTATAGTTATTTCTATTATGGCTAAAAACAGTTACAGGGGAATTGTCTTTTAAGCATTTCTTACATTACTTCTTGGTATTTTTAGTATATTTTGCATTCTTGTTGTCTTCAGTATTTACTTTTCTATCAGATTTCTTGTATGCACAGTTTGATAGAAGTAGATTGTAAACAGATGACATTGATGCAAGATTTATATCAACTGGCTGTAAAATACAATAAATCCTGTACTCTGTAACTTCAGTTAATTAATTGTTTTGTTTGCACCAACATGACAGTACAAGCAGGCAGAAGGCATGGTTTTTCCACCTTCTCTCTCACTCTCTTAAAAAAGGACATTTCACCAAAAAAATCAAAAAGTTTAAAAACTTTGCAGCTAGAGCCTTGAGATTCCAGGCATAAAAGCACAAGTGCTGTTTACAGAGCACTTCCTCTGCAACAAAACAGAATTGACAGATTTTTATCTTCATGAACCCACCTAATCTTTACTTGTGGTTACTATAATATTACCAAACATTTAAAAGCCCAAAAACACTAGAACTTTGTTGCACTTAGAACATTTGGCATCTCATAATACTCTTGAAGGTTTATAAACAGCTGCTTTTCATTTCATCTGAAAAGTAAGATCATACTTGCTTAAGTCTTAATAGCAGTGTTGGTAAGAATGAATGTGCTGTTAACAAGTGCTGATGCTCTCTTAAAGTTGAATAAAGTTGTTTTTTCCAGATAATGTGAATCAAAATTATATTCTGGAAAGATTATAGGCTAGTCATCCTAGAGGTAAATAAGTTTCATGGATAAAGGAACTGACATTTTGTTTTATCCTCCAGCAATATCAATTTCTAATGGCCTTCAAGCAAGATCCCTACTGGGAGATGGTAGTGGATTGCTTATGCAACTAAGTGTAAACATGGCCCAATCTGGAGAAAAGGGAATGTTGGTTACACAAAATCTTGCACCCCCTGTTAATTCCCCAAAGAATGAATTCCCCTTTCCCCTCACAGGCAGTCCGGTGGCGGAACGGTTAGCGTCTGTCACCAATACAGTGAAGGTTGGCTGTCCTCGGTTCAACTCTCATCTCGGGCACGCTGTTCTTGCTCTGCACGTGGCTTACAGGTTTACAGGGCTGACTGCCTTGCTCTGATATAGCCATAGTTGCTGGCACGGCGTAAAACACCAATCTCACCCCTGCTCCCCTCACTCACACACACACATAGACAGTTTATAAGGCTGCTGACTACCAGCTAGCCTCCCCACCAAGTTTCATCATATGCGAAGCAAAACCAAGCCTGCTGCTATAGATGGTAGTAGCTTGCATGAGAAGATAAATAATAATAATAGATTTGTCAATTATTTAGCACATAATCATGCTCTTGAAGGAGCATGCTCTCAGCACTTAAGACTAGTAGGAAATATGGACAGAATATGAAAGATAGAAGAAGAAACAAATATGTGGACAAGAGATAAACAGAAGACATAAAGAGAAATCAGGGAACAAGTAGTAAGGATGATGGGTGTCATAAATCTGCAGAGAAAAATGACCAGGCAGACTAGTCAATTGGCTATAATCAAAACTAGTGACAACTATTTTGATTGGTGTAAAGAGTAATGTTCATGGAACATATGTTGATGTACTTAACTGTGACAACCGTTATATATAAACTGTTTAATGTAAGTCGGTTGCAGGCAAAATTAATGAAGGAAAGAATCAGATAGCAATGTTTCTGTCCAGGCATGCATTAGTTTTCAAGTCAATCGGTGTTTCAGCTACATATTCTGTGCCGTGTGGGTCTGTTATGTATCAGTGACATAGGTAAAAGGGCTTTAGCTGCATTCATTGTCCATAGCATACTCTCATTGTCATTGTAGATAACTAGTGAAGGGCAAAAATTGAGACTGAGAGGAAATCTGATCATGCATTTCAGCTGCATGGATCCCACCTTGACATATGTGTGAAAGCACCCCATTCCCATGCTTGAAGCAGGGTTCTTTAGCATATATTGATTAAAATACAAAACACAGTTAAGATGCTTAAATTTATGAAGTTAATGTTTTAACTGAAATCTTCCAAAAACAAAGTAGGTACACATAGAGACCTTACCTATTTTCTCACTTATTGTGTATGTTTTAGGAAAGAACTCTGAGAGATATTGCAGACATATAACACTTTCAGTTGCATGTTTTATTTGTATTTTATTTAAAGTGGCTTAAGGAAATCAATTTTCTAGTTGATGTGTATAAAGGGAAATAAAGTGTACTGGCCCGCTCAGAAGAGAAAGTAGCGCAGCGTATCGGAGAATTGGACAAGCCATTGTACGTCGTGGTTACGACAGTTGTTGGGATACAGAACACACCAGTGTGTGTGTTTTTGTTTTGTTTTTGTAAACTTAAACAGTGTTTAGCAATATTCTGTGTTTTTGAGTTGAAAAAAATGGAGGGAAATCTGTAGTTTCCGATGATGGACGCGTATACGAAGTGCGTCTTCATACTTCAGGCTAGCTCAGCGTGACGTGGTGTCGGGGAGGGGAGAGTAGGGGAGGTGTGGTGTCGGGTGGTGTTTTCAAACTTGCCAGGCTGGCAGGTTGCCCCAAGCAAAGTATCCACGTGTATTGTGATGTAGATTACCTGTACACTTGATGGCCCTTGCGTGTGAGCAGAGTGTCATTACAGATAACGTTTACAGCAGTAAACGAGCGTTGGCAGTGTCGTTGGCTCTTTACACGTTGCCGCGAACTTGTACACACGTCCGTGACGTTACCGTAGTCGAATGACGCAATGTTAGGTAATCAACTTAGCCATTTAAGTGTATCCAAGACCGTAAATAAACTAAACATTTCTTTTAATTCGGTTTGATATTTTATTACTCGCTATAATTTGTTGATTATAAGGTTAACATTAAGAAGGAAGAGAAACGAAATGATTTGTATGAAAACCTCTTCATAGGTTCTTGCCCTGACTATTCGTAGTTTGCTACGCTTCAGTGGATATGTGAAATTACCTGCTTTGTGCAAATATTTTCTACAAACTATACTAGTGTTGGCGACTATTTTTGCCATGAATTTCTTGTTGCCGTCGATAATTGAAATTCCCGTGTGCGTATGTTTTTAGTTCTGTCTTACATTTAGTATGTTTTGACATATCTGTATATGTGTTGATCACAGTCTAAAATAGACCAGGAAGTGCAACAACTGCTTGGTCTTAAGAAACAGTACAAAGAGGCAACAGGAAAGGACTGGGCGCCATCTAAAGAAGCACCTACCACAGAAAAAGACACAGGTGTGCAGGTAAAGCAAGGCAACAAAAAGGGAAATAAAGGAAAAGAGGAGAGAGTATGCCTGGTGTAGCAGGAAAGGCAGACCCAGAGTCTGCAGAGGCCTTGGCGCTGAAAGCAGAAGTTGACACCCAGGGCAACAAAGTCCGGCAGCTGAAATCTAGCAGCAATAACAAGGTGGGAAATTAATATTTATATCCATGATCATTTAGACCACCTTCGTATGATTTATATTTATTCTTCATTTAAAGGGTGTTTTGGTGGGGGATTGCATCAAAACTTGCTGACAAACTTTCCCATTCAGTCTTCAGGAGAGCATACAAGCTTTTACCCTTCCTTTTTTTTTTAAAAAAAAAAAATCGCTTCACCCTCAATATGTTAACTTATGTTGTGACAGTTGTATGTTTTTGTAAAGATTGGTACTTTGTCAATAATAGCTGTCATTTATTTAAATATCAGCAAGGTGCTTTTTTATTTTCAGTTAAAATTTTTCTTCCTTAACTCTATTTATCAAACAAGTGAAAACACAAATGAGTTTTGTGGATGCAACTCTCGTTTTTTTTTCAGTTGAAGTTTTATGTGTATTAATAATTGATAATTCACTGTGTGCCAACTAGCTACACCACAATAGTTTCACATTCATTCGTCTTCCCACAGGAGGAATTAGACCAGGCTTTGCAGAAGCTTTTGGAATTAAAAGCACGATACAAGGACTTGACTGGAGTGGATCTAACTGGTGGTGCCAAGCGAGACAAGAAATCAGGGGGAGGTAGTGCTGCAGATGGCGAAAAAGGCAAAGGGGGTGCAAAGCAAAAGGAAGCAAGCAAGAAGAAAGGGGCAGGTGACTCAGTTGATGCCAAGGAGAGCAAGGATGAGGGAGCTTCTGTCAGGGAGGTCAAGAAAGTCACAAGGTGAAAAAGAAACTTTTACCAGATATCTTATAATACTGTTAAGTAGTTAAACCCTACTTTTAGGTGGAGCAGGGTTGTCACTAAATTTTTGCCCAAGTGCTAAAGTACCTGGAAAGAAGTCTTTATTTTAAAAAAATGTATGCATGATGTAACAATTGTGATTTGTGACCCAAAGCTCTTTGTGTAGGTTGGGCATGGAGCCAGAAAAGAAGAAAACTTAGCAGATTGGTACTCTCAGGTGAGTGTAGACTAAAAGAAGGCCTTTGGATAGTAGTTTAAAAGTTTTGAAAAAATTATTATGAAACGTTTTGAATATCACAGCTGCCTCATTAACATAACTCTTCTTCGCCTAGACTTTTTACATGCTGATATTTACATAGTTTAAAGTGTTAGAGATGAGGAAAATGTCATTAGTTTTATTTCAATAAATGTTTCTCATTTATATACCAGTTCAAGAAGAAATATAAACTAGATTGAAATTGGTCTTGAGTATTGAACAGTCTAATATTCTAAATTGCAGATTATCACAAAATCTGAGTTGATCGAATATTATGATGTGAGTGGCTGTTACATCTTGCGCCCTTGGGCCTACTCAATCTGGGAGAGCATCAAGGAATTCTTTGACAGGGAAATCAAGAAGCTGGGAGTTGAGAATTGTTACTTCCCAATGTTTGTCTCTCATTCAGCGCTGGAGAAGGAAAAAACTCATATCGCTGATTTTGCTCCAGAGGTGAGACTTGTTTCTAAAGCAGTTTGGTGGAAGCAAAGGAAGGCTTTGTTGTTTATTTGTATCCACTAGGAACACCTTTTTTTTTTTCACATCCTGCAAATTGTCAGTAAATTAAACTAAAAGTACAAAGGAAATTCTGCTCCCAAGAAGTACCAAAAAACATTTTAAGCTATAATAAAGTCGTAGACAACAACAAAAAAAAAAAAACATTCGTCCATACTTAGCTGTACCTCTGAGGAAAAACTTTTGCAAGTATTTAGTTTTCATTTTTGTTTTTTGTACTTTCAAGCTCAGACATGTAAAGCATTGGTGAGACTTACATATTTCTTGTCATAGGTTGCTTGGGTGACGAGATCAGGACAGTCAGAGCTTGCTGAGCCCATTGCCATTCGCCCAACCAGTGAGACAGTCATGTACCCATCTTTTGCCAAGTGGATAAAATCCCACCGAGACCTCCCACTGCGCCTCAACCAATGGTGCAACGTTGTGGTATGCCATTGCAAGATCTGTTAATTGATCTTTAACTTTTGATTTTGATGTGACATGTGTTGTTAAGAAAGCTTCAGGGTTACAGATGTTATCTTTTAAGGGCCTTTACTCAATTCTCAATACTTCTCCTCAAAGGCTCACATTTTCTTATTTTGTCATCAGAGGTGGGAATTCAAACATCCACAACCTTTCCTGCGGACACGTGAATTTCTATGGCAGGAAGGTCACACCGCATGGGCTACTCAAGAGTCTGCAGTGGAGGAGGTAATAACTTTCTGTTTACAAGGAGCTAGATTTTACTTAATAATTCAGAGGTTATTCTAGGATTTCAAAAAGTAGGTGGGGGGGGGAGCCAGGGGCCTTCTCAGTGGGTGGGAAAAGGGGGTCCCTTTTAAATGAAATAGGGACCCATTGCAACACATTTTGATTTCTTTTTCTTGTAGATAAATATATATACATTTATGACACAACAGAATATTATACAGTCCATAATTACTAATCACATCAGATTTTTTTTTCTTTTCAATCATTGGCATCAGTTCTGTTTGGTCAGTTAGCCAGCAGAAAGAATGCCAAAATTTATTGTGGAGTGCTGCACCTTATGTTCAAACGTGTGCCACTTACCATATCTTTGTAGACACGTGCATGCACTGTTAAAATATGTATCCCTAGGCAAAATTTTGCACGAATCTCATAAGGCACCAAAAGAAAGGGTATTTTCATTACCTCGTTTCTAAGACAGTGCTTTTTTAAAAAGTAATAGTTTTCAACTTTGTGCCTTTTCAAAGGTATATGCCATCTTGGAACTGTATGCAAGAGTTTATGAGGAGCTTCTTGCCATTCCCGTTGTAAGAGGCCGCAAGACAGAAAAGGAAAAGTTTGCAGGTGGTGACTTTACCACCACTGTGGAGGTCTACATCTCAGCCAGTGGCCGTGCCATTCAGGGTGCTACCTCACACCACCTAGGCCAAAACTTTTCCAAGATGTTTGAGATTGTTTTTGAGGATCCAGAAACACAGCAGAAGCAGTATGCATACCAGAACTCCTGGGGTCTGACAACGCGTACTATTGGAGTGATGACCATGGTACATGGGGATAACAATGGGCTCATCCTACCCCCTCGAGTTGCATGCTTGCAGGTACTTCTAACCTTTGTCCTTAGCTATCAGCAGTGCTGCTAATAAGCATGAAATTAGTACTTAACAGTAATTGCTTGTCATTATCCAGTAATAACTGGAACGAAACTGCAAGCATTTAACGTGATATTGCAGAGTGATGGTATTCCCCGTTTTGAAATAACACTGAACAAAACCTTGATATAAGGGGTTAGGTAGTAATGAGAAGTATTGCTTTTTAATCTGCAGGTGGTGATTGTACCATGTGGAGTAACAACATCACTAACAGAAGAAGAGACTAAGGCATTGTACCAAAGGTGTGAGGAAATTGCTGCAACACTCAAGGAAAACAACATCCGAGCACAAGCTGATATACGAGACAATTATTCTCCAGGATGGAAATTTAATCACTGGGAGCTGAAGGCAAGCTGATGTTACTTTTATTTTTTTTTTAACTAGTACCCAAGCATTTAAGTCTGTCCCAAAATGCTTTGTCCTTATATTTTTTACAACAAAAGAGAGCCCTATGAGAATTAACAGGTCAACACAAACTTGTAAGGGAGGAGTGCACATTTTCAGATGATTCCCTAATTGTTACTTTTCTCAATGATGCTGTTCTCAGTAACATGCTTGTACATTACAGGTGACATGATGAAATTTCTAGGCAAAAACACATACTTTATACAACAACGAAACCTTTTCCTTTTAGGGTGTTCCATTGCGATTGGAGCTGGGACCACGTGACATGAAGAACAAACAAGTGGTGTTCGTTCGCCGTGACACTGGTGCCAAGTCAACAGTGTCTGATGCTGGCCTGGTGAAACAGATTTCAGAAACTCTGGAAAGTATACAAGAGAATCTGTATAAAAAGTAAGGGCATTTCATTCTTTATTTATTTAGCAAGTGTGTAGTCTAATAAACATGTTACTATACAGGTGATTTTTAAAATGCAGGGCAGAAGCAGAGCTGAAGGACTGCCTAGCTGTGTCAAATGATTGGAATCAGTTCTGTCAATCATTGGACCAAAAGAAGCTCATCCAGGCTCCATTCTGTGGAGAAATTTCATGTGAAGATGCTATCAAGAAAGACAGTGCAAGGTATGGATGACTTTTTTGTGGTACCACTGTATTGCAAACATCCATCAGCATAGCTAGTCTTTTTTCACAGGAAGCCAAACCTTCCTGCACAAACCCCTGATATGCATGTTATCAGGTACCTTAACGTCAATGATGAAAAAGTGCAGTACAAAATGCACTTGGTATATTTATTTTCTTTCAGTGTCTCAGAATTTTAGGCTTTCCTATATTTTATTCTTTACAGATGTGGTAAGTCTTATAGTTAATTCACATTTGTGCCCTTGTATCACAGGGATGTGGTGGTAGAGGAAGGGGCACCAGCAATGGGTGCTAAAGGCCTGTGCATTCCATTCAAACAACCAGCAGAACTTGTTCATGGAGCATTGTGTATACACCCACAGTGTGGAAAAGCAGCCAAGTACTACACGCTCTTTGGGCGAAGCTATTGATTTAATGTCCATGAAGAAACAATCAGGGTAGTTAACTTGTATGTCTAGCTAATGCTGTTTGATACTGACAATATTCATTGCAATGCTAAAAACTTGAGTGTCTTGCTAATGCTGTCTGCTACTGACAATATTTGTTGCAATGCAAAAAAACTGTAATGTCTGCTAGCTCAATGCTGTCTGCTACTGACAATATTTTCAATATGAATCCTTACAGGCACACCAAGCTGTCACAATATTAACTAGGATTGAATAAAGATTTCATCTTAAGTGTACTGTGTTTTACGGATTTTCTAAATACAACTTACACCAACCAGATGCATCCTTCCACACTTTAAAAACTCGAAAAAACTGCCACAAGCTGGTCTTATAAGAAATCATTTATTGGGTGTTTCCCATGTCTGAATTAAATGCATGGATATGGCAGCAAACTCCAATGCTTCTCCTCAATCGAGCTGTTGAGGGAAAAAAAAAAAGACCAATTACAAGATGTTCACAAATTGCACACTAGAAAAAAAAAAAAATGTTCCCAACCCCGCATGACCGCAGGAAGTTATATCAATTTTTAAAACTTCATACAGCAGGAAAAGAACTTGAGATGTGTAATGAGACAAGATAACTTCAGTAGAGTAAAAATCTCATATGTAAAGAATTTAAACTATGCATGCATTCTTAGAACACTGGTACAAGAGCTGACGTCTCAAGAAGAATCATGTCCTACAGTCATAGCAAGTCCCGATGTCTCAGGCAGAACCAAAGTCTCCTTATGGTCTGTCCTTGTGTTGGGTTGACGAACGAGTCTTCTATGAAATATGCATCTCGACTGATTAGCAGACATTTTGTGGTTTTAATTTTCAAAAACACATAAAGCATGAGTTGCTTTTTTTTTCATGCTATTTTAATTCAGATGTGACGTTTGTTGGTGTTTAGCAAACTATGAAACACCTGCTCGCACAGTGCCAAAAAGTGAGCCAATATATTCTGTAAACCTCAACAGTTGTCGTTCATACCAAATCTGTCATAAGCACAATACAACAATTAACTTCAGGTTGCATTTATTGAAGAAAATGTTTAATGTACAGTCTTTATATAGGTCCAGTCATAAAACTGTGACGTAAAGCGCACGAGGAGACGGTTCTACCTGAGACCAAGTCTAGTCACAAGGCTACTTTCAAGCCAGATGAAGTTACCAGCAAATCTAACCTAGCCAGCACAATCATCTACACACCTAACAGTTCTTCCATATTAATGTTTAATATTTTGGAAAAAGTCCATGCATGACAGAAACATTTTTTAAAAAAGCAAATGCAGGGTGTCTGTGTCCTAGATATTTGATGTGCTTGACACTGCAGTTTCTTTGCTGTACAGCAAAAGCATAGCACAACAGTACACCGCATAAGCCCTTTCCTTTCTCTCGTTACTTTACTGAGTGAGAAAGTCTAGGCATGCTCAATTAAGCACCACACTAGGCCTTGCTTAAGCCTGAACAGATCTTAAAGTAAATGGGACTTTGCCCAAGATGGCACAAAGCTAACCTGGTCTTATGTCGGTGGTCAACCCGCCCAAGCTCAACAAACTACAGCTACGCTAAACATTTTAATTAGGGTTGTTGTCTTGAATTTGTTACTGAAAATATATTGTCTGTTCAAAGTAAATGTAAAAGAACAGAATGCAGATGTGAAAACATGGATTAAAAAAGTGATTTCCACTCACCTTTTTGAAGCCAATGTCTGCTGCATACTGCCGGAAACACCTTCTGCATATATTCAGACCATATTTTCTTATGAGACCATGAGTGTTGTTGCATACACGGCTGCACAAAACCAAAAGCAATTATAAAACACTTTGTTATGAAGTCCAAAATCCCTGGAAAACGAGCATAAGCAGTTATGTTTAACCGGCTTCAATCAGGTATCTTTCAAGGCATATTAAAAAAAAAAAACAACTCTAAATTCAAAAACTCGTTTCCACTCGCTTAAACCGGAGGCTTAGATTTTTAAATTTGAGCATCAATTGCATGAATGTGACCTACAGATATTCAAGGAACAAAAATTTTAAAAGAAAACATTTTTTTCCAATAATGAAACGTGAAGCATAAACGGGTTTAACACTGGCATAGTGGCTAAATGAAATTCTGCAAACGTCCATCATTGATAATGGAATCTGAAGTGGAAATTTTTTCAAATAATCCACTATTAAACACGGTACATGCTAATACAATTTGGCCTATTAAATCTAAGAATTTATACATGCTTACAAAATGACACATCGCGATTTACTTGTGTTGAAAATACTAGTAGATGTGAAGCGCATGTCTAAAATGTATTCACTCACTATGCTGAAATCTATGAGTATGATACCTAGCTCTGTATCATGTGAAAAATACTGAAAAAAATAATTGTCACCATATATTTTCTGCTTGATTTTGTTGTATTAGTAGAATATACATGCTCTCAGTGTCCTAACAATTCCACGCACGTGGTGGTTTCCTATCTAATATGCCTCATTACGTGCGTCATATATGTGTTTCTTTAAAAACTTTTCAAAAACTCTAACAAATAACTTGTTGGTAAATTAATTCCTCAAGAGAATAGCAACATTCATACCAGTAGCGCGAGCCTGGGCCGTATCTTCGAGGATGTGAGTACCAGATAGATTGGAAACCCATGATGGCTGTCGAGAGAAAGAACGTAGAGCGCACCAGCCGCAAGTTGGTATTGTCGCTACCCAGCATGCACAGCTACGCTTACCTTCATATACAAGATTAAGAAGGGTTTCTTTCGGTGTTTAATAAAAACAAACATTTATTTAATTTTATCTCTTTGGTTACTTATTTGTTTTATTATGAACCCAATTATATTACCTCAGAGATGGTTGGATCTTACCAACTTTGAGGGTGAAAATCTTCTGCTAGCTTTACTTTCTCGTCTCCAACAACTTTGTGTCATCCATTTTGTGTCTGATGATTGTCTTTTCTCGACGACTTAACACTTAACGACTTACACTAATTGAGTTTTATTTTTTCATATGTTATAGTTCTTGGTATTATTCATTTACGGACTTGTTTCTGCTTTTTAGAAGTTTCTATGCAAGTAATCATGCCCAAGGCAAAGTGTAATCGTTGGAATGGTGTCATTGTCGTTTGATTACACCCTGTCGACATCGGAGATTGTTTCACAGCGGAAACAGTATTTTAGTTATGTCTAAAGCTAATTGACCTTTGGTCATGAAGGTTAGAGAGCCTGATTTCCACGACTCATCGATGTGGTTTTGTGTATGTTTTTGAGAGGGGTCTCCGATGTTGCTTCTTCATATTTGTGACCCCGGTGTGGCAGTCATGGTGCCTGTTTACTCTCTGGCTTGTATATCTACTTCTTCTATCTGGATAACATCGTTCTGTAATTGCTGTATATCTTTTAGAATCTGGCTGGTTTTCTCACTGGCCAGACAGTTTGCTGCTTTTTTTTGTTTTTGGTCGATAGCTCACCTTCTGTCTCTTTAAGATAGTTTTTCTTTAGGTTGTCATCATTAAATGGTTTGTTGTGCTTCCACAACGTGTATCTTTATATTATGTCTAGAGAGCAAATTGTTTCATGCCATGCAGCTCAAGACAGCTTTTGGCATTAAAAAGCAAGTTATCTATTCTGCTTTGGTTTTGTGGGCTCTTGTATTTCATCCAGTAGAAGCAACTTTTTTCATCTGAATTTGTGAATGGTGTTGTACAGTTGTTGGAGCGGATTATGCCAACCTAAAATATAATGTCTTTCTAAATTTGGGTATTGTTTCTTAATCTGTGTCTAGGATTGTCTTTAACTTTCCTAGTCAACCACTGACGGAGACAATTGATTTGTAAAGTGATTAAATTTATGAAAATGAATGATTTTTCATTAAACATGTGAAAGAAGTGAATCTTAATTTTGTAATTTCTGTGCTCTTTTTGATGACAATGTTTATAACATTTTTTTAGAATTTGTTAAACTTCATTAACATATAAAATAATGTTCTTTCCCTAAGTATTTTGATAGTGTTTTATAAGAAAAAAAATTAGTTAATTTATACATGATATGCATATTGTGGACATCAATCTGCCAATAATATGATACAAAGAGAATTAGCACCAGAGTAATGAGACTTGCTTTCCAAACAAGATTTGAAGCTATAATTTGTGAGAAACAAAATTTGCAGTATTTATATATTTATTTCATTTCTAACCCTAACCTTCTCTTTATCTCTCTCTTTCACATGCGGCAATCACACACATACACAAAAAAGTCAGTTTGGCCTATCTTAATGTATATTTAGTTTTGTTGCAAATGTAAGGTTCTGACAGAAAAGACAATAATAGTAAAATTATGACTGATAATCATTAAGAATTCTCATTTCATTCCTCTAGTAATTTCTGAAGTCTTTCTGATGGGCAATCTATTAACATGGGATAATATAATAAGCTCATGCACTGCTTTAACGTTCCCAAAGCTAGCACTAGTAACCCATTTTGTCTTGTATTGATGATACAATACCATTTCACTAAAAAGTGCAGTTTTTAAAGTACACAGCTATGAAAGATTAAACAATTTCATCTTTGTCTAATGACACCACAATCATCACTAAGCAACTCTCAACTCTTATCAGCTCAGCATGGTAGAAAACACTTTAGCTTTAGACAAAATAAACTGACATTTTTTGGACCCACAATTGATAGCAGTACTGTTATAAATGCAAAACACATTTAAATATTTAGCAATGAAACATTTCGTAGGAATAAAATGACATGGGCTATGATGCAGGAAAAACCATTGTCAACAATGCACGCAGACAGTTACACTGAATTATGTGAATCATGTGGACGGATGTGGTTTGTTGGGCTTGGCTCTAAAAATCGTACAGCTGCCAGAAGACTGTAGTATTACATTTTAGGCGTCATTAGAGTTTTCAGTATAGAACTTAGGGTGCTTCCTTCATCCAATGTATTTTAATGATACATTATCAGTATTATATAACCAATACATTCTATAAAAAAAAAATGGATAGTATATTTTTGGAATCAATAAATGTTTTGGCAAAGACAGGACATTCTCAGTGAAAATTACAGCCAATGAAACAGGGGCCAGACAAAAACATCTGGCTGAGATCAACTTCTGTAAATTATTGCATCAATGTGTACATAGTGTCCAGCTTGAGTGTTACATGCTTGTTTAAAACAAAATCATATCATATTAATGCACAAGCTCTAAAATTAAAAAAGTCTACGTCTCTTTCTCTCTAAATGTATGCGTGCACTTTCTCTTCCTCCAACACTTTGTTATTTCAACAGTCTGTAAACAAGAAAACTGTTACTGGTCTAGTAGTCTTGATTTAATAAATTTACAAAAAATTAATTTATGAAATTAAGTTACTTAATTTTACAAAAAACAATTTCCTTAAATAAGGGGCAAACATTGTTTCAGTAATTGCAAAATGGGTATTGTATCTGCCAACTTTTTCTGCATTCCAGGAGTCATTAGGGTTTGTATGCAGACTTTACAGGGAAAAACAATAGTCATGTATGAATCGGCTACAAAATTTAGAATTTTATCATCATTATTGTCAACACCATAAACATCACCATCTGACCAGACTACCTATTGACAACTCACCATCTTGACAATACTCTGACATTCCCTGGGATGTGCTGTATATCATTCACAGTAATTTCATAAACATCTGTTTTTTTATTATTGTAAAGATCATAAAGACAGACAAGTGAAGCATGACATTTCTCAGATGAAATAATGTCAATCTTGAAATCGTGCAGAAATATATTTCAAGGTAACTTTATTGAGAATTTACTCAACTTATCCAGCAGTTAATTTTCTAGCATGGCTTCTTCTAGAAAAACTACTTGAAGCCCAGCCATGGGTTAGCAAATTCTCACCTCTTCTAAAACTGGCATTTCAGTACACAAGACTGATGTAAAGACATCTAAAATTGTAATAATCCATCAGTGTTTTATATAGCAAAGTTCAGGTTACATTTTATGTAGGTGGAAAAAAAAAAGAGTATAACAATAGCTCTATAAAATTCTTGCTTCTTTGTGCAAATTGTTCCAGTGTATATATATTTCAAAAAGAATAAATATGTGCAAATAGCAAGTTCATGAAAGTTACACAGTAAAGGACAAAATGTTAATAAAGTAAAATAAACAAAATGTTCATCTTTTTATGACATAGCATAGCTTACTAATATTTACAACATAGTATAGTTTGGTAATCCTCAATAATTATACACGAGACCTTTAGAACATTTCAAACGCAGCTAAGTTTGGTTTTAGGACTCTAGAAAACTGCATTATGCAGTTAATACACAAAATGATGGTTACCAAGAAAATCGGACCACATAAATACAGAGTAAATATTAATTTGAAATAGTACATATTAGTTTTCTTTGAACAATCAGCCGATTTAAACTAAGTCTCAAGCAAAAAATAACAACGGTATAGTTTCTTGACAGAAAATCCTGTCACCCTATTTACCCTATTAGCTACAGTACTGTCCGTTCATTAGTCAAAGGTCCTTTTACTACCCTGAAGGCTTGCATCATCAAAAGATTGATTTCTGATTGGGGAAAAATATACAATTTGCACCACCTGAAGTATTAAAGAACAGGGGGAACACCCTCAAAAATCATCATCTGAATTTCTCTCTAAATCTCCTTCACGTCCATCATCTTCATCAGCATCATAGTCCTCCTCATATTCTTCGTCAGCCTCCTCCTCTCTAGTCTCTTCGGTGTCTGTCCCGTGAGCTGATGTTTGACGACTGTCATTGTATTTGTGTGCTGGAATGCATGACAACTCTGATGCTGCATCAGCATCACTCTCTACTTCAGGCTGCTTGGCAGCACTTGCATTTTGTCTCAACAACTTCCTTGGTTTAACTAGTGGTGAGGACTTTGCATGTTGTTCACCTCTGTCATCTTCATTAATCTTGGGATATTGCGTAGAATCTCCATTCATGCCCAATTCAGCATCATGCTGACCATCCTCTGCGACTTCTTTAGAACCAAAGTAGTCCCCATGATCCTTAAGAGCATGTTCCTCTGATTCAGCATCTTGAACAGTGAGGTCCATCTGATACTGTTTCAGGACTTGCGTTACAGACAAATCATCCCCACTGTCATTTCTTACCTTCGAGCCTATGGTACTAAATACGTCAGTAGTTTCCCCAAATGTTAATGTATTTTGAGTCATTTCTAAAGATCCTGTTTCTGTGGTGTTGCCATTCATTTTCTTTTTATCTCCATTTTTTATTGCCTCAGCAAAGCATAGATCTTGATCTTCTTTTAAGCTCTTTTCTGCTGAGACAAACTGTACCCCAAGGTCCATGCGAATATCTGTTATTATGGCACGCAGTCTTCTCTGAAATTTGCAAAGTTAGAAGAAGCGTTAGACAAAAAAATAGCTTATCTTCATGCAGAAATTGTACAAGTCAGAATTATACAAAGAAAAATTTTGTGTTTTCAGATTTATACACAAAATGAATCTTTAATCTGAAATGCAAAAAATTCCCAAAATAATACATACAGCATAATCCAGGACCAGAACAGCTAAAATAATTGTATTATAATAATTATATAATATTATTTAGCTCTCTTACACTCCCCCTCCCAATCTAAAACTCACCTCCTCAAGCTCTCCTTTTTTTCTTTCAATGTGGTTTTCAAATATTCTATGTAAAACCCTGCAGCACAATGCACACACAATGATTTTTTTTAATTTGTTCAGTAATTTGACAACTTACACATTAAGTGTTGGGATTCTAATATAGTAGTTACAAGGGTATTACATGCCCATGTCACAAATGCTGTAAGACTAACACATTAATTATCATTTTATCAACAAGAATAATTTCTGGAAGAATAAATAAAAATCAAATTATCTTTGCACTTTGACAAGTTGTTTTTTTCCCCTCTGTTTTTTGATTAACAGAAAGAGCGCAAAAAAAATCCCTACATATAATCAGAAGACAGATTTGGGTTTGGTTTTGTTTTTTGCCATTTAGATGTGTTTTAAAGGATTAGGTACAAATGAAAACAGCTGCCTGTCAGAATCTGCAAGAACTTTTTTTTTATTCAGCTGGATTAATCAGGTTCTGACACACAGCTATTTTTTTTTCTTTCTTTGCTCAGGGTACTCATGTGCAAGCAGCAGAAATAACAAGAAATATGGAATTCAGCATTAAATACTCACCTATCACTGCAAACTCCTCTGTTAACTATATCCTGTGTCACTTCTTGAGCAAATGCCACATACTTCTGTTCTTCTTCTCTGTACAAAGTAGCAAGAAAGCAAATGGGTGGTTACAGGGTTACAGCTTTGCAAATTGAAAGAAGAAAAACCTAATGTCATGCTTAAACAAATAACTGGTGCCTCCTACAGTGCACAATAAATTATTGGGCTCCTAGCCCACAGCTCACTTGAGCATTTGTGCCCATTTAAACTACAACACTTATGGCAAAAGCTGTTCTCATACACTATGTAGATGCATGTGTATTCGAGTGTTCTTATAGATGCATAAACATGAAAAAGCAAGATTTCTTGCAATACTGTACTTTTTAAGATTAATAATAGATAATAGATCATCACATTCTGACTGTAATCCTCAGTTACTCCTATCTTCCACATCAATTTTTCCTGCCCTTGAATGACCCCTTGCCTCACCCAACATTATGCTTATCTTCATCTCCAGTTAAATTTCATATCTCTGTGTACACATGCTTGCATGCATAGAAACACACACCATTATGAAAACAAATTTTAAGGAAGCCAAAAATCTGTAATTTATTCAGGATTGACTGCCACCTTTATCCAATCTAAAGTTCCATAACTTCTTCATTACCACTTAATATTTTCTGGATTATTTCCATAGTAAATATTTTGCAACAGACAACAACAAATGGCATTATTTGATAATTAAAAATAATTGACAATTATGTGCTTTAAATAACAGAAATCAAATTGTTAAGTATCTAGAACATTTAAGCCAGAGCTGTAGCTGTGATACAAAATCATACATCATTTGTTTAAACTGGTGTTTTATGCCAATTTTTTAAGCTAGCAGCTAAGGCTACATCATAGTTATGTAGTCAGCACTGAAAATTGGTGCCCCACACAGTAGGAAAAAAAATGAGCAAGGCAGAGCAAAGATCAGAACCCAAAGCACCTGGTCTTTACTATATTTGTGACAAGCACGTTAACCATTGTGCTATCAGACCTCCTTAATGCAAACCATGGTGATTTTGAAGCATTTTACTCGATCTGTCGTAGAAAAAAAGCCAAACTTTAAACAAATATTTCACACAAAAAAATCATCTGATTTACTATCGCTTTCATTTCACTATCCTTTATATTAACGCATATCTTCTCATAAAGTCATTTATTTTACTATTTAATCATTTCTTACCACAACAGAATCATGCTTAAAAGTAATTTTACTCAGTTAAAAAAATGTGCTGTTATGATGCCAACCACTCTCAAACTGATGAAGATTGTGCATGCATTTGTGTATACTCATATGTACATGCATGTCAACATGCAAATGCATGTCAGCTTGTACACATGGATATGTACACAAACACATAATCATGCACGTAACACTCAATTTCCAAGGAACAACCTAGCTTTGATCAAACCAAATTTCAAAAATGTACAAAAGTGCATTTATTGGAAGATGCAGTGCTGGTTGAAAGGCACTTAAAACAATTAGTACATAAAACCATTAACAAGTTTAGAAAAAAGAAAAAACACCAGCACCAACAAAACAAAAAGAAGAACATAGTAAAATAACAGACACTGATGTCACTGACAAGGCTAATGAGATCCAGCAAAAAAGCAATATTTTAGAGCAAAGTAAACAAAAAATGAAAAAAACATTTAAAACATTCTGATTTTTAGGAGTATAGCATGAAACATAAAAGTGACTCTGGCAGGGACTGATCCTAAACTACGGAGATGACTCGATCTTTGTCATCATCCACACAAATTTCAAAAAAGCAATCAGCAGACTATGAAAATTTTACTTAATGAAATATAAAACTCAAATTTTAAAAATATACAAGTTCAAATAAGCCATCATTTAATAATGTGAAAATCCATTAGCTTCAATATGTTAACAGTAGAGGCTCAGTCCAGTCAGTAACGAGACTTATACATTATTAAGAAAAAAAAATAGTACACCCAAATACACATGCATGACCATATACTAAATTTAATTTCCCCAAACTATTCCAAAAGGTTAAGGTTTTTTTTGTGTTGATTTAATGAAAAAAGCGTGTAAGTAAAGTCAAGGGTACAGAAGCATAAACAGAGACGGTGATTTACTCACGCCTGACTTAGACGACGACCAGTTGGAGATTTAATACCAAAGTACCTGCCAAAAAGACCAATTTTCTAGCTCTTATTTTAGAAACAATTTGCAAGCAATCTGTAACTCGTCATTCTAGTGATCATAAATACTCTATTATGTTTCACAGTCATAAAAAAATAACCTATAATTATGTCACTACAGGGAGCTACATGCAATTTTGTGAAGTGTGAAGCTTCTAACAATTTAAGCTAGTGCAACATAACAGAGTCAAATCACACAAATAACTGTAATAATTTTACCACACAAAATGAATGGTACAGTAAGTACATTATCATGAAAAAAAACATTAAAAAAAGAAAAGTATGTAAGTCATATCAAAACAATGATACAGTAATCGTATAACATAAATATCTGAAATGGACTTGAAAATGTCCACCACAAAATAAAGGCATAAAAAGAATATTCTTACAAATCTGCAAGTCAGACAGAGAAGGCAATGTATATATCCAATAAAAGTAAGAGACATCAGCACATTACTAAAATGACATTTACTTTGTAGGCATCCCAGTTCGAGTGAAGCGAAGTACATCTGTGTTGCCCAAAGCAATGCTACTGTCAGGCTGTTCCTGTATGTCCTCAGAAAAGGCATCAGATTTAACAATGCCATTTCGAACTCTGATCTGAGCTTTTGAAGCCTGCTCCTGCAACCAGCTCTGGTGGTCTTTGTCCAGAGAAATGTTCAGAGGAGGTACGGTTCCTCTGTCACCATCACTGCGCAATGGTGCATGGCTCTGGAGACTCATTTCCATCAGCATTGACTCTGTTAGTGTGTCTGTTATAGTCAAGTTCTCTGCCATCTTGGATTCGGCTGTGCTTCCTGGGTTTGGCTTGAGGTGCACTGTCCTTGTTCCTATCTGTCTCATGGCTGTCCTCCCCTCTTTTGTTTCCATAAGGTAAGTTAGTTGTCTTTGGAGGAGTGTAATACTTATTTCCCTTCATTTTCAAGTGTGACTCTCGGTTGCTTTTTAATGTACGTGGTGTAAAAGGTTTCTGGGGCTCTGTAAAAACATGAGCATGCTTATGCAAAACATCTCCATCATATGTGACCTTCAGAGGGTTTGAAGCACGAGATGCATGTGACACATTGCTAGCAAGGGATGTTGCGGATCGAGATGACATAGGTCGCTGCCGCTGTTGGTAGTTTGTGCTCTGCACTGCCTGTGCCATCCCTTGGAATGTGGTTGAGTAAGGCCTCATTCTGGTGCCTAGCCCTCCTACTTCTGACTGTAACCCAGTTGTTACCAATGTACTATCCTGAGGTAAAGCCTTCATGGGCACACGAAGCGTGGTGCGCATAATTTCCTGAACCTGACGCTCCTCTTCATCTTCTGGTTCATCCTGTAAAATATGAATATGATCATAAATGACAACTTACACTGGTCCATACTGAAATTATTACTGACAGAAAAAGGTCCTAATGTGTGGTATCTTGGTGTGCTGAACACAAATATGACCATGAAAATTTTGTATTGGCTCTCTATTTGAAGATATTTGATATATCATTTTCTTTGTTTCATCGTATAAATTTATCCAGTGGGACTGTAACAACATCCTAAATAAGCTGAAGGCTCCTTCCCCACTACTTTACTGAAATCTTGTCTGTCTACACCCCGGCTTGAAACCTTGGCTCCTCATCAGACTCCCGCATTCTATCCTCCCTCCTACAAAGACATTCACCCTCTGTGCTGCTAAGCAGTGGAACTCTCTTCCACACCACATTTGCCACTCGGACTCCAAGGCTACATTCAAACGCTATTTAAAAATGTATCTGTTCACAAAGTACTATCCCTGAATTACTATTCTTAACTCCCTAACAGTACCTTCAGTCATGCTACCCATCATGTAATGAACTCCATCTCAAACTGTTTACCGTATCTATATCCCTCCATACCTTCATCCATTGCTTTACATTCTACTCTTGTATCTTACATTTATGTTGTTCAGTGTGCCTATATGTACCTCACTGTCCACTGGCTGTTATCTTTCATTTATCATGATTGGACTGCGCAGAGAGTGCAATCTATCTTGGTCATGATGCTGCGCATTATAAGTTCATATTATTATTATTAATGCCTTTAAAGTGTGTTAATATCCTGGACGATTTTTGCTAAATTTGTAAAGAAGTGAGATTTGAAAACCAGAAGGAAAGTAGCACTTCTCAAGTGAAGAAGGCATATCATCTTTACTTATGATGCAAAGATTGGCAACCAAGACAAACCTTGAGCCCCACATTTATGTTGTGCTACATGCGCAACACAGCTTTCACAGTGGTTGAATGGCAAAGACCATCAATGTCCCCATGATGCGGAGAGAGCCAAGCAACCACACAAATGACTGTTACTTCTGCTTGCTTCATCCTCTTTCCAGTTGGATAATGAAGCAAAAAAATGTGAGAATAGTCTACCCCCAACATTCCTTCTGCATTGAGACCAGTTCCACTAGGTGAGGGACTTCCTATTTCAAACCTCCAGCAGAATATATTCTCTTGATTCAGCTGATGAGGATGAGAGTGAGCTGACCTGTTCTTCTCCATCAGTCAGCATGCAGTGATCCAGATTTTCACAGTGGTGTGTCATCAATCCCACACAGAATAACTCAGGAAGAACTAAATGACCTGGTTCGTGATTTGGATATCCAAGAACAAGGCAGAATTGCTAGGTTCAAGACTCCAAAAATGGAATCTTCTAGATGATGTCACAATTACTTCATATTGAAAGTGCTGCCAGCAGCTGGGGCCTTTCTTCAGAAAGGAAGGTTAATCTTGTTCTCTGTTTCTATATTGAGGGCCTCATGAATGTAGCAGTTGGAGAGAAGAATATCCAGCATCCAGCTCAGGTCGAGGCTCACAAAATCCTGCTACCAACTCTTCACATAAAACTAGGTTTGATGAAAACTTCGTGAAAGCCATGGACTGGACTTCCAGTACCTGCATGAAAAATTGCCTCAACTCAACAAGACAAAGATTAAAGAAGGAGTTTTTGTTGGTCCTCAGATTCAAGAGCTCTTCAAAAATGACCGGCTCAAGAATTTGCTGCTGGGTGATGTGAAACAAGCATAGAATGCTTTTCGACTATTGTCTACAAACTTTCTCAGGAATGTTAGGGCAAAAAACTACAAGGAACTATAGTCAAAGACATGCTGATGCAGAATCATAAACCTGACTGCAAGACATCTGTCAAGATCCACTTCCTTCATTCCCATCTGGATTTCTTTCCTGACAACTGTGGTATAGTGATGAATATGGCAAACGTTTTCATCAAGATATCACAACAATGGAAAAAAGATACCATGGAAAATTGTCCACTACCATGCTGGATGACTACTGCTGGACACTCCCTACAGATGCTCCTGAACAGCTGTACATGAGACAGGCAAAGAAATCTAAGACATAGTCTATGACTTTTTTTTTTACAGATATTAGCCACAGGTCAATTACTATACACATGCATTTCGTGATGTACACAATAATTATTGCAGATTACAAAAACTCTAGAGCCAATTCTGCATTTTGATTGTCATATCCATGTTGACCACAAAAATTGATAAGAAATTACTAATTTTATTTAAGTAACATGACTTTCGTAAAAAAATTGTTGACCAAGTTTTCATTTGATATTACTCACCGGCAGTTTCTAACTTGTCTTTAAGGTGTCATGTCCATATAGAATCAATAATTTTAAAGATCATCCCAGGTGGATCAGTCTTGTAAAAATGAAAACTGAGCCTTTATTTAATTACTTACCCACTGGGTCTCATCATATATATCATCATCTCTTGACTCTGGACGATATGACATGCGTGACGTGGGCCGCGAACCATACTTTTCAATAAGCCGCCTGTTTTTTCTGTCGCGCACTGCAAAAAGACACTTCATAAGAATACTGAGAGAAACTTAAATATCAGAAGACAATTGTTTTATAAATAATTGATGAAGCCTGTATTTCAAAACTGATTAACTCTGGGATATACCTGGATGACAATGCTAACAAAATCAAATATTTCATTTTATATAAAGACAAATTTTAAACCCTCAAATATTGCTCAGAATCATCTCTCATCAGCACTTACTCTTTTGACTTGAGAACATAGACTTTGGAGGTGCATTATCAATTGCAGCTGAAATAAAATAATGGAACAGATTTTGAGTTAGTGCATTCAAGTCTCATTATATTACCATTTCTGCTGTCAAATATGTTCACTATAATGACTACCAATGAAGAGAATGACACTAGTATGCAAATAAAGAATTTGTTATCTATATGAGAATGTCAGCTACAAGCATAAAAATTCATAGAGTGAAATTATACTGTTTCTTCTGAGGCAATCATTCTCCTTGATGTATATATTACAAATCATAAATGACAGTCTAAGTTGAGCATATGCATAACAGGCTAGTGGAATTAACTTCTTTTCACGTTGAAATTGTGTTGGTTAAGACCTTCATCACTCAATTTCTGCCTTAAGCATCACACAAATTAGCATTGTCAAAAGAAACTCTCATTCTTGCTGATTCTCTCTCTCTCACACACACACACAGATCTTTCTAAATCATGTCAACATTCTTACAAGGCTGAATAAAAGTTGATCTACAGTTAAAAGTTTTGCAAAACTAGTTATGGAAAAACTTACGCTTAGCAGTGCTGATTTTTCTGTAATGATTTGTCATATGATCCAAAACCAAAAGCTGGGTAGTGTATTTACTGGATGTTGGTGAAAGTGCTGCCCAAAGCAAATGCCAGAACAGTATACTAGTTGCAATTCTCAGTAATGCAAAGAATAACAAATGCATTTTTAAGAGCATTAATTGAAAGTGTTAACTTTTAAACTCACCTGAACAGAGGATTAACAAGACTCATTTTTATTTTCTTTAAAGATGAAACAAAAGAACAGCATAAACAATAATCCATTTTAAAGATAACCAAAAAAAGGTGGCGTTGAGACTGTAAAAGAAATTTAAAGAATGTTTATAAGCTGTATGACTGAAAGAATTTCTTTTAAGTCAGAGGGGATGCCAAGAACACAAAGAACAAACCTTACACAAATAATGCCAAACAGTCATGCATTTCAACATTATGCTGCAATTTCTGCTTTGTGATTATCTGGATATTCTCCTGATTTGATCTACATGTTTGATCACTTATCTATTCTCTCTAGTCCAATGACTGTAGATCTGTCTCATCGACAACTTGGTCTATGACTGTCATCCGGCAGAAGAACAACCTGGTATTCCCATTAACTTACAGAGCCACAGGATTTTTGTCTGTGTGGTGTTTTTGTGTTTATTATGTGGTGAGCCTGGCTTTGGCTAGGATATAACACTATAAAAGCTCCCACTATTATCATTATTATTTTAAAAAGTACAGCAGCTGTTTTGATGACAATCCCACAAGAGAACAAAAAGAAGAATGCTGACAGCTTACAAATACTCTGGAAATCATAATTCAATGCTAAATTGGAAATGTGATTTGTTTTAAACCACCAAAAAATCAGAAAAAAGTAGAATTCTATAAAAGAATGTCTATTTTTCAATTTAGATATTAGCATTTACTGTTGTAATTTTTTTTTATTTGTGCATATTCTGCATACAGTTTGCAGTTCAGAGACCAAAGAAAGTAGTGAATAATACTCACCACTGCTTTTGGTCCCTAGTTGTCCTTTTAGTGATGCTGTCATATTTCTTTTCTAAAAACTGGAAGAAAAACAATTGCAAGTTTTCCTCTATAATGTTAAGATGAGATAAGGTTAATATGCTATAAACATCCTTTCTCATCCAACAAATTTTATGTTCATGTGCATCTAAGTTTACTATGTGCCTGCTAAATAAAATGCTGGCTCAAATTTGATATGGAGGATTGCAGCAGAGAGCACATTCAACTTACTCCATGTGGGCAAAGCTACGGAATGAGTGCAATGATGTTTATATTGTGCAAGCCACATTATTGTTTATATCCAGTACAATGGTTTATTATGTCTGCATGTCTTTTTTGTAGATAATACAGAGTTGTCTGCTCCTGTCAAAGATGAATTAAACTGTGCAAAGAAGCTGCGCTGTACGTAGCGCATTGAAAGGATAAAGTAAATTTGTTGAGTAGTTTGTTGGGATTTGTTAAGATTTTGTTTGCATGGTTGTTTCTATTTCCATCCTCTGCATGAATATTGTCCATGTCATATCCTTGTCTTAAGCGCTGAGTGCATGCATGCTCCTTCTTTAATTGAGCGTACCATGCGCAATATAAATCACAAGTTTATTATTATTATTAATTTTGCGTTATGAAGCACTATGATGTATTTTTCAAGTTCTTTGCATTATTTGTAGTTTCCCAAAAAACACCATACATTGAAAGCTGTTGTTTGACTGCTCAATCGTTATATCTGTTGGCTGCTGAAGAATGAATTAAATGACCCTCCTGACAGATGCATTGCGCTGCGTTCCTCTCTTAGATTATCAAAAAGGCAACCAAACTTGGAAGAAACACACACCAAGAAAATTACCTCACACTTATACAAATAAATCAAGGAAGAAAATCACCAAATTACCTGCAAAAAGCTCAGCAATGCACAAGTTAAAAAGTCCACATTATTCACTTTCAGGCTGGCTACTCAAATCACTCCAGAAGTGGCACCTAGTTTTCAACATTGTGCGCGACAATAGAACGCATTCGTGCGTCTTCACAGTAGCTTATTTAGTTAAATCCCGAACAGACTATATATACACGGCCAGTCCAAACCCGTCGGTCGCCATTATGGTTGCTACAACTACCTACATTAGCGCCGCCACCACTCGTCAAGGGAGGTAACTAACATAGCGATACACCTACGGAGTTATGTAGCTTCGTGATACAACTTGGACAAAAAGTCGTGTGGTCCAAAGTAACACAACCTAGGATAATACTCCGAAATAAACAAGTGGCTCAAATAAATGACTTCGTTATATTAGCTAATTTTTTCCTTTGTTTTGATAGCGGAATATGGCGTCTACCTCGGAAAACCCCTTTCATATAAACACTGAAAAACCAATACTACACGGCCACGAAAGACTTGTTCTATTTTTGTCCATTTGACCTATTTCTGACGTAAACACCCGAAACGCCATTTTGATCTGTCCTCGTCTGTAAGCCGGCAAGATGCGTTCTTTGCTACTGTCTGGAGCAAGTTTTGCATTAACAGCAGCAGTTATTGCAAATGCCTACTATCAAAAGAAACAGTTTTATCCATCGGTTGTCTACATTACCAAGTCAAACCCGAGTATGGCTGTAAGTAAATTGCCCACCCTGTCACTTCCAAGTGTGCAATAAGTAACAGTTAAGTAGTAATTAGTGTTAGATGCAGATGCTGAGATTGTTTCGCGACAAACTCTGGCCCCGTAAATGGTAGAACATTACATTAATTTCCTTCAGTTAAGTGAAAATTAAAAATTAAAGTTTAGGTATTGTTGATGACACTGATTTGTAGTCGCACAGGTTTTACGTCGTCCAGCTGAAACGGACAACCGAAAAGAATAGTAGGTGTGCAACATTGGAAGTAAAAGTTGTGATATAGCTGCTTATGTAGTCATTGATATTGAGTTAAATGATGGAGCCAGTTGCCATTCTTAAGTTGATCTTGCAAATATAGAGAATAAGAAAACATGACGTGTGCAGCTGCGCAGCTGTGAGAGAAGATTAAAAAATCGAAAGTGACACAGTGTCAGGTTCGCGTTTCTTTATATATATATTATCTTGATGAACAAAAGTTTCAGATTCTGCGATAATAAATGGAAAGTGAATAAAACATGCCATTATTAAAGAGCAGTACCTTTTAGAAAATTTGTAGGACAAAGGTGTGAAAACTAACATTTGCTACATTCTTTAGTGATCTCGATATGTGGCATTCTACCACAGTGTATCTACCAATGAATATGTTATATATAAAGATTTGCCTCCACATCTTCTTTATTTCTCTAGCAGCATGTATATAAAAATAAGTTTTTCTCATTGGCTTCATTTCAGTTGTGCCACTCAAAATTTAGTTATTTGTGTCGGCTTAGTAGCAAAAGTAGTACAATTTTTTTTTATGTTCTTATTCCACTAAATATTTAATAATATCATACTGTTTTTATTAGAATTTAGCAGATAAGATTGAAACAGGCAGTTAAGGATCTTTCCCCATGGGAAATATTGTAAATGTTGAAATTTCTGTTTGGATTTTTTAAAAACAAATTTTTTAACCTTTAGCATCAGTTAAATGTAAATGTTAACAGGAAAGAATATTTGCCAAATTTAGATAACTTCTTAACATCATGTGGCTATGTAGAGTGGCTTGCTCTCTCTCACTCACTAAATTTTTCTCTTTATAATGCTATATTTGTGGCCTGCCTAACTCATTCTTTTGCCTTTAAGGTGATCTACATCCAAGCATTTGTTATTGTTATACTTATGGGAAAGCTGCTACGCAAGATATTTTTTGGACAATTACGTGCTGCAGAAATGGAGGTATGTCATCAGTCTCATAATGCATTAATGTTTATCACAGATTCCTAAGAAAAAATGCTTTTGGAAATAGCATCTTGTACCAAGTGTTGAAATGTTTTTTACACCTTCAGAGTTATTTATTTCAATTTGAATTGAAATAAATTTTTAATATGAAAATGACAGATTTTATCATTATATATCAACTTATGTGATATTCTAGAGAACTATAGGTGGAGACATAGAAAGCTAGATAGAGGACTCAGATGTACTTATGTTTAGAAAACTGAAGCTACATAAAGATAGTCCTCCACTAATTTAAAGGCTCTAAAAAGTTTTGCTTGTAAGCATTGCAAGTATAGTTGCAATTTATATACATTTTTTTTTTGCAGCACTTGATAGAGAGATCCTGGTATGCAGTGACTGAAACCTGCTTGGCGTTTACAGTGTTCAGGGATGATTTCAGTCCACGCTTTGTGGCCTTGTTTACTGTGCTTCTGTTCCTAAAGTGCTTTCACTGGATGGCAGAGGATCGTGTTGACTTTGTAAGTTATTATCTAGATTGTTTTGTATGAAACAACACATGTTCTTGGTTTTATTGAGCACTATTTAGCTCAGTTCATTTTAACAAACAAATCAAGAAATTTAACTGGGGTCATGGTAAATAAGAGAATAAAATTTTCTTTTCTTGAAAACAGTTGACACACACAAAAAAAAAAGAAAATCAAGTGCATTGTTGGTTGAAAACATTTTTCATTATTTTTATTTAGTTATATCTAAAATTTTGACAAAAAGTTGAAGTAGATTGAAGATAGAAATTTGGTATTTTGGCCTATGATGCTTCAAAAAGTGTTTTTAAAATATTTCTGTTGGCAACTTAACTTTGATGATATGAATTTGTTGTCATCATAGAAATTTGTTGTAAAAATTCTGTATAAAATATCAATATTATAATTTCTGTTTTCAGATGGAAAGGAGTCCAGTGATATCATTTGTCTTTCACCTGAGGGTCCTTTGTGAGCATTTTTAAGTTCTTGGTCAGATACATGTTTAATGCCTGTCATTAGTTAACAGGTTTTATAATGATTAACAATTAAAGCATGATACTAGTCACTTGATGTACTTAATTTAAGAGTTCATGGCAGTTGAAAACAGCAAATAACTGAAGCATGTTTACTGAGGGTTACATATTTTAAATATATTGTCACAGTAAATAGATTGTTTGTTTTAATTTTGCAGCTTTGCTAACTTTCCTTGGAGTATTAGATGTGTATTTTGTGAACCATGCTTACTATTCAACCTTGCTGAAGGGGCCTACAGTACAACTAGTCTTTGGTTTTGAGGTGAGGTAATATAGTAACTGCTATGCCTTTTTGTTATGACTGTTTATTGTGGTCATATGTCCAGAAGATAATTTCTTTTTTTGCACAAGTAATTGAGATAAAGGTTTGTATCCTTCCTTGCTAATTTAAACAGATGGATAAACAGACGTCTAAGAATTAATTAGATAAATGTTTTTGCTGTTTGCAGTACTCCATTCTTCTGACTGTGGTGGCCATGACATTCATCAAGTATTTGCTGCATACAGTGGACCTACAGAATGAAAATCCCTGGGATAATAAGGCTGTTTACCTTCTTTACACTGAACTGTTAATGGGTAATTACAGATAGAAGTCATTATAGCGCTGGAAATCCACTGTACACGATACACACACAAATATCTTGCCTTGACAATGGCTAAAAGCAAAAACTAGAACACATAAAAATCATATGGAAGTACAAATGAGTATTCTGCAAACATAGTTCTTCTAATCATGCATTTGTAGAGGAAATAATTTTGACACCAATGTTTTTAAAAAGGAAACAAAAGTCACTATGCTGATGCTAATTTGAAAATGCTGAAATAGTGTGTTTGGTATTTACAGGATTCACAAGAGTGGTCCTTTATGTCTGTTTCATGGTGGTTATGATCAAGGTGCATACATTCCCACTGTTTGCTATACGCCCCATGTATCTTGCCAGCAGGTCAGTAGCTTGAAATCGCCACATTACAAAAATAGATGAAGTGTTATAATTAGTCTGTTTGCAACATTCATGGCTTATCTTTTAATTCAGATATGTATGATTTCAGATCTTTCAAAAAGGCATTGCAGGATGTGATCATGTCTCGCAGAGCTATCCGAAACATGAACACGATGTGAGTAGCAAATGATCTGGTTTCTGTATGCATGCACATGTGCATGTGTGTTAATGATCTTCCCATTTCAAAAAATATTTTAGCATTGTTGATTATTCCTTAACTGTAAATTTTTTAAAGAAATGCAGAAGTTGTATATGATGGATATGTTTCTTGGCCAAAAATGGATTATGAATGTAATGTTATGCTTTCAGGCAGGTTTTGTGAAGACAGTCTGTTGTTTCCAGTATATTCAAAAGTATATAGTGTGCATGCGCGCACACACACACACAAGACACCCATGTTAACCCAAACTAGGCTTTGGGCCTTTCGCTCTTGATTTATGTACCTTCTCCTTTGTAGGTATGCAGATGCCACACCTGAAGAACTGGCATCTGGAGACAATGTGTGCATCATCTGCAGGGAAGAGATGACCCAGTCCAGCAAAAAGCTGCCATGCAACCATATTTTTCACACTAGCTGTCTGCGCTCCTGGTTCCAGCGCCAGCAGACTTGCCCCACATGCCGCCTTGATGTTCTGAGAATGCCACGACCTTCTGCTACCCCAGCAGCAGCAGCAGCAGCAACAGCAGCTGCACCTCCCATTGCTCAGGCTAATAATGCCCCACAGCAACTTTTCCAAAACTGTGAGCAAAATCTGTTGAGAAAACTGTTTAGCATGGTTTAGGCAGGATGCATTGCGCACAGTTTTGGCTTTATTTATTAATGATTTTGTGGCGATTCCAACAGAGCAAATAGTTACTGGTATTAGAATACATCTGTGTGGTTTGTTTCAGTCAATGGCATGTTTGGAGGTTTTCCTTACGCCTGGCCACCAGTCCCTCCTGCTCATGCAAATGGACAACCAGGAGCACAGCCACAGCAAGGTGGAGAGAGAGATGGGGAATATGTGCGTGCATGTGTTTGAGGAAGTGTATGAGACAGTGCATTAGATATATAGAGCATTGAAAGTATAAAGCATTGATACCAGTACTCTTTGTTTTCTTCTCAGAAATCTATTACGATATAATGTTCCACTCACAGGGACACAACAAAGTGTTCCATCAGCAGGAGGAACAACTACCAGTGCAAACAACAACACTACACCAGCAGCACCAGGGAGTCCTCCACCATTTCCCCCTTTTTCCCATCTATGCCCATGTTTATGCCATTTGGTAAGTAGCCAGCTTCTTACAAGAAGTCCAAATGCCTCACAAAGGCCTATATTATAAATGTCAACTTTGTAAACCCTGGAATTAGGCTTGTTTTCATGTTTTAAAAATATACATTTGTAAATATATTTGTATTTATAAATATACAGTTTATACATATTTATAATGTGTAATGACTAAAAAGTTATTGATATTATTTCTCCTGAAATCCTCCTGTCTAGGGTCACATTTACCAGGCATTCCCATCCTGCAAATCAAATGATTTTCTCTGTCTAGGTTTCCCCCCACCTCCTGCAAATCTTGGTGGATTGAGTGATTCTGAGCTGCGATCTATGGAAGGAACAGAGAGAGCTAATGTGGAAGCCCGTATCTACTGGTTACGGGATATCCAAGCCTTACTAGATGGTGCCATGATGTTGATATCTCAGTACAATCAAGTAGCAGCCACAGTTGGGTGTGTTGGGTGAATTTTATAATTGTAAAGTTATTGTCAACTTATACATCTTTGCACAAGAATGAAGCGTTGTGTCATTATTTTGGTTTAACACATTAGCTTCAAGCCACTTAAGCTTGATGTCAGCTTCTTAAAATACGTGACATTTGTAGGAATTGATTAGAAGCACTTAAAAGGCAATGATAACAAAGCCCTCGTTGGAAGGGGATGGGGGGTTGGCAGCTATGTAGCTTATGCTTATTAAATGATGCTGTAATTTGTGTATAGAACTGCTGTTGGTATTGTCTTTCAGAATGAGTGGGATCCATGTGCCACCAACCGGTTCACAAACATCTACAGCAAAGGACACAGCCTCAACAAAGACGAAGCCAGAAGGTCCTATCCCAGAAACCAACCAGGCTGAGACAGTGACAACAAATACAGACACATTGCCCAAAGTTTCGTCATCAGTCACATCGCTTAATTCTCCCAGTTCAAAAAGCTTAGAGGAAACTTTAGGTACTTGAAGAATTTGTATCACTTTACCACATACAGCTCCACATCATTTACTCATTCCCCAAATCTGATGGAATAAACTTATTGTAGAAAGATGTTAAAACCTTAACTAGATAGATACATGCACTTTCTCATTTGGAGGAATCTTGACAGTGTCAACTTAGAAACATATCCATGATTACAATGCTGTCAGTGCAAAAAAAAAAAAATCTTCCCTGACTGGCAAGCTTCTTGGAAATTAAGCCAGAATTTCAAAACCTCCCCAAGTGAAATTTCACTCTAGCTCCTTAAAATGTCATTACATTTGTGGTGTTACCATTTCTTATGGCTCAAGTTTTATTTTTTAATTGTATTTCTTTGTATGTAAGTACATTTATTAAGGACAGTTTTAAAAGACCATCTGTGTGGTTCACTGAAATGTAGGTAACTTTGAGTAGACTAAAACATTTTGTTCACAAATTTTCAAAATATATTTATTTTTGGCCTTATGATAAGCATTGACAAGTGCATGTAAAACAGTGGGATTAAAACACTGTAATAATAATTCATGTTAGTTTCTGGCTGTAAGTGTAGGAATCAAAGCTTTTCAGAAACAAAGTTCATTTACCAGGATTCAGCCAAGAGCGTTATATCTTCGTCCTTTTTTGTTGGTGTGTAACAAATAACCAGTTTTGAAAATGTTGCTTTTAACATTAATTTCAGACTTTTCAGGACTGGAAGGAGCGACAGGATTTTCTGGTCCAAAAGAAATGGATCTTCCAGCATGGGAAGATCCACGAGAAGATGAGCATGAGGATGAGCTTCATGAAGTGCGTCGCCGCCGTCTAGAACGTTTCTCTCAAGAAGGCAAGAAGAAGGAAGACTTTGATTTAGACTGATCTGGAGAGTGTTGTGGTTTTTTATTTTTTAAATGGGGCTCACATAGCTCAGCTGTTTTGCAAGGAAACATTGGAGTTGGCCATATTTTGCATGAATGCAGTTCACATTATCTGAGTTGGTGCAAACTCTTCCAGCAGACAGAGTTTTTCGGTTGAGAACGTCACAAAATTCCCTTGATATGCACGAAGACTTCTTGCCTTTTGGGACAGGGAAACTGATTTTTCAGTGTATTTATGGTCATTTGTGATTCACATACATGCAAACAAAACGGGGAACTTTTTTCATCACCTGCAACTTTTATGGTTATGCAGGATCTTGATGTGTGAGAAGTTACTGAAGATTGTGAAACCTGCGCCATATTCTGTTTATTCTTACCGTAGTTTTCAGATGTATGGAGATGGTGGCTGGGGAAAGATTTCTAATAAAACTTGTGCATTATGCCAGTCTTGGTCCTCGCTCCGCATCCAGAATTTGTATATAAGATGATTGTATCTGCGGGTCTTTTTAATCGAGCATTTCCATTATACTAAAAGAGTGAAACTATACCAACATCATTTACACTAAAACTGCATTATGTATATTGTGTTTTAACAATGTCTTTTGGGAACTGCCATGCATAAAGCATATTTAAAAATCTTGAAAAGTGCCTGCAAATTTCCTACAGATCAATTATCAGAATTCTTTCTCCCCAGGAAGCTGCCTCCATCTTTAAAAAAAAAAGCTCAAAATAAGACAGTACAGTTATTGCAACTATTTGTGATTTCTAGGAGGATTTTTAATTTTAACTTTATGACCTGTCCCTTATCCCATATCACTTTGTTTCAACCCTGGCTCCCTGTAATGTGTGTATGTGTGGGGAAGTTGATCCTAATGGTCTTGGGAAGAAATTATCTGGATATCAAGGGAAAGCAGTGCAAGCATTCTCCCCATTCATATACTGCACCGTCTTCTGTGTCGTGGTTAAAATCAAATATAAACAGGTAAATTATCAGGCAGAAATGCATGTGAAATGTTGGCAGCAAATCTTAAATAACAGTGGTCCTTATGCCAGTAATTGCATTATTCAGATTGTCATCTCATGCAGATGGTGCTTTTCTGATGGAAATGAATGCATTTGCATGATAAACACCTCTTTTTCCCATCCGCTGAACCTCTTGACCATTCATCAAGCCATAGGTTTACAAATTACTGTTGATTAGTTATTGTGCCTCCTTACGTTGAAGCTAATTCTAGCCTATTGTAAATAGGTCAGTGCACCTTCATTGTTGATCCAGCTCAGTCCATTGTCCTGCAATAAAAGCCAAATCATGGATGGTCTTCAGACTTGTACATACACAAGTACGTAGAAACAAGGACACATGTCCATGTCGCAGGCACATGGAGTTCAAACTGCCAATCTGTCATAATTTTTCTCAAAAGCTTATCCCATCTTTTGGGGTTTTTTTTAAATATTTTTTGCAGTCTGCCCTTTCTTCAATAACTCCACTCTGCATCTGACCACCACATACTATCCATCCCAAAGATTTATTTTTTCACCCTTTTACTGGTACCAGCTGATGACCAGTTACGCTAGTTCTCTGTTATGTCATCAGGGGCCGTAGTTATAAAGTGACAGCAAGTTGTTTCCACAGGGCAAAATGGGGAACTTGATGGAAAGCATCTTGTTTCTGAAGTTATAAAGCGATTTCCTGACCCCGTGGACACTTCTTCATGCTCTTTATCCTTGGGTACCTTATCTTCTGCTTTATAACTATGGATCCAGCGGGAAAAAAACAGCATCTGTGGGGTGGGACACAGTTTTATAACTTCGGAAACAAGATGCTTGTCCTTGAATTCTTCATGCTGCCCTAGGGCAACAGCTTTATAGCTATGGCCCCAGAAGATATCTGGATAGATGCAGCAGTTGACAACTCTCACCACTTAGGCTTGTCATTAGCAGCAGTGAACAAGTCCTGCGCAGAAATTACCAGTCCACTCCTTTTGTTATAAAAGATTTTTACTAAATGTTTAGCCAAGATGCCTTTCTATGCTGCCCCAGAACATTAAGATTTCCATACAAATTTCTAGTGAGGGTTTCCAACACCCCCTTCTTCCACAAACCCAACCCCCACCTCTCTACTGTCTAACCCAACTGTAAGTCTCTCCCAACATCACAAACCCTAGTTTACAAAAAAAAATATCTTCATACAAATGTGTGCACTCACACTAAGTTTGCTTGATGCACAAGACAATAAATTTAGACATTCTCTTGTCAACAGTAGCTTATCATCTACAGCAAGGACTTGTGTTAACAAACAATGGAGGCCTGTATTAGTGTTCGAGTCATGTAGAAATGTGTTAAACCGTGCTGCATAACTCAAATCATGTCATAAAAATTTTCTTAGGCTGAAAATGTAAATGATTTGGTACTGGGAATCTGAAAATGTACAAATTTAAGTTGTAGGTACCATCTCCTAAAGCATTTTGTGCTAAACCAATAAAATGTTAGTGACAGTTTGACATGCATGAAGTATGGTAATAAAGCAGCTTCTATATCAGGGTGAAGATCATGATAATTTTAATTAAAAAAAGGTGAAGGTAGTCGTGGTCATTGGTCTAACCACTAGGCTATTCTCTTCTTCTCATATTAATGCATTGATGTGATTTCTATCTGAAAATGTTTAATTAGGGCTTCTGCTTACGCAAAAAATTGCGTACAGTACGCATTAAAAGTTCGGAGGACCCCTTCAGTTTTCATCAATGGGGTCCCATTCAAATTTGGGCGAAGAACAGGGACCCCTTAAAAATCTGAAGAAGGGTCCCTGGGACCCCAAAGAATTTAGCCTTAGCAGAAGCCCTGTTTAATAATTTTAATAGTCTGAAAACCCCCAACAACTTTAACCAAGGGTTTGAAAACCCCTGAAAATTGTAACAGGGGTCTCAAAACTCCTCAAATTTTATGGATGGGAAACACTGATTAATACTTAGAACAAAATCCTTATTTCCTTGCCCTCACCCACTTCTCTCTCTTTTTGAGGTGAGTAGAGGAGTGCTAATTCTTTTAACACCTACTTTTTCTTTCCCCAAAATGCCTGACTTCCTCAGATGCAGTTCTGACTTCATCTATTAGTACTTCACAAACCTCTACTATCAGAGAATTTCAAAACTTTTAACAGCTTTAGCCCTAGAAACCCCTTTAAGAATGAATAAACCATTTCTTTAAATGCTTTTTGAAGTTTAACTATCATATGATTAATTTTATTTTGATTGAAACTTTTGTCTTAGTGATGGAATTTTGTCATGTGGGAAAAATGGCCTTGTGAGCAGTTGAAAACTGTGCCGGTCCTCAAATTTTAAGCAAGCTGCCTAAATGCCATGATTCTTCCAGGACTGGACAATTGTTTCCCTTGATTTTTGTTGAACTGCAGAAGTTTCAGAGAGAATTTCGATGTTTCCACCAAAGTGAACACATGAAAAAAATTACTCGGTGTAACACCTAAGCACCAAGACAAAGACTCCTTTTAAGATGTCTGTATATTAGTTTAACATTTCTCTTTTCCTCCGTCTGTAACAATTAGGAGTAGATAACATTTTTTAAGCAGTACAGGGTGTGAAATCAGGTTAATGTTATCATGTGATGTACAACATTTTTGTAGATGTGTATGCTGAAGTTAATTATCTTTGGCATAACCTCAACATCATATCTAGAGCAAAAGAATCCCCACAGCCAAAATATTGTCTTTCTCTAACTTAAAAATGTATTTCCATTACCAATACTCTGTCTCTCCAACAAGTTCACCTGTTTCACTTTCGAAGGGCATACACAGGGTCTCCAACTCTGATCACACCAGGGATATCTATGGTTGCATTAACTCCAAACAATGGGGCTTTGCCGTACTCAGGAAAGCAACGCAGACTGGAAATATCAATCAGAATTTCATTAGTTTCTCCATGATAAAGTTATAAATGCATCACAAGTAAACTTTTCTTCACTTTTGCAACTAATTGTTGTTAACAATAACACAGGATTTTAAAAAATTGTATGTCTTCCTCAGTCCTCAATAAACAGCAACTGAAATTTTGGAAGTCATTTTTGCAAATTGATTGAAAGTGGCTGGTTACGTTACTAATATATTTGTGAAACCAGTAATACATGTGACGTCATAATGTCAGAATAGAGCACAGGTATTTGTCCTTTCTCTGACTTGAAAAAAATAAACCATACCTGGTGGAATACAATTTCACAAAATCAAATCCAAATAAAACCAACAAACAAAACCTAATTAACAGGAAACATGACAAATGAAGCAGTAGTAAAACATGGTTACATACGTTCTCAATGTTTCCAGAGGCTCCGAGTTAGGGTCCCGTTCTGCGAGGTCCTCATCTATAGTTGTCATAATACACCTGAAATTTTAAAGAGAACAGTCCCACAATTTCATGAAAAGCTCTCAACACTTCTTGTAATAGACATCTCTTCTAACCTCGAAGCATTTCATTTTACAACTTAACCTTCAATATAATTTTTGTTCTCACCTTTTCAGTATGATCCTTGTTGATTTCTTTCATTGAATCAGTTACAATAAAATATAAAATTAACAATAAAATCAGTTACCAAATGCCATCAGCTCTCATTTTCTGTCAAAAATAACTTAATGCTGAAGGTCTCCATCATTCATCCAGGTGCCTCACTGTCATCGTCATGACTAGACTAACCTGGTACATGGATCCAGCATTCTGAAAGTAGCTGATCCACCAATCTGAATCTCCTGCCAATTGTCCTGAAAGAATACGGGTACTACAAAAATTCTCTTGAAGAAGGAAATGTGTCCTTTTTAAAGCTTACCAAATTACAGCAACAGCATGAAACTGAAAAATACAATTATGTATTCTTAATATGCCTGTAGGCAATAAATACCATTTAACAACCAAGATACTTTACAGTCTCTTGCAATAATTTTTTTATGGTAACAGAAGTAAGCAGGCATCTTCTATTTCCTGTCATACTTGCAAACTTAAGATGCAACTCCTTACTCCCAATACTCCTATTTTTCAATATTTCTAATTCTGAACTTATTATTCACAAATCACACAGACTAAAATCTGTCAACTTTTGAAAAACTTTGAATATTGCTGTTTACACAGAATCACTGGAAACTATTTCTGTTTTGTAGGATTCACAATGAGACCTCAAGCAACAGATCTGATGGAGAAGCTGCCAAAGAGAAGAAATTTTCCATTTCATCAAAAGTATTAGTATGTAATAAATGCTGAACATTTCTTTTAATGGGGTTAGCGTCCACTTCCTTCTGCCAAAACTCTTTAAAACTGCAGTAGTTTTTCTGTCTTTATTTTAATCAAATTTAAATAAATCTTACTTACCTCATCAAATGCCGGACTACCAGAAATCACAATGGATGGTCGAAAACGTTTCATGGGCACTGGACTTTTTAAATGGTCATTGACAAATGCCAGGGATTCCTCGGTTGCCACCAGGTAACCGCAATAGTCACTAAATACAGACTGCATAAACACAGACAACGAAGTTCAGACCATTTTATTATTTCATACCAACTAAAACTGTTATTGTCATTGTTTGGATACAGTATGTAAGGGTCTGGAAACTAAGTTTCATTCTATTCTTTATTTGAAAATCTATAATTGTTTTTCTGCTTTTGTAAGTGGGGACAGAATCTAACTTTTTAAAAAGCCTTGCTTTTCTGCACCAAAAACCAAAAAAAAAACTATATACTTTGAGAAACTGTTTTACTTTTTTAACTTCCCGTTCTTGTGTTACTCACCTGATCACCAGGTAAAGCAGGATTTCCCCATGGCTTGTTGGTCCAGGTAAGTTCTCGACGCTGAAGTCCTGGTGCAGAGAACAGCAAACGCAGGTTTGGCATTTGAAGAAAAGTTGAAAACCAGAAAGCAGCATCATCTCCACAGTCCATTCCTTCCAATCTGTCCTCCCAAACCCTATTAGTATATTTTTCTGAATCAGTTACCAAGAAACCTGTATCACTACCTAAAAATTAATCTCTGCCACATAGTCTTAGATCTATTGTTGCCTTCAGGTCTGGTCCCAGGGTAATTGTCTAAGATTCTGAAGCCTTACCAGCTGATTTATTCACTACAATCTGTTTATGCAGACCTCCTGCATGAGTCTTGCATCAGACAAGACACATTTTGTGTTGCTCCTTTTCCCTTTGTTGGTTGTGTTGCTCCTACTGCTTCTATACTGACCACCTTTCATCTACTTCTTAATGTCATTATTTCCTTTTCTGAACACTTCTCATGCTTTCTGGACTGGGTAGCTGTTTTGGGGCTGCTTTTCTCTCCTACTTCAAGGTCCTCCTTTAGTCACAGAGATCTAAAAAGTCTTTGTTGTTTGTTATTTTTCTAACTTCTTAGTACCTTCAGCTATTGATAGTAGTATCTCTTTGATAAAACCAGTGAGGGTGTCACTTTCCAGTTTTAGGGTGGCAAATTTACCTCCAGCTTGGGCCTTGCATTTGGGCCTCACAGATTCTATAAGTCAGAGCAATGGTTGAAGCATTTATACATCATTTTGAAAACAATAAGGTCTCTGCCTGTCTGCACCTGGACAGGTCTTTGTTCTGGCCTTGTTAATGCTGGATTTAAAAAGCTTCAGCACTAACAGCAAATGACTTGGTTATGAACATGGTTATGGACCAAAGCTACTGTTCTTGATTCCTTGTGTGGATGGAGAGAACTGGCTATGGTGAGTCCATGGCAATGTGAAAGCTCTAAAACTCTTAGACCCCTGTTGTGGGGTAGGCCAATGCTGGTAAGTCTCTGATCTGATCTGTGATCACTGAGTACAATTAGGATGTTCTTCTCACTTCTGCCTTTATGGCTCTTTCCAGATGATCATAGAAGTCTTCCATTTTGTTTTCTTTGTGGATGTGTGTCAAGGTTAAACTGGACAATGGGAAGATTCTGAGATCTGGCAGAGATGTGGAGATCAGCTTGCCAGCAATGGGTGTACAGCTGGTGATGGCTGTGACCAAGTGTCCATGCACCAATGCCATTTTCATGTTTGGTTTCCTTTTTACTGCACCAAAGTTTGTGGCCTTTCTCCCTGTTTCCTCAAGCCCTGGCCATCTGATCTCTGCCAGTTCCATGATATTTTAATGGTCTCATGACAATACATGAGTGAATTCTCTCACCTTGCCATACTTGTATAATGCATGGATGTTCCACATTTTAAGTTCCATCATTTGTCAGCATTATAGCTTTATGGCTATAGTCTCCATAATGTGTCTTAGTTTTACATTTTTGACTGTGATTGTCTCATGGATGCAGTGAGCATGCATATTAGCCAGGATGTAGGATATAGGGCTACACAAGTAAACTTTATTATCATCATCATCATCACTTGACAGATCTAGACCCCAAAAGATAAAAGAAACTTCGCTCAAGTACTTAATCAGCAGGTAACAGAACTTTGATAAAAATCAATCCTGACAACTATCCCAGGTGCAGCTATTTGTGTAACAAATGTCTATACAGTGCAATTTACAAACCTGCATTTGGTGACCTTTGACCTGTCTGGAACCATATCAACAGGGATGGTCAAAGCTGGCATTCCAGGAGCATTGAAGGTCAAGTCATTTTCATTAATGGTAACCTGAACAAGGGCCATTCTTAATGATTGCCGTTGAGTGATGAAGTCGCCATTTGATCGTGCAACCAGCCAGTGCCTGTTCAGAAATGTATAGATTTCAAAATATAAAGGAAAGAAGAGCATATACCAAGTTTTCTATCATTAACATTGCTGACATCAATTAGGCTGATTTGACAAAAGTGATGACTAAGCTACACATATGAAGAGACTTTTCAACATAAGCGGATAATATTTTATTTAATTAATAAAGAAATGCTTTATTGAATATGCTACTGTCTGAGCTTATTGGCATGAAACAGTAATTGACTATACAAGTGGCCTTTCCATTGTTCTAAGGCAGTGGTTCTTAACCGGGGTTCTATCAAACCCTAGGGGTTCGGTGAGTCGGTCTCAGGGGTTCGGCGGAGCCTTCGCCTTAGAGGTCAATCGACCCACCCGACTGTTTATGTAAATTCGTGATGACACTAAAGAAGGGTTCGGTGAATGTGCATATGAAACTGGTGGGTTCGGTACCTCAAACAAGGTTAAGAACCACTGTTCTAAGGTGTATAATATAAATCTGTATATTATTTACTGGCATAACGTGTGTCTGTATTTACTCTTTTAATACATCTGGTTTATGAGCATAAGTGTGTATGGATGTTAGCATGTAAGTTTATTAAGAATCGACCTGTTTGTAGTTTTTGTATTTGTGAAGTACTCAGCAAATTATTCAGGTAAAGCTTTCTATAAATATACCTTATTATCATATGTAATGATGATAAAAAGAGCCAAATCAGGCTACTAAAAGTGATCAAATGCACTTTACTATTTCAGCTTCTTTTGAGTGCCAAACTTTACTCATAAGCCCTTTAGCAATACTTATTGAGGATGTGATGGTATAGACATATATAATACCAAGCCAGTTTAAAGCCTTGAAGCTTTAATTCAGCAAGTGAAGTTAAAGTACATGCAGCAAGCTCGGATTTCATCACTGATTATGTAAATCAACCATGCAACTTCTCAAATCTGGAAATAGTTAACAAAAAGAGATTAACTATTATATAAAGTTTTTTAGTGAAACGACTTTTTTTCCCCCGACAGTTACAGCAGCAGTATTTTGTGAGTGAATTTTCGCTCTGAAAATGATGCAACTGTAACTGGCAAGAAAAAAACTTCGTGTAACATAAGGTCACAGAAAAGCAATAATCAACCTGTCTGTCACTTTTCCAATCTGCAATCCAACTGCTGTGCAGTAACCGCTGTCCACAGAAGTCCCGCGGCAGGATTTCACGGGGTAACAATTTAACTGCGTAACCCTGCCAACGTGCACCATCATGCGTCGTCTGTTCCTCCTCGTTATTGAACCAAAAGCCAATTTGGCCACAGCGCCTACAACTAAGGCGGCAAAAACTGTGGCTTCTGTGTGTTTGTCGCCCATCTTCGTCAGGCTTCACGCTAATGCAATGAAGAAGGGATTCTGTGAGTGCTCGACCCGCCCCGACCTCTCGAGACAATGGCGGAAGCCTCCTCGGCGTAACTCGGGCTGCAGCCGCCTCTCACGACCTTTCAGTCTGCTACACAGGTCGCTACACTTACACAACAGAAATACAGGACTGCATGCAATGTTGCAGAAGTAAAAATGCCCTAGAAAGATAACATGAACCTGTAATTTATCGCGTGACATTAGGTCTGATTAGGAACACAAGATAGTGTTATGTGACTGTAACTTTGCGCGAGCAGACTACAGTTGATAAAGTTTTATTAGTGAAAAATAACTTAACCTTGTTAATGTTCCAGAAATAAGTGGAAAATAACATTGTTAACGCACAAACAAACTTTCGTCAACAAACTAAATATTCGATTCACATTATTTGCAGTGAACTGACATTATTAATTATTGTCGCGCTCGTGTTTCAATCATCTGCATCATGTTGACTTCAGGTCAGCGTGACCCTAATTGACGGCGCGTGCTAATTTTTTTTTCTCTCTCTTTTCTGGGTTGGGATCAAGGAAAGGTCGATAGGTGCATTAAGGAGGGCACCTCCCGACCTCCCTGTATGCAGTGTAAGCATTCGTCGTTGAAAGAAAAAAAAAAAAAAGCAACAACAACTATAGCTGTACGCGTTCATTCAACAGAAAACGCGGGATCGGCAGACGACTAAAGTACATACGACACTGAAAACCGCTCTAACCCCGATATGTCATCTCGTGTCTGCGAATGCTTCGGTGAACTTACAAGCTCTACTATTCCTATATAAGGTAAAATTAATTCACACAGAAGACCCAAAAGACGATTATACCTTGTTCTGGTTCTCGATGACTCTTGGGCTCCGTAATGGTCACAGAAACGCATCCACTAATGCAATGATGAGGAAGGCGGCGACGAACAAAGAATTACGAGATATAAAAGAAACTGCCCCTCGTCTGATGGTATAGGTACAAATACCAAGGTACCAAGAGCAACAACTGCTCGCGTTTTTGCTCGACTTGTTAGTCCGACACCCCTGTGGGACCCCGGGGTATGCTTGCCTAGCAAGCATTGTAAGAATAGGGTCCCTGCCATCCAGCCAGGCATGTCGTAAGAGGCGACTAAGGTGGACACCTCACCTAGAGGTAAATTAGGTTGTGTAGGGCTAACAACCCCACCATGTAAAAAAAGTATGTTACAGAACTAAACCAGAGAACTCGTCACAGATGGCGGAGGTAATGAAGCACACCAGGTGACTGGACTAATGACGGACGACAGCCAAACCCGAAAGGGAGCTGGCGCCCCGACAGTAGATTTACTGAAGCCGAGGCAGAAGTTGAGGTGGGGTGCTGGAACGTCCAGACCTTGTACCAGACTGGCAGGATGCTCCAACTAGTCAAGGAGTTTGACAACTACAACTTGGACATCCTGGAGTCAGTGAGGTCAGATGGACCGGCACGGGAAAGAGGAGACTAGCGTCAGGACATACCATCTTGTTCTCAGGAAGATCAGACGCTCAGCACTCTGAAGGAGTAGCTCTACTCCTCAACAAGAAAACGGAAAAGGCACTGCTGGAATGGAAGCCTTATGGACCTAGGCTTTGAGAGCAAGATTCCATTCAAAGTACACCAAGCTGACAGTGCTAGCCTGCTATGCACCAACAAATGACTCTGAGGCAGAAGACAAGGATGCTTTTTACGATCAGCTCCAAGCAGCCTCAGAGAGCGTTCCAGCCCACGACATGTTGCTCATCATCGGCATCTCAATGCCAAGGTGGAAGTGACAACACCTGCAGGGAGCATGTCATGGGCAAACATGGAATCGGAACCATCAATGACAACGGAGAGAGACTGGCAGACTTTTGTGAAGAAAACAACCTACTGATTGGAGGCACACTCTTCCCACACAAAGACATCCACAAGGCAACATGGACATCACCAGATGGGAGCACAAAGAACCAGATAGACCATGTCATCATCAACCGAAAATGCAGGAGCTCACTTCAAGATGTTAGAGCCTACAGAGGAGCAGACATTGCCAGTGACCACACTCTTGTGATAGCCACAGTTTCCCTGAAGCTACGTCGATCACGAGGAAAACAGGCACGTCAGCAGAGAGTGGACTCTGGCAAACTGAAAAATCCAGTCATCGAAAGGGCCTTTGCTATGGAAGTAAAGAACAGGTTCCAAGCACTAGGAGACCAACAAGAGATGACCTTAGACGACTTCAATCGAGTCTTACAGGAATCAGGAGAGAAAATACTGGGCTTCCAACGAAAAAAGAAAGAACAGTGGATCAGAGAAGAGACATGGAAGAAGATAGAAGAGAGAAAGTCAGCCAAACAAAGAATCAACAGCACCAGATCTGAACGCCTGAAAGAACAACTCAGACAAAGATATGCAAACTAAACAAAGAGGTAAGAGGATGGCAAGAACCGACAAAAGAGACCACATAGAGAAACTGGCAGATGAAGCAGAAAATGCAGCAAGTAAAAAATAACCTGAAGACACTGTACAAGATAAACAAACAGCTAAACAACGGGTTAAGAACAGTGATGTGCCAGTGAAAGACGTGAACGGTAATGTCATCGAGGAGAGGCAGAAAAACTACAGCGCTGGAAGGAACATTTTGAGTCGGTTCTGAACAGACCAGATCCCCCTCAGCTTGCAGACATCCAGCCAGCAGATATTGACCTTGACATCTGCACAGACCCACCAAGCCTGGAAGAAGTGACAGCAGCAGTCAAGACAATGAAGAGCGGCAAAGCACCAGGGCAGATGGAATAAACAGCAGAGATGTTGAAAGCTGATGTGAATGTGACAGCTCCCAAGCTGACTGAAATCTTCAGACAAATTTGGGAATCAGGGCAGGTCCCTGTTGCGTGGAAGACAGGGCTCATCTTCAAGTTACCCAAGAAAGGAGATCTTGGAGACTGCAATAATTGGAGGGCATAACACTTTTTCCCTCACCAGCAAGGTCTTCAGCAAGATTGTTTTGTCAAGACTGACGGCAACTCTTGAGAAAGACCTCCGACCACAGCAAGCAGGATTTCGTCTCTCCGGGCGATCCTGCTCCGAACACATCTTCATTCTGCGACAGATTCTGGAGCAGAGCAACGAATGGAACACACCGCTGTACATCAATTTCATCGACCTGGAGAAGGCTTTTGACAGCATCCACCGCGAGTCCTTATGGAAGATCCTGAGGCATTACGGAGTCCCTGCAAAACTTGTTCAGGTCATTGCAATGCTGTACAGCGATTTCAAATCCCAGGTTGTCTGTGACACGGAGCTCACAGACCCCTTCAACGTCAGTACCGGGGTGAAGCAGGGCTGCATTCTGTCGCCGTTTCTCTTCATCCTGGCCATGGACTGGATCATGAAGACTCCACCGACAGTGAGAGGAGAGGGATCAGATGGACCATGACTATGACAGCAACAACAACGCTGGAAGACTTGGACTTTGCTGATGACATTGCCCTGCTGTCACACCGCCACCAAGACATGCATGAAAAAACAAAGGCCTTCTCAGAAACAGCTGGAAACCTTGGCTTGAAGGTCAGCACAAAGAAAACGAAAAGTATGAGAGTGAACGCCAGAGTCCAAGACGGCATCAAACTAAATGGAAAGAGATTGAGGAAGTTGACAGTTTCACCTATCTTGGGTCCAAAATGTCAAACACCGGGATGCGGAGGTGGAGATTCGAGCCCGACTGGCGAAAGCCAGCCAGGCCTTCGCCTCACTCAGAGCACATGGAAGGCAAAAAACATCAGCCAGAAGATCAAGCTGAGAATCTTCAAGTCAAATGTTATCAGCACCCTCCTTTACGGATCAGAATCATGGAAGATGACCAAAACCATCAGTAACAAGCTTGACGTCTTCCAAAACAGATGCCTCAGGCGCATACTTAACATCTTTTGGCCAAATACCATCACCAACGAAGAACTCCACCGAAGAACTGAAACCGAGTCCATCACCACGCAGGTTCAACGAAGGCGTTGGCGATGGATTGGACATGTGCTCCGCCAGCAGACAGCAGACCTTTCCAGAGTCGCCCTACGATGGACTCCAGACGGCCGAAGAAAACGAGGCCGCCCAAAGGAAACTTGGAGAAGAACAGTGGAAAGGGAGATGAAAGGAAAGGGCTGGACATGGGGTCACCTAGAGCGGGTTTCAGCCGATCGACATCAGTGGCGGACTCTGGTTGAGGCCTTATGTGCAACCTGATGCACGAAGAGGAATAGATAGATAGAAATACAGTGGAACCTCGGTTAACGAACTTAATCCGTTCTGGAAAGCTGTTCGTTAACCGAAATGTTCGTTATCCGAAACAATTTTTTCCATAAGAAATAAAGGAAATAGATTTAATTGGTTCCCAGCCCTTGTTGACTCGCTAATATTTGAAAGTTACAGGCTATATATATATATAGGTATTTGTTTTAATGAGAACAGTTATAATGCAGTATAAATGGAGTTAAATAAACATAAAAAACATTAACCAAAGCATTTAAACATCAGAAAACTTGCCGTTTTGACGGCGTGGTTGGAAGCAGGTGTGGGGAGGAAAGGGTGGAATTACTGCTTGGATTCCCCCTACATGAGCACACGTGACATTATAAAATCGGGGTTGACTTCACTTTTCTTTAACTTTGAGGTTAAAGAAAATATCCTGTGCAGTGTCTGCTCCTTCTGCCTTTTTTGTAAAACTTTTCGGTAATACGACATCACATATCCGACAGACTCATGCCACCTTCATACTTTGAAATCATTTCCTTTTTCAATTCATTTGTTGGTCGCTTCCTTGTCATTACCTCACTATTATTAATTGCTCTTAATCTTCTTTGGAGCCATGATTGAGGATTATCTTATTAAAATAAAGCACAACAATCACTAAATAAGAAGGATGCGCATAGATAAGGAACGACTGATCGTAACTGTGTCTCGAGCGCGAATGATGACATGCTGGTCGGTCACGTGTGGTTCGCGTGGCTGTTCGTTATCCGAAATTTTGTTCGCTATCCGAGACAAACTTTTAACGAAATTTTTGTTCGTTAACCGAAATATTCGCTATCCGAGGCGTTCGCTAACCGAGGTTCCACTGTAGATAGTTAGTCCGACAGCGCCCAAGAAGAAGCTGGTGTTGTACTCGCATACATCGACGCTGCTGTACTGTTCACAGGACCGAAAATATCTCAGGGTTCCATACTCTCGGTTATCCGAAGAAAGGAGGGGCTGAAGAGGGATTGTGTAGCCGCTGTCGTTAGGACAGTGCTGTACGGCTGGCGCAAGTAACGCGACCCACGAGCTGCACGGGACTGACGTAGACGGCGTCTCACCGCCGCTGCACGTTACACGCGCAGCACGTCGACTGCCCTTAGAGCGTTGACGATTGAGGGGATATCACTCCAACCACCTCATCTACCCTACAGACTCCATAATTCATCTTTCATATCTACCCTAATGTCTGACTCCATTACCTTTCGCATAGGGATTGGGGCAGTATTGCAAATGTGGTAGAGGAACTCTTTTTCTTTCTTTTTTTTAACCAAGCCATGGAATTTGTTATAAGGGAGAGCATACAATAAAAAAAAATTGCCGGTATTATCTACACACAAGAGAGACATAATTATGTAGGTTGTGATTTATTATGTATACATTGCATCACCTTATTTCTATCAAAAGAAAGGGCGGTGTGGTGGCTCAACGGTTAACGCCTGTCACTAATACAGTGACGGTTGGCTGTCCTCTAGGGCTGGCTGCTATTTTCTGTCATGTGGCATCTGTTTACACGGCTGGCTGCCTTACCGTGATAATATCTATATTATAGCCTTAGTTGCTGACTCGGCGTAAAACACCAATCCAGAGAATTTTCCTTGCGGCCGAATACCGAGCTGTGATCCATTTTCAGCAAATTCAAATTATGCATTTGTACCAGATGAAGTAGAGTTGCTTCCTTGTTTTATTCGTCTGATTTGGGGACTTTTTGAAAAACGATCCTCCAAGCATCTTATAAATAAAGCAGAGTGCGGTTGCATGTTGTGTACGTGGTTCTTTAACATTCAACGAACTGTTAATGCAAGACGTTAAGAGATTTTAAAAATAATTACACGTTTATGTTAAGTTCCCTAATTCAACGATGAAACCTTTTATTTTAACTAGCAAGCAATAGATATATATCCGGGAAAAAAAATGCACAGTAGCTGAACTTTACATGAACCCAGATGTATGCACTTTTAAACGCTCGGAGGAAACCACGGACGTGTATAGGTGGACTGCTGTCTGTCTGCCGAGACCAACACTTAGCCTCTCGCGAAGTTTTCAGCTGTTAGTCTCGGCGAGCCTTAACAATGAATGTGACTAAACCGGAAGCTTTGTACACACCTGCCTCGTTTTATTAGATGACTGAATTGTCTGTCGGCAGTTCAGTAATAAAGTTCGTGGAGGAAACTGCTGAACCCTGAAGGAGTGTAAAGTACACGTATAACGATAATGGGCGAGGCGAGTGGTCATATTACAGGGGTTGGAGGGGGATTATGAAATATATAGCTCTGAAAACACAGGTTACCATGAATCCAGTCACAGCCAGAAAGTACTCGTTGGATAACGTTGAACGTTAATCGTTGTGAGACTGGTTTCGGGGATATAGCTCTACATAAATATTCACTGACACGCCAGGTAAAACTCTTTTGTTCGTCTAAACAATGTTTGTATCACGAAAACGGGCTATAGGCTGATGGCGTTTCTAACTACGTGAGACCTTTAACTGTAAGCTTACCTTGGGGGTGTCTGAAAGGAGAAGAGGGGGAGTGGGAATTAAGAGACCTCCCTGGATTAATTCGAGTTGGAAAATAATACAGATGATGTACTATTTAGCTTCTTCAAGTGAGCTAAACAAACAAAAAACCTGGATCCACACCGAAATCCCCGTTCAACGTTGTTAATCAAGACTGATTTATCTGAACATGTGGTGCAGTGATGGCTGGGAATCTGTCCGCAGAAAAAGGTTCATATGCCACATATACTGCCCACTTCCCTCCGAACGCAAAGCCAGCTGTCGCAGGACAAGGATTCTGAAACTGAACTTATTTCGCTCCCACCGACCTGTAAAGCCGGACTGGCAGCGCGGATATTCTAAAAACCAAAATCATGCGGCAGAGTGAAACACGATAGCAAGTTGAACCGCGGGCCAACGGCCGCTTGTTTGCTCGATCGTTACACGTGATGCCCTCAGCATGATCCACGTTTGACTGGGACCGTTAAAACTGCCCAGCCTTTCATGGGGCCCATTATGCTGCTTAGTTTCAGTTCAAACTGACGCGCTGCTGAGATTGCTATAATCATACACAAAACAAAAGAATGGGAAAAAAATGGCTGGAGCGAACAACATTCAGAAAGATGATGGGATGGTTCAGGAGAGTTTGATGAATGGATTTCTCCGAGCTACTGGTAGGTTCATGAGGTTTATGGATACTTCACAGAAATCTTGAAATTTACCGATGGACAGATTCATTCATCATTCAACTTTTCTCCAACGAAATATTTAAAGAAAAGACACAATTCAAATTTACTTTATCTTTTTTTTAACACTTTTATACCAGTGATTTACTCTTCCTATACAGATGGCACTCGCAGATGCGACCATTAATTAAGTGCATGCGTTCATTGTTTTAAAAAAAAGCCCCAACAAACATCATTTGCATAACCTGAAGCATATTGTAAACTCATTCTGCATACATAGCCAGAAATAAAGACCTATACACAGTACGTATGTCTATTCCTTATTCCAAGATAACGAAGCGGAGGAGTTAGGGGGCAGCCGTCGTAGGAAGGACTTGAATGCTGCCTCTCTTGGCATACACAGCATCCCCGACACGAATCATCCCCGTTTTGTCCAGAGTGTAGTTCACACCAAATAATGGCTTTGGTCCGTATGGCTCAAGCAGTCGGAATCTGGAAAAAATAAGATAAATGATAGCGACTTTTTATGCGAGAAAACTACTCAGATGAAATTTCACTTGATACGCGGAGTTAAACTTTGAACAGCTGCATCGCTTGCTGTTTCGATTGATTTCAGCTCAAAACCTGTTGGAATACACAAAGGTGAGGTGTTTTTTTCCCCTGCATGCGCCTCACGTAAATGAAGGATATTTGCAAGTGTGCAACCGTCTTGTATCGAGCTTCCCTCCTCACTGTGTGTATGTGTGTCTTCCTACCTCCCCTCATTTACACACACATCGATGATGATGATGATTGATTGATGATTGATGATGATGATGATTGATGATTGATTGATTGATTGATGGATGATTGATGGTGATGATTCGTAACGTCTAGTCACCACAAACATCACAGCTAGAACCAAAAATGGGCCTCAACACCAGTTAAAGAGCCGATTGCGGGAACAAACAAGAACGCCCAAACATCGCAGACTACTGTAGCCCTCGCTTCTTACTTCTTGAGCGTGGACAGAGGTTCTTCTTCTTGGTCCTTGACCCCTTTCTCGGGGTCGACGGTGATCATGAGGCAGCGCGAGCAGTGGTCTATGGCCCGCAACTCCACGTCCCCGATGTGCAGCGTCGTCCACATGTCCTGGACAGTCAAACATAGCAGCTGGCAGGCGAGTGAAGCCTTATTTATAAATATGTGGTTGATCTTTCGCTCAGTTTTAACCCCTCCTGGTATGGAGATGAAATAAACATTCACTATCCAGTGTCAGTCCGCCCTGGTTTGACCTTTAACCCAAATAAACAAATACATAGGACAACAACGCATTACAGTTGTTTTGTGACGAGTGCGGCGTAGGACACGCTGCACTTATCTGTCATCTGTGTCACAAAGGTCACTCTTTATACAGATCGCTTATAGCAGGCATTGCGAAGATTTGTTCCCTCCTTGTGACAGCAGTTTATCATCTGTTCGACTGGCTTGGAAACCGATACACAGACGTGTTTGCCATCTTTGTTGACCAATCTGCCCCACTCGGACAAATTAATATGTAATATCTTACTTTACCTATATTGTTAGTTAAGCTATGGAGGCGACACCACTGATGAGCTGTCAGTTGCCTTTAATCGAGCCACAATGCCGCTTTTTTGTGGAGGTTAAGTGTGTCTCCCGTTACCTTCCATTAATCCTATCCATCGACTCGCATTAGGCCTCGTTTTGGAAAGCCGGAATTAAAGTGGATTTCTCCAACTCGAGCGCATCCTGCTGCATCAAAAATAGCTTTTAAGTTTATAGGTTATCACAAAGCAAACCTTCTCACTTCAGCAAAGGCCGGACAGCCTTCGACAACGATGTTAGGCCGGAAGTTGCAGGCTGTAACTGGCTTCTGTAGCCGCTGGTTGAGCAAGTGTATGGAAGCCTTGGTCAGGACGTTGTACGAACAGTTGTCAGCGAACGCCATCTGAAACGCATCAACACACGTGACTAGGTCGTGTACACTTGGCTTCTCGAGGCTATTATAGCTGACAACCCGCGATATTCTTTGATACTGGAATTGAAAGTATAGTATTACTGGACTGATGATTGATGAATGGCTGACTAACCTCACTGATCGAGACCTCACCAATGCTCGTAATGTTTACACTATCTAAAGGGAAAGAACTTTAAAATTTCGATAGTCCATGAAGGCGAAGGATGGACAACAGACCCAAAATGTGACCAATATTTTAAGATCAGCTTTAATGCAGAAATTATTTTGTCGTCGTCCATGTAATCGTTTGGGTCATTAATCACCATTTCAAAAGACACGACAAATCAAAAGCACAATCGAGAGCAGGAACACACAATGATTCCGACATTAGTACTCACGATAATAATGACGATAATGGTGATGACTAGGGCGACTGTGATTATTAACTTACGCCAAAGAGAAGCATCTTTGCTTAAACATGATCTTTATAAAACGGCGTTTTTGTTTTTTTTTTTTTTTGTTTTTTTTCTTTTGTTACTTTTGTTTGTTGTTTTCGTTTTGTTTGTTGTTTTGTTTTTATTTTTTTGTTTTTTTGGTCTGTTCAATACAATTTTCGACTAAATCATTTGTTTCACACCTCTTTTCGTGTATGTATTTGTACCTATTGTGTAAAAAGCTCAATCACACCTGCTTTCCGTATATGTTTCAGTTACACTTTAATGAACAGAGAGCCCAGCAGAGTAAGCTGGCAATGACAGGTGACATACCAGATCGCCCGGCCGAGCCAGATGCGGCCAGGGCTTGAGGTTCTTGTAGGAGTCTCGCTTGTCGAGCCCGGGGGCGGAGAAGTGGAGTCGCAGCCCCTCTCTCTTGAAGAAGCGACACAGCCACTCGGCCACTGCGTCCCCGCAGTCCAGGGACGTCATGGTGTCCGTTTTCACCCTGTCGTTTGTTGGCGAGGGAACAGGATGCATTATTTCGCACGTGTCATTCACTGGCAGTCATTCTGTGGCATAGCATTAAGAGCCACGAATGTTCGTCATTCACTGACAGTCATTGTGTGCTAATGTCCTATTAATATTATCGCATCTACATCCTGGCCTTACAACGAAGACAGTAGGGATTGCGAGACTCTATTCACGCCGTCCACGTCGAGACCGTAACTGTCGTCACAGCCGGTTGAAATCTAGTTAATCATAACCGCCAGTAAAATCTTGATGTGATTGAATGCATCCGTACAACAAGACCGAGTTCTATTATTTGTTTTATGTGTTGACAAACATGGGTCGTTGTCGTCGTCATCGTCGTTCGCCTCCTCAAATCCGTGCTCCTAAAATTGTCCAGCACTTCTATAAAGAAAAAGGGAGAGGGGAAGAACAATTTCACTTTCGCCATTCACAGTGAAACCTCCCAATAGCAAGCGGAAAGACAAACATTCGGATTCAACTATACCGGTGAGTAACTTACGTAACTCTGCGGAGTCCCTCGGCGTTGACAGGAGGGTTGGCGGGGATGCTGATGGCCTCCATGCCTGGAGCGTTCAGCTGTATTTCATTGTCACGCAGACCTGGACAGAGATGAGAGCCATGGTGGGCTCTTGTCGCTGGGTGAGGTATACGCCATTGGCTGTCGCGACTGTGAAGTGTCTGGTAGATAGAAATCATCGCATAAATGGTGGTGGGCGCGTGTAAAAACGCAGCAAAGAAAGTTACGGCAAAAGAAGGACGATACCTTGATTATTTCACATTTAGAATGCTATAGCTCGGGTGTTTTGACAAAAAACTCCCTGCGAATAAACGGAACCCCCGACACTCATGCATTGCGCATGCGCTAAACTTTATCTGCTCGACTTCCGTTTAGTTTTCTCTGCTTGTCTGCTCGTTCAAAAGTTCTTGACCCTAAATCTGACGCAGACCGTATCCTGAATCAATGCCTATCTCAAGGGAATGTTCAAATCGGTACACCGTTCCAGCAAACAAGTGTCACGGTGTCCCGAAACGAGATGTGAACCCAGTGCCTCTTTGTAGCGGTAACAAATTAGTGTTTTAATCACTACACTACCCAAAGCTCATGTGAGAAAGACTGAACACCGTATCGCCTTTTATAGTCTCGACTGTTTATGAGAAAGACGAAGAGCTAGTCAAGAAGTCTCTGAAGGCAAACACTTTTTGTCACCACTCATTCTCTCTTCTGTCTCTCAAATCATTCTGTCTCCCTCTGGTGGTGCAACAGGTGGGTGTTTGTCACAGTCCAGACACCATAGAAACAGACAGCCGACTCCACACACAAATGTACACCGGTGTGGTGCTGACAGGTCTCTCGGCATGTTTGGCATCTCCAAAATAACTACAACTGATGAGGGAATACATCAATCCAGCGCATTTGCATCGCAAGTAATCTATAGCTGTTCCCGTGCAAGAGATTTAATATCCTTTGTACCATCAGAATAGGGAGTCAATATTCAGACGATTCCACGTATTCTTTCTGTGCATGTAGCATTTGCTTACAGCATCTGTTATTGATTTAGCGATGATCAGAGCTCTTATCTCTTTGTTGGTCCACACGTATCCTCTCATTTATAATATGGCTGGTCTTGAAAAAAAAAAAAGAGGGGTGTATCGCTTTAATATTTCATTTGGTTAGTAGTTAAACACTCTTCACAACACTTTTTAACCCAGTGGTTCTTAACCTTTTTTGAGGTACCGAACCCACAAGTTTCATATGCACGTTCACCGAACCCTTCTTTTTGTCATCACGAAATGCGGGTGTGTCTTGACCTCCGTGGCGGAGGCTCCGCCGAACCCCTGAGACCGACTCACGGAACCCCTAGGGTTCGATCGAACCCCGGTTAAGAACCACTGTTTTAACCTGTATTTTTGAACTGTACAACGAGCAGATTTCAACACAAGAAAACTCATGGACCTAAAAAATTTAGCCAATCCAAACTAAAAACAAAACCCAACAGATTTTTAAAAAATTACAACAGTTCTAAAGAATCCTGATACGTCCTGGAAATAATAGCTTCGCGTGAAACGACAAATATCATTATGATAAGGTATTGTGTTGAGCATTGGCTACATCTTTTGAGCATTATAGAGATTGAATTATGCTATTATTAAGCTGGATGTCTTGTTATTTGAAGTTCCAATAGTATGGACGTTTGGCCGAATTAGGGCGTTTTCTGTTTCAACTTCCGAAAAGATGATTGCTACTTAAAGAAAATTTCTCAACCACATAGATTACATTATAAAAATATTTTAGTGGTGTACTGTCGTGTTTGTGTGAACGCGTATGTGTAAATTCACCCATCTTGAAATTTGCTGATGGGTCTAGCTATAGACAATAGAGCTCAACGGATATCAAACAGAATATCCTTGACTACTCAATGGTGCCCTCATAGTTAAATAATACATTCACTCTGTTATTTTATGTTTTACCTTTAAGTTCTGTCATCCTCTGCATTGTCATTGTTAATCTGTCACATTCGTGTTAAATTTTGTTGTATAATCACCTCATAAAACACACACACACGTGTGACAGATTTGTCATCTAACAATGCTTGTCAATAAAACTAACAATACCGATTCTTCTTTTTTTTCTACCTTTAACATCGAGGTACGCCATGTACCTGCAGTCATTACAGTGCATTACTTATTTCTGCTAGTCAAGCCATGTTTGATTGCTTTTATCTAGTCTTACTTTATTTAAAAAAAAAAACTGGCGATATGTGTGTGCATGTCACATGTGACCGTAACATACCAGCTGAGAGAACGGAAGTCAACCGTAGCGAGCCGGTTACCCCAGCTATTGCCTTTTATATGTATAGTGCATTCTAAGTGGTTCGACCTGTACATCCGAGTCGAATTACAATACATTCAACCCTGCCGTAAAGGACAAGTGAACTCAGTCTTCAGTTTATAACCAGCTCGACTCACCTGTCTGTGACTCCTGACCACTTTAACCCGAATTTTGTACATTCTCCTTCTTCAATTTGAAGACCACGAAATGACTTGATTGGGAAGCACCAAAGCTCTGACACCCGACCTACAAACTCATAACCCTCGATCCTGCTGGCTGGCGATAGTTTGCTTCGATACAGGTAAAGACCAGCCCCGAGTTTCAATGCCGACCCCGCAACCAGGGTAGCGAAAATAGCAGCTGAACTTTCATGTACACCCGTCATCTCCCCCGTGACCAGACTAGTCAGTGTTTTATCATGGACGTCATTAAGCCGGAAGCTTACTGGTATGGAGCCTCGTTCTAGTATGTCCTTCTTTAACCTGCCAGTTTAATCACCACCATTTGACACACAACAACACACGCGGCCCATCCATTACGATAGCAGTGAACAGACAATAACAGCCACTTGACTACTATTGGGTCCCATGCACGAACCGACAGAAAGTATGTTATCGGCTGTTCGTAATTTAGCGTCTTTTGTGGGTCACTTCATCAGGTCTGTCATCAAACCATCGATTAACCTGAACTAAGACCTCAAATAACAATAATATACGTTTAATTCGTTGTGATTAATAAATGCGAGTAAAATTTTGTTGACGGTTGTTTAAACGAGATAGGGTGGGTAATTTATGTGGACAATGACAATCTTGCCGATCAGACCTGTTCCAGTTTGAGGAGCAACCAAAGAAATTTTCATTTTAGTGATAAATAAGATATTCCTCCACGAGGTACGTTCTTAAGCTTGCAGCTCAAGGCCTGGTTATAGTGTAGACCCATCATTCACAAAGTGCCTAAAACCAACTCTCCCTCAGATAACCTATTTTTGCAAACGCTTCGTCACTGGATGTTCAGCGGTTATCACTTGGGCTTTAAATCTGCCTTAAGTAGGGCATTATTATGGCCATGGTTTATGTATAAAGTTATGCGCTGCTTTCCCCAAATGACGCGAAGCAAAGACCTAGAAATTCTCGCAATGATTGCACGGACACTGTTGTCGCTCATGTACATGCGCACCCCGTGTCAACTTGTAATCCACTGATGTTCAGATCATGCCTTAAACAGCAGCTACATGGGTCCAACATTATCCACAGTAAATCTGTGCCTGACATGTACCAAAAGTTAACTCAGCAATGTTCATAAAATGTAGTTTACCATCCCCAAAGTGAAAGATGGACTTGAACATATCCAAGATATTAAATCTGCCCCAAATAAACGTGTACCTTAATTCTCTACCTAAACATTCACTTTCCCTTTCTTCCACCACCAGAAGAGAAGGAAAAAAAAAAAAAGCCCAACACTGAAAGGCTTCTAGGGTAAAACCTGTAAACTGTCAAAGAATTTGTGTCATATCAATTTAAATTTCTTTCTTTTTGTTTTAGACTGACACAACTGATATGAACTGCACCAACATACAAACAGTATCACAAAAACCAATTTCCCCCACCTAGTGATCAATGTAGCACTGTGCATAAGGCATTCGTCCACCTTTGGAGACAAACACGCTCACTTTCAGCATGGCATTTATTTTTGAACATGTTAAGGGATATGATAAAAATTTCCTTGCTACAAGTCGAGCCTAGCTTCTCTTTGTGACACTTTTTTGTTATTGTTGTCCTCCTTGTTGCCTTCAACCCTATATTTTCTAGCACAGTCACTTTTTTTAAAAAATAAAAACCACAATGTCATTTTAAATGCATTCAACCATGCTTCAATAGTTTTAACATGGCATTTCTTCAAAATGACACAAAAATATACATATATACAGCATTCCCAATCTGCTAACATTGGAAGGCTCCAGTCTGTAAACCCAACTCCCTTCACTGAAACCAAAGCTGCCATTGGGGTGTTCGGTAAGTACACATTCTTTTGAAATGGAAGATGGCGGTAGATTATGTCTCTGCTGGACAAGAACTGACTGCTAATGGTCGTACTGTTGCCGTAGTCACTGGAGATGATTCTTTATACATTACTCAAGATCTGAATCTTCAGGAAAAATATAAAATGCTTAGGATGATGCTGATACACATGTACAAAATGATCATCATCTAATGCTTTAGTCACAACAGATAAGAGATCGATTTTTTGATGAAATGAGGAAGTAACTGTATGGTGCAAATGCATTTTAACAAAAAATACCTGCCACTACTTCAAACCTGACCTTACATGTGCACCTGGCACAAAGTCTATAAGAAATGCTGCACATGGGAACCACTATCACCACACCACCCTCTGAAGTCAAGAAACAATTTATGGAATCATGATACATCAGAACCCTTGGCAAGAGCAAAAAAGGAATTTGGGAAGGTGAAGGGGAAGGGAGGGTCAGGGAGAATCCACTCTTGTACAGTTTCTCTTGTGCGTTCACAATTTGGGTCAGCCACAAGTCTTTCCCATAAACACAACAGTTTTTGCCATCCACCAAACCAATGTCATAAAAGTGGCTGTCTTATAAAGTAAAAAAGAAAATTAGGATACTAAGCTGGCATTTTTGGATACTTTAGAAGATGGCAGGTGTGTGGCAACCTTAATGAACTAACTCTAGAATATAAAAAAAGCAGATCAAACTGAACAGCAGCAAATCTGTTTTATGAGGGCCAGAGCAGGAAGCAGCTTTCTCAACAATCTCCTGTCTTCTTATTATTTCTAATACAAATAATATACATTTTGCTTGTTCTTTCTTATATCTCATCACCTGGATGCATTTCCCCTGAAGTATAGACTTCTACAAATTTTCAGTCATGTCTTTGCACAACCACAGAAAGGTGAACATCACAAAATAAAGGACATTTCTGAGGACTACTCTGTGTAAACTTAAGCCGTCCACAAAACAGACTTTGCTGTGTAATGGATACAAAACAATCCCTGGAAGATAAAAAGTAACTAATCCTGTGCAAAGAATTTTATCTATTCATAAAAACCACAATGGACACAGTTTTTGGACATTTACTTAAACACAACCTAAAGAAGGCATCTGACATAGCTAATCACATACTGACATGCAGTTTTGATCCCACTTCAGAAATTTGGTCTGAAAACATAATCCTTGAGTGATCTGACATTTTCCAGTTATATTTTGTAAACACAAATGTTCTCTATTATCTAAACCCAATGGGTCCTTCACTGTTCTGCACACACAAGACTACAAATAGCTGACACCAGACACTGTTTATTGACAATTTGGCAAGGACCTATGCATATATATATCTATGCACAGACTGTTCACACAACTGCTTGGTGGAAACAAGTCAATATGACTTTGATGGACACGGAAAATGTATAGTGCTGAAAACAAGAACTTTTTCTTTGATAATAACAGAAAGCAGCTTCTTCCATGCTGACATTTGTCTTCTACCATCATCCACAATCCAGGTACAAGAAATATTCACCTTGCCACAGATAAAAAAAAAATGCATTTACATGCATCAAATGTGTGCATGTAAAAGAGAAACATGCTAGAACTGTTGCTTTCATTCATCAATGCAATTAGTAGCCAGTTTTTTCTTAGAGTTGACTGCATGCACAACCTAAAGACAACTACAGGCAGGTTTCACTTGCTCTTATTTTGTGTCAGCACAAGGCAGAAGAATAGGCAAATGAAGCACACATTCTGTAAGTGGGGTTTCAAAGGTTTAAAATTTCATTGGACAGGCCGGCAGTCAAAATTTATAACATTTCAAGCATTCAAGAAACAGCTGTCACATTTGTGTTATTTTCACCTTAATTTCCTACAGATTATCCCCCCTCCCCTTTCTTTGGCTATAATTCATTCTTGGTATCCTTGAAGTTATAACTTCCTTAGAGCAAAGACATTTAATACTGTTACTAAACATAATGCTAAGCAAACAAGACAACAAAAATTTCTGACAAGATACACAGCAAAAGGACTTATTTCGTGACCATCTGTGTGGACCAAACAAAATAATAGGTAAATGCAATAAGTATTTTAACTGTGATCTTTATTTTAATCACGAAAATAATCTACCATAAAATTATTTTGGCTCGACTTGTAAACGGTTTCATTTTTAAGATGCAGTTTTGTAGACGTATCTAGTTTTACTGATAATTCCCTTCCTAACTACTGCACTTTGGAAGAAGACCCTCTGATATCTATAAAGCTGATGACAAGTTTCATGAAACTTTACACATTTAGATATCTTTTAATTGTCAAGGCAATATCAATATACAAATACAACCTCTTATGATCCTGCTGACTGAAATGAGCACTAAGTTTTAATTATTGTTACTAAAATAAATGAATTGCAATGGCATATCCTTTGACTGAGATTCTTGAACACTAATATTCTTGGAGAACAGTTATGAAATGTTATAATTATGGTATGATCACAAAACTACACATAAATGCTGGTCTCAAATTTTAGCATATTGAAAGATGATCTTTTTGCTGCTAGACAAAGTTGAAGTAACATTTTCAGTGCAGATTTTAAGTTTCAGTTATTTTCAAGGTTAAAATTATCCTTGCATTCCATCTACAGAAAATTTTGCCAATGATATTAAAACTAAAAATCAATAACAGGTATGTGGCTTTTGCCCTGAACTCTGTATTTGGTTTGGCAGTGTCTTGAGCTTCTTCACAAAGATTTAAGTGTAGCACAATTTTAAGCTTGGGGTGCTGTTGTGTTGGAGGGAGGGGGGAAGACTGATGGTGGTGCAGGGGTTTTGAGTTGTGGGGAGGGGACTGGTTTTCACATCTTTCACAACTTCCATAAAAGCACTGAACTTTTTGTATTGCCCAATCCCCCCCCCCCCAAAAAAAATTATATTTTTGTACAATCCACAAGACAAACCTCAATTAGGCTCTTATTTTGTTCTAAATCCACTTATGAAAAATAGTCTTAACAGCACCAAGTTTCCTTTAAAGTACACACATCAGCCAAATGGAAGCTTTTTATTCACATTTAGTGTACATAAAATCCAGTATGGCTGAAGCAATCTCTTTTAACTTTCAATCCTAACTAGATATGCTAACCACATACCATTTACTTCTGTGGGATCTGTGACACTGCAAAAGCAGCAAGGTTTTAAAACACAAAGAGCAAACCTGACAAGGACTTGTTTCTGATGTAAACATTGCTTTATGAGGCTGAATTCATGAAAGAGGCCAGTGTTCATGCTAAGCAATAACTGAAGACTAGGGCATGTTCAAAACTGAGAGAATTTTAAATAAGCTTCCATTACAGAAGAACCATGGAATCTAAACAAGAGGCATTAACTGTTTTGTAGCTGTTAGATAGGAGGGCTTTTTCCTGATTTTCTGGTTTCATGAAAATATTTGTCATCACTTCTAAACATATAAAAATGATAGCTCAAGGGAAAAAAGATATTGAGGAAGTGGTATGAGATGGAAAGAGATAAAGAGAAATGTGTAAAACCATCTACTACAGCAGTAGATTATGAATGTGTCTATACAGCAAAACCCTGACATACTTTCTCCTACTGATGATAAGTCATAAAAATGTTACAACTCAGGAGTGTTCCAGAATAGTTCTTCCCATAAATCTGTCACTCCACTTTCTCTGCCAGATTTTTCTTGCCACTGTAATCCTATTCTGCCATAACTGTGTTTTTGTGGAATGGTTAAGGTGTGGACTAAACCAAGATAGGGCAGATTACCATGGCACTTATCACTGCACTTCAACATCCTTGAGAAAGGTACTGCATTGCTTCACCAATTTCTTTGAGTTTGAGCAGATGGACCTTGCATTATGTCCCTATCTTGGGCGCTTTGGTGAGGGCGCTACCACTTCCTCCTCCTCCTCTTCTTCCTCTTCATCAGAATCTTCATCTGGGTAGTCCACAAGACCCCTCAGTCCGGGCTACAAAGAAGGCAGGAGAAAAGGTAAGAGCAGAAAAACACAAAGTTTTATTAGTCAAAGAAATATTTTTCTTTTCTCCCTACCACCAACACCTACACATAATATGCAAGGTCTTTTCAAAAACAAAGCTGAATGAAACAAGATAATAAATTAGGGAAAAATAGTATCATGGCAACAGCCAATATCAGATAGGACTATAATACTTACTTTCTTGGTGACTGCATTGGTCTTTTCAATGGCTTTGGGGGCACTGCTGTTGGGTGAGGTATGTGGTGTTGGACACAGCCGCCCAGGACTAGAAGGCGAGTCAGGGCTGCCAGGGCTGCCAGGACTGCCTGGGCTAGCAGGACTACCAGGGCTTCCTGGATTTGTGGGTGTGCCCAGCAGAGTGGAAAGGGGGCTGTTGCCACCTGCTTTCAGGTTGATGCTTATGGTCCCTGACTTGTGAAACAAACGTGGTGAATCTCTCATCTCCCCCTGCTCTTTAGCTGCACAGACAAGATATGCACACAAATAGGGAAGCTGTTTTCCTGATATCAATACTTATAACTCTGTCTGACCACGTTATTTGTTGTTATCCACTGGAACACTACTAATGTGCATGTTGATGTAAGCTGTTCACCTGTGCTTGCATTTTGCTGCCTGCTTCTGTTTAGTGTTGTTTCCTATGCCTATTATAGCTTGTTTTCTCGACTAACGGTCTCTACAGCCATGTCTGTGCCATCTTCTCTGCTGCAAATTTTACATTTTCTCATTTGCAAACTTGATTTACTTGCTTTATACAATTTAGATTCTTAATCTATGCATGTCAATAGCACAGATTGAAATTCTCCAATCTCTTATATACTGTTCTAAACTGATACTGTTATCAAACATGGACAACCACGTGCATGTCTTCATCGTTATTTGGACATGCATTTATCTTTGCATGGAGTATCAAGAGTTGTGTGCACTATACTTGTCGGCTGAGATTTTAATCTTTTAAACGGTCCAACATACAACTGTATACTTTCATCTTACCATAACTTCTTGACCTCAGCTGTTATTATTTTGATTCTGTGTTGTGGTTTGTATGCAGCATTTTCTTCCATGTATTTCTGCTGTTTTGCCTCTGTGTGATATTTGTTGATATTTTAAATCTGTATTTAAAGATGTGCTATAAGAATTATGAATCTGCATTTAAATGTTTTTATTTGTGTAAAGTGCATCATGTTTGCTCTATGGTGATGTGCTACCCTATTATTTTTCTGACTTAATCCAATTCAAATTGCCTTATCACCTTCCTAACTACATATTCATATTCTACAAAGGATTATTAATAATAACCACCACCACCAACCTTTTTTATGCTCCCATATTTTTTGAATGTTGTCCAAATCAGCTTCTAGTTTATGTTTCAGCAGGTCTGACATTGGCTGAGTTGACTCCCAGTCCTCTGACTCATCATCTTGGTCAAACCACATCTCCTCATCTTCCTCTACTGCTCGAGGATCCTTTCTAAATCGATTGTTGCGAACTAGAGATGGTGCATGTCTTCTAGAATAAGATAATAAATTATAACACATTTAGTAAGCACCTTTTTTTCTATACAAGGTCATGACTGCAGAAAATATGGTCTTACATTGTCCACCCCTTTAATCTACAAACTTATAAGGTCCTATAGGGATCACATATGATTTGGCGTGACAAAATGCGAATATAGCAGTTTGGTAGCCGAGGTCCAGGAAGGCGATTAGGGTGAACTTTTATATATAATATATATCAAAATCCTAGAGTAGTCATTAAACTAACAGGCAAACAGAACTATGTTTTAAAATAAGTGGGAAATGATCTTAAAATAAAATTTAATTGAGGTAGCCTACTTTAAAGAGTTCTAAGAGCAGCAAGAGAATGACTAGATTCAAATGCTGCTTTGGTACCGTATCCCTGTTAGAACCCAATCATATTATACCTTATCTGAGTGTCTGGAATCTGTATTTTTGACCTCTATAATTACTATTCAAATATTAAATAATCAGAAGATTTGTCTGTGAAAGTCTAGGAGTAAACAATCCCACTGCTACCCGATTGGAGAATCAGATGCTGAAATGTCCTTGGTAACAAAAAGAAACATGCAAAGCAATTGGCTGACATGGAAGCAAATAGCAACTCTGCTAACCTTCGTTTACACTTTCAAAGTACTGCATATCACTAGAGAATGGCAAAAAAACATTTCACTGATGAAAAATTAGTAGCTTTACTTAATTCCAATAACACTGCTATATTCAGAAGTCTGAACTCAGAAAATTAATTATGGAATATTTCAGGAAAGAGGACAGTGCAAAGGACAGCAAGTGACTTCGAGGAGAGTGTGTGTGTGAGGAGCACTTTTCAGAGAACAGTGATTACAATGACGAAGATGTTCATGTACCACCTGTACAAGAAAATGGTAACAGAAATTAAAAGCTTAAGTGGTCTATATGGTTTCCATCTTCTCCAAGTAAAGAAGGTGCAAGTACCTACCCTTCAATGCTAAGTCTGTCCTTGAGTCTGTCTTGCTGCTGCTCGTATCGCAGTTTAAGAGTTTCAAATGTTTTGACATATTTGACTCCCTCCAATTCCTTAGCAAAACTTTCCACTACATGTGTAGTCAATGTTTTGATGTCCTCCTTAAATCACAAAAAAATACAACATGCAATTTACCACAAAAAGCTTCATCTCCTTTTAGACTGTGCTTTCACAGATTTAAAAGCAAACAAATTCTAAATGATAGCTAAATTTGCATAGCACAGATGTGACCTCAATATTTTGTGAACAAATATGTTCAGTTCATTCCCTGTTACACTTTAAGTAGCACAGGGCCACAAGAAACAAATATAAGCAGCTGCAAACATGCAACACTATAAGAAACATGATGAAAGTTGAGGATTATGGAGTGACAAGTAGAGTTTGCTAGATTATATCCAAATGATAGGGCCAGAAAAGAAAAAAAAATCTGCCTGAATCTCTTGTCTGATGCATGAGAGGTCACATTTTGCTAACAGAAGATTAGAAGCATCATTCAGAGCCCTTCAAAGCTTACCCTGAATGTGGTTAGGGACATCAACAAGTAGAAATTTGCAATAATCTAGCTGGGACACATTAACAGAGTAATGAGTTTTCTAATGTCAGAAACAGAAAGGGTTGGATGTGGAGAAGCTTAAGGAAGACGGACTTGCACACTGCACTGAAGTGAGATTCAAGAGACAATGTATTGGTACCATCAAAATTCCTGACAGTCTTTTTTTTTTTTTAAAATAAAAAACTCACCTTGGAGAAAGTGAAAATAGCAGAGAATAACACACAGCATCACTGTGCTACTGTTTATGACCTTACCCTATCAAATCTGATACCAATGCCTTGTCATCCCAATCAGATATTTTGGTTTGTTTGTGTCACTGTCCTCTCTATGACAAACATCAGATAGGTGAACTTCTTCCCCTCTCTCACTAAACTGCGTACATTTGAGGCCTTCAAATCTGGCCTCAAGATCTGTCTCTATAGGAAGTATTTTGCGTACTCCTAAACTTAATATTTCTTTATCTATTCTGTTACTTCCTCTTAATTATCTTTGCATCTCATTCCTCCATGCACTTTTTTTTTTTGCTGATGCTCAAGTTTACTGTTTGTGGTCTTTTGTGATCAGTGTATTAACCTCGGTGATCCACATGGGTGCTTTACAAATCCTCATATTATTTTTTTCAGTTTATTTTTATTAAGCTTATCAGTTTTGTCAATTTTCATTTATGGTTTGTGGACATCCAGGATTTCAAAGTCTACTGTTTGTTTTCAGTGCAAATCTGCTGAAACTGAAAAAAGGGGCATATGTGGGCAGTTGTAAGTCATCAGTTTACATATAATACTGTGGGTCCAAGGATGCCTTCAACTGCCACAGAGCAGTCAGTAAGGCAGGACCAAAACTATTTTAAAATACAGTTTAACAATTCTGTCATGATAAGAATAATCATGCATTTTTTTTCTTGCAATGTTTTTCGTTCATTGCTTAATGTGAAAAAAATCTAAAAATGACATTAACAAGCTCACTCAATCAAGACATGATTATCTTTATGGCAGACAGCTTAAGCTTAAAAGGTAATCATTGACATAATATGTGAAAATAAAATTTGTGCAATTTATAGCATGCAGTCACTTATTTCTGAAACACTGATACACTTATTTACTATCTGTGCACAGACCAAAGATACATTAAAAATTAATTATAGTTGGGTGTAGGCGTTTAACTGTACTGATAGAAACTTAACAAAATAGGACTGTAAGACAATACGTACCACTCGAATAAACTCAAAGAGTTCAATCAGTGCAGAGTTCAACAGGTTATACCTGTCTCCATTGCGAAGCAGAAGATTGATGATTGGTTTGAACAGGTTTCCCTTGATAATATAACGATTATAAAACTCCTCCTTTAGCCCCACAATCTTCCTCATAAAACGTAAGGCACCTGCAACAACATCTAAAGCTTTCAAAGAAGCCTGTAATCAGTCTCTTAGATATGAAGGCAAGTTGAGAAAGAGGAGACAAAAAAGCTTTTTTTACTTTATACTTGCATACTTGCATTTACGGCTGGTTCTGTGGTTTTCGACTCTGTCAGCATTCTTAATCATTAGTGTTCAAGTGAAAGCAGAATATTTAAAGAAAAAAGTTTTCCATATTTCATGTTCTTTGTAAACAGAAAAACTTTTTATCTGTATCATCAGAAAAAACTTCCAGTAAATTTGTAATATTTGACAAAACTATGGAGAATATGATTTTTAGTTTTCAGCCTCTTACTATACGACATCAAAAGTCATTTAAGTATGCCATATAAATGCTATTAAAATATGGATAGATTGATACCTTGCTCCATGTTAATTCTAAAAACATTTGGATGTGTTTGTACAAAAATTGTTCACATTTTTTTTACAGTTACTATGCCCACTCTGAATTTTGTTTCCAAAATCTTAAGCTTCCACAAACATATACAAAAAGAAAAATTGCTAAGACAGTTGTTATACAACCAATACTCCTACCCCTTGTCATACTATAAAATAATAAAAAAAAAGGTGTTTTTGCACATCTTGAATGCTGTGATCAAGGTTTCTCATAAGATTAGACCAGATTCATTTTCAAAGATTTTAAATTTTATATTGTTTCAAGTCTGTTTTTGGTTTTTTTCTGGACCAGATTATTTGGCTGTTATGATGAATCTAACTCTATTTACACATATTGCATAAAGGAACTTAAAGCTCTACAGTAGTGACACTGAAAACGAAGTCTATATACCCTACAGGAATAAGAATGACAATATTACTGACATAGGACGAGGAAGGAGTGTCTGGAGCTCAGCAGCACAAGTACTCGACGGAGAAGATCCTTGCTGATTATGTAGTTCTTGATGTGGTATGTGTGATGTTCCACACAGAAGGAAAGCAGCTCAAGAATCAAGCTGAGAAGCTGTGCAGTCTGATAATCATCTGCAAAACCCCCATAAATGCTTTGGAAGTGATGAAATAAAAGCTTCTGAAAATCTCAAAAACTTCAGAATCTCTAGCATGAAGCAATTTATATATACTTTTATAAATTTCAAAACGACTAATGATGTCTTCTTTTTTTGTGTATGTCCACAACAGCAGACTGAAATGACCATTTTCATATACTTTGTATATTACTTACCCCTGCTTGGTTTTTCATCTGCTGTATTTGCAAAAAGAGGAGCCGTTAAAACATGCATGCTGTGTTTGTAGAAAAAACTCAGAAACTCTGTTTTTTCTGTTTTCTGCAATGCAAAAGAAATGATTTTTAAGACCTACAAAATTTTTTATAAGACATGGGAAACCCCAAAATCAAAATGTTTCCAAAGAAATGAATTGCTAAAAGGTAATATTAAAAGCTCTCAAACACAAAACAAGAGTTTAGTTCCATACCCAGAGCATTCTTTTACCTCCCTTTTCCCAGCTTTAAAAGAAAATTAAAAAACAAAAAAATAAGAAAATGGAAACTGGTAACAAAGCAGCCTATGGCACACCACTACTTGCTTAGGGTCATCAAAACATTTACTTCAAATGTTAAACAGACATTACTTCATCAACACTACTATCAAAAAAAAACTCTGCAATGATCTTACAATTAATGAATAGCTTACGTTTGCAGTTGCCAGCATGTTTTCTGGATCCAACAGCAAGCGAAGAATGCCCATCAACTGCATAGCCCCTCCCAATTCTGTATAAAACACAGAATTCATTTCTAGCTTAAAATCACATTACTAGCTTCTTTAAAGCCATAACTACTTATAAGAAAGAGTTATTATATCTACAGTGACGAATAAAAACGTCATTCTGTTTGTGGACCTTATTAACATAACAATAAAATCTCCACAGCCTATTACTAAATGTCTTGATAACTCCTCTGCATTTATTTTTGTCCCATATAGTTGGAGTCTTGGCATACTAAGCAAAGTTACTACTACAAAAATCGCTGACATCTAAACACAATAAAAACTCACCTAAGCTGAACATTATCAGACATGAACTATTCCACTGGGCACAATGGTGCAAGAATTAGCAACACCAAAAGTGGCCTACTTGAATGCTGAAGCAGGGACTTAACATGGGATGGCTGCATGAAAAAGGCAAAATCTAGGGAAGAGCACCACAAGGATACATCTGGCTAGACCTATCACTAGTTTAAACTTTTCAGAAATTAAAATGCTAATGATCTGACCAGTTTACTTAGGCGAGGTTAGCCCTCTTGGATAGGCATTATCTAAAATTAAGACCCCTGACACAGAAACCTTCAACGATACCAGAAACGTATTTTACCTGGATCTGTGTCGTTAATCATCTGTTCTATGACTAGGTTGATCAAGATGTCATCCTGCAATAAAAAGACTATGATAAAGACACTTGCAAACCTTCAATCCAGCACTGACCACTGCACTAGTGAAGATAAGGTTTTATTATACTTCAATTATTTTTCCTAATCTACTATGCAGAAGTACATGACTTTGTGATACTAGTGCTTCATATGACATGTATGCACAGACTTCCAAGATATTAAAAAAAAAAGGGGGGGGCAACCTCAGTCACATCTGTAAATATTCTGCACTGTTGCATACAAAAATAATCCAATAATTAGTAGATGGAATCATATTTTTGTCACTAAAACATGTCAATAGATACAAATAACAAAATTCAAGCCTACATCATCTTGATTCTGGGTTTCTTGCACAATGAATTCTCGCACCATGGACGGACTAAATTCCACAATGTATGAAAATATGTCAATTGCTGCAGCCTTCATCTTCTCATCGTCCAAACCCTGTGCAAAGATACCAAAATGAAAAATCGGGAAATAACCATAATAAAATAAAAATGTACTTTGAAAAGGATGAATACTAAAAGAACAAGAACAGACTAAATGCATTTAATGCTTTCAAACTAATAAAGCTTTTACAAGTGATGCATTTACATGCACCCCTTTCAACTTGAGAACACTAGATTTTCCGCCCCCTCCAAACGTTTTTGTACACAGATCAGCACTTTTAACACTGATCTTTCTGCACTCACAATCCTCCTAAGTGTATGCCATGGATCTTCCAAAACTCACCAGTATGATTTCAATTGTGGACAAAATTCCCAGATTTGATAAAGTCTGAAAACAAAAACAAACAAAAAAAAACAGTTCCATAATTTTTGCCTGCAGTATATAAACCCAACAAAAGTCTCAACTTGTCTGAACACATCTCTACTAATAATAAAGGCCAAGGGTCTAACAGTGACCAGGTAGCTGTAAGGGCAATGAATGTGGAAAGTGCAATCCTCCCTTTCTGCTGCTTTAACCTTCAATGATAAATCAGGTGCTCATCTATGTTGAGTACACAAAGGACAATTTTTCATTCACAAGCTAGTGTCTTGATTTAGTGACCTCTTCCAGGGTCGAATGCATGGACCATTTGCTATTGCTCCCATCTTCCCAACACGTAACTTTCTTCTACTACCCCTCCTACTTCCAACAACTAGCACTTAAATATGGTATTGTCTTCCTAATCAGCAAATGTATGCAAAAACTGCATAAACAAAGTTGCTCATTCTTTTTAAAATGAAAGAAATGCCTTGCCTAATTTCAACTATCCAACTAAAAAAATAGAGAACCTCACCCCCCAATAAAACCCCAAAACAATAACAAAAAACAAAACACTACCTTGAAAAATGTCTCTCTACTAGGCGGTTGCAAAGTTTGTGAAAAAGTGCAAAATTCTTTAAGGAACATGACAAGATCTCTTCGATGCTCATCATCTGTTTCATCATCGGTTAGCTGAGCGAACAGTGTTGTCAAAAACTTGACATCCTCCTAAGGAACAGAAAAAAAAGAGTTTTTCAGACAATAAAAAAAAAATACTGTGTAATCCAAAAACGTATCTTTTTAGCTATGACATATATCAGTTATAAACCCCAAAATTAAAGTGATTTACAATTCTGAATATTTCTTTTTGAAACATTTCTGGGATGATTCCGAAGTCAGATAATGAAAGGATGTCAACAAGCCAAACAAAATAGATAAAACATCACTTTCAAAACAAATGCATAGTAAGAATGTGGCATAGCATAGAGGATAATCCTGAAGAAGAGATCAAAATGATTTAAATTTCTGCTGTGACCAATTCTCATAAAACTGCTACATGGTATAACTGAATAAGAATTAGCTGCCTGTACTTAATGATTGCCCAATGAACCTCTAAAGTACTTCTGCCTAATGTAAACTTTTTGTGTTCTGCTTTTAAACATTCAGGCAAGTGAAATACCAAGTTGAACTTAAGTGATTGATTTTGACACTTTGAATGTCTAATTAAATGTTTGGGTTACAAAGAAATTTTTTTATTTAAAATCAGTATAAAACACAGACTTAGACTGATTCATGAAAGCCAACTTTTTTTTCAAACACTCTCGCAAGTATAACAAAATGACTACTGTATAAAGTAGGTGGTCCATTTTGACAAGTGTTGAGTGATGCTGGGGATGGTTAGCAGTTTTGCCAAAATGGCCAACATCTCCTCCATTATTAACTTGCATTTTGTGACATGTGAGAAACATAGAAAGCTTGTATGCTTGCAGTCTGCAGCATGGCACAGCATACGATAAGAATGTAAACAAACTTTGACAAGCTGGTCAACAGATTTATGTAAAAATTCTACTTCTTTGATAACAATTAGATGCCAGCATTCTAAACCCCTACATAGGAAACTTTGCAAAATGGATATATATAGAGGACTGGATGGATTCTAATAACACCACTTGACAACATGGCAGCCTTCTATTATTGCTCAACAGCTGTATTATTCATGCAATTTTTGATAAACAACTGTTTTGCAGCCCTAAATTTTGAGCACAAATGATTCAGAATGACAGTATCTATCATATACACCCAACTTGACCTTCAAAACAGACAGCAGAAAATGGCAACATATTTTATTGTACTTTCCTTGAATAACAATACCTCTTTATTCTAATAATGCTAGAAAGGTGTGGCCAAATTTTTTATGAAAGGTAGAATCCTTGAACTAGTTTGAAACTTTAACTGCTACCTATAGCGTCCGTACTGTAAATAAGACTACCGTTTTGTAAATGCTCTTTGCATTCTTCTGGGTAACTGCTATCTCCTTAATTATGCCAGAGTGCTATAATACACTATAAGCAGAAACTTGATGTGTTTTACAGAGTTATAATGCTGGATTTAAAGAATATTATGAATACAAATATAAATGATCATCTAAATATATATAATTATTTTTCGACAAAATATCTTTCCTAACAGACTGTACATTTACACTATATTAAAACTTTTAACTAACAAACTTTCAGTTGTTTCCTTCTAATTATTTCTATTATAATTTTTACCAAAATCAAAAATGTTTTCCTGCATTGCTTGTATAATGACATGCACCACTTCCCGGTGCTAGGAATTTCTTCTTATCAATTACAAAAATATCATTAGAGATACTGCAATTCAATAGCACTTTATGGCTTTAGAAAGAAAATGCTGATAACAAAATTGGCACACCAGGTAACTTTTAAACGGAGAGAGACTGGAAGACTTTTGTGAAGAAAACAACCTACTGACTGGAGGCACACTCTTCCAACACAAAGACATCCACAAGACAAAGAAACAGTTAAACAATGGGCTTAAGAACAGTGATGTGCCAGTGAAAGACATGAACGGTAATGTTGTCAAGGGAGAGGCAGGAAAACTACAGCACTGGAGGGTGCATTTTGAGTCAGTTCTGAACAGACCAGACCCCCTTCAGCTTGCAGACATCCAACCTTGACATCTGCACAGACCCGCCAAGCCTGGAAGAAGTGACGGTAGCAATCAAAACCATGAAGAATGGCAAAGCATCAGGGGCAGATGGAATAACAGCAGAGATGTTGAAAGCAGATGTGAATGTGACAGCTCCCATGCTGACTGAAATCTTCAGGCAAGTTTGGGAATCAGGACAGCTCCCTGGAAGAAGACAGGGCTCATCTTCAAGTTACCCAAGAAAGGAGATCTTGGAGACTACAATAATTGTAGGGGTGTAACACTTCTTTCCCTCACCAGCAAGGTCTTAAGCAAGACTGTTTTGTCAAGACTGACGGCAACCCTTGAGAAAGACATCTGACCACAGCAAGCAGGATTTCGCCCTGGACGATCCTGCTCTGAATACATCTTCATTCTGGAGCAGAGCAACGAGTGGAACACATCACTGTACATCAATTCCATCGACCTGGAGAAGGATTTTGACAGCATTCACCGCGAGTCCTGATGGAAGATCCTGAGGCATTACGGAGTACTGCAATGCTGCAAAATTGCTGTCTGTTCATGTGAAGCAGGGCTGCATTCATGTCATCTTCTTCTGTCACCATGGACTGGAGAATGAAGACTTCAAATGGCAATGCTGGAAGACTTGGACTTTGCTGATGACATTCCCCTGTTTTCACACTGCCACCAAGACATGCAGGAAAAAACAAATGCCTTCTCAGAAACAGCTGGAAACCTTGGCTTGAAGGTCAGCGCAAAGAAAATGAAAAGTATGACAGTGAACACCGAGCCCAAGACAGCATCAAACTAAATGAAGAGGAGATTGCGGAAGTTGACAGTTTCACCTATATTGGGTCCAAAATGGTAAACACCAGGGATGCGGAGGTGGAGATCCAAGCCTTATTGGCGAAAGCCAGCCAGGCCTTCGCCTCACTCAGGAGCACATGGAAGGCAAAAAACATCAATGAAAGATCAAACTGAGAATCTTCAAGTCAAATGTGATCAGCACCTTCCTTTATGGATCAGAATCATGGAAGATGACCAAAACCATCAGTACCAGGCTTGACTTTTTCCAAAACAGATGCCTCAGGCGCATACTTAACATCTTTTGGCCAAAGACCATCGCCAACGAAGAACTGAAACAGTCTATCACCACGCAGGTTCAACAAAGGCACTGGCGATGGATTGGATATGTGCTCTGCCAGCAGACAGCAGACCTAGGGACTCCAGATGGCCGAAAAAATCGAGGCCACCCAAAGGAAACTTGGAGAAGAACAGTGGAAAGGGAAATGAAAGGAAAGGGCTGGACATGAGGTCACCTATAACGGGTTTCAGCCTATCGTCATCAGTGGCGGACTCTGGTTGAGGCCTTTTGTGCAACCTGATGCACGAAGAGGAATGGATAGATGGTAACTTTTAAAAGGGATGTAAGCAATTACAAACTGTAAGTGTTTTGCCATTCCTTCCACCCGCTCCTAAAAATAATGATGAAAATTTTGCACAAAACAAAATTTATTCATGGCCTCCCCACCAAGTATATATATCTATAAAATATAGCTTAAAATCTTTTAAAGCATGATTACTCAGCATGTTATAGATGTATAAATGACCACTTTGTAAGAAACCAACCAAAAGCATCTTTTCTTTGTGTCAGCCAATATACTGAATTTTTTGTGTGTCTTTCTTCAAAACAGCTTGTTTCAGATTTAAGAGATGTGTTTGCGCCTGCTATTTTTTTTTTTTTTAAAGTATGCACCATGTGAAAGTATATCATTTTCAAAACATATTCCACAAGTTCCTTTATGCTAACTGTTTGTAGCATCAAATCTTCACCACAATTACCCAACCACAAACTCCTTCAATGAATCTGAGTAGGGTTTAATCTAAATTGTACACCTCTTGTCTTCTATGTTACAAGCAAGCCACATCATTTCATTTTTGGAAGCAAAAGCCAGTATTTCTTCTTTAACTTAAGAAATATAACACTAAATAAATGTGAAAAAAATTTAAAGACAGTAACATCTGATAACCAACCACATTTTGATAGTGGTACTAAGCTGAAGTGACAGCATCTAAGCTGAAGTGACAGCATCTATGTTGATGGCATTCAGTTTCTTCTCAACATGAGCAGCTACACTAACCAAGAACAATGACTTCTTTGTTCTGAAACTATTATTATTCAGTAATTATACTTTTTGTGAAGAGCTTTGATGATGGGGTAAAGCGCTACATAAATTAACTTTCTTACAATATGTTACCCCGTCTCACAACTTTTATTTTTATCAAGTAAAATCTTTTGCATTATTTTAATTTTTTAAAATGTGTAAGTGCCATTCTACATGTTATACAGAAGGGGATACTAACTCTCTAAAACATGCATGCATAGTTAAAACACTGGGAGTTTTGGTACTTAAATGTCCCCGATACTGGTAACTAAAATGTCCCTGAAATCAAATAAGTAATATACTGCCCAACTTATTCCACTGCAAGACAGAGAGCCCCAGCACTTGTCTAGATATCTTAACATGTCCATCTTCTTAAACACTAAAGTACTAAAATATACCATCAGGTATTTGTTAAACACATTCTGCCCCAACATAGGCAAAAATCTATAAATTAAACAATGCTACAATTTTATTGTAAGTTTAAAATAAAATCTATTGATATAATTCTTATTTGAAAATTAAAATCAGACACTACTACTAGTACCTGTGTAACCCTAAAGCTGTGCTAGCACAATTTAAGATAAAAATACTGGCCTCATTACCCTCTCCTAATCCACTTACCTGAATAATACTATTTCAACTTACCTGAATCATACTGACTATTTCCACTTTGTTGAAAAATATAAATGAATTCAGTGATGACAACATGTTTTCTTCAAAAACAGATGGAGTGGGGAGTATCACATCCTGAATGTACTGCACTCTGTAAGTCTGGTGAATTTTGTTCTCCAGCTCAAAGTTTGTCATTGGGACCACCTCTTTGAACTTTGCCTGATTCCGCAGGTAATCCCTATGTTTGGCAGGTAGGGACAGCGCAGGATCATACTCCAGAATGCCCACAATGTCAAAAATCACATCATCCGAGAACATGATTTCAAACAGAGCATTCTTGTTCAACATGAATATATTCTTAAAAATTTCAAACAAATGGTGCAGCCCTTCAATGTTTTCTAAATCTTCACACATGTGAAACAGGTCAATAAGTTTCTTTATGTAGACTTCGTTTTCAATGGCGACAGACAGCTTTTCACGACGAATAGGGGATGGTATAACACTTGCAAACAGCTCAGAAATTTCTTCAAGCTTGCTAAGTTCACAAGGTGGGAGTTCAATAGGAGGAGCAGCATCTGGCATATCATCAAAACGCTCATCCTCCGACTCCTCTACAACATCCTGAGTTATGTCTACAGATGGATCTTTGCCCTGAACCTGCAAGACAAATAATGTATTTAGACTCTCCCAGAAAGTTAAAAAACATATCGATCATGTTGCAACAATAAAACTTCACTGATATCCAGCATTGGGCTTTAAGACCTGAATGCCTTCATCATTAAAAGTAAAAGCCTACTCCATTTATTTACATGGATTAATTCTTCGTATAATTAATGTGTAAATACATGAGTAGTTTTCTTTTCTTTTCTTTTCTTTTTTTTTTTTTTGCAACAGCTACAATACCTGACAAATCTTCTCCCATATTTCATCACAGCCGGCTTTCTCCTGAAAACTTAATGCAAGGTCATAATTGTCAGCTTCTGACCACACGATCAGAGTTTCCTGCAACAAATAAGAAAAAAGAGAAAATGGAAAAATTTTGAATGCAATATCATAGTTTCTAGCTGCACAGCAAAAGAATGATGCCTAACTCACAAAATATGCGCACAAATATACAGCAAACAAAAACTTTTTGATAAATGCAGTCTGAAAGCATCTTGTCCTTCATTTAAGTAGAAGCATACTTTACTTTTATGCATAAACAATGCATTCACAAACACCATACTTACACCACACTTCACAATGAACCAATGTTCTTAACTGATGATGACAACTGCCGCATGTTTCGATATAATTAAAAGACATTCTGAAAATAACATTTAATTATTTGAACTATCTGAAAATAGTTTGAAATTAGTTGCTGTTTCTCAAGTAAATTATTATAATAATGTGTAAATAATATAAGATGATGGAAAAATAGTTATTCTTCTATTATGTGTGTGTGAAAATGAGGAAATAATGGATCAAAGAAACTTTAAAATATCTACATTTCCCCACATCTAGCAAGTACTAATGAAACTTTTTAAAAAAGTAAAAGGAATTGTTAATCAAGTCTTTTATTTTTTGGTATCGTTTATAAAAAACATTCTGAGATTACAATAATAAGATAATTTACAATACATATTCAGAAGACTTTAAATAGAACAGACTTTTTAATCTGTTACAAATAAAAGCAAACAAGCTGTTGTGTAAGACAAATTCTTTTTGTTTCACTCTCATGGTAGTTATGAGCAGGAAAAATTACAATACCTGTTGCTTCTGGTATGCTGTGTCTGGTTGAATTTTTGATTCCAAGAGAATTGAACCTTAAATGGGAAGATTTGAATTAAATAAAACATCATTTCACTTTGAAATAAATTTTGACAAAACCCAATGTATACACAAAACTCTAGATTTCATTGGTTATAGACTTCAAACCCAGATTTACTATAAAGTTTAATTAATTCGTATAGTACGTAGAATCTATAACACTATAAAATGAAAGGATTTTATTAATGTAATAAATGAGAGATGCAATTTTTATGAAAAGTGCGCATGAACTCAAACGCCCTTACACTTTATTGCTTATTACAAAGTATCTGTTCTACAGAACTATAAAGAATTGACAAAGTTTTGATTTTTTTGAAATCTGAAAATATAGTACTAAACATTATCATTTTTGCTGTGTTATTTCAATTTGAAATGGAGCGGCTAGTTCAATAGTACGCATAAACACTCACCGTCAGTTTCTGATCTCACCAACAACGACATTCCTCGCAACCGCTCAACATAAGCCGACGAGACATGACCCGTTCCTCTGTCGTCCCATTGTCGGTCCTCATTTAACATATAGAGTTTGACTCTTCTGCGAGTGTCTGCCATCGTTTGTGAAAGTTTCCCCAGATGCCGATAATCGCCAAAATGAGTGATCACGTCAAACCTACGTGCTGACTGAAAACTGCATGGATATACTGGTTCGAACACATGGAATTTACAGACATTCCACTTGATAAAATAAATCGTCAGTTTATGTACAGAATAGAAAAATGAACATATCTCCCATTCGACATCAGTACTCCAACTCGTCAAGAAAGGGTTCTGACCAAAAGAAAGACACTAAAATTAATCCGATGGCGTTGTCCTCGTTCAAAGGAGCTAAGTGGCCGCCATCTTGAATGGTTGATAAACGAACTACGGGGTTTACACGCGACCTGTCACGGTTTCCCGCGAAATCTGAACGAGAAACAAGGCATGTGTTGGCCACGAACTAATATCCCAGGGATAACTCAACAGGAATTTTGTTTGGGCTCCGAAAGGACAACCTTTAACAGTAACATTACTGATAACAAAATAATAATAACAAAACTGAGAAAACAGCGTTGTACTAGAACCCATGTTTCCTACACTTTGTTACAAGACGTAAAGTAACAAACAAATCGTGCACAAGCAGAATCAATCTTGTCGCAGCTCAGACAGCGATAATTATTTTTGTTTCCATAAATAAATGTTGTAAATACTTATATTTATATCTATCATATTTCTTATGTATTTATCATTACGATAAAGCTAATGATGATTTTGAGTATATATTCGACCCAGTCCAGCAACACTGATAATAAACTACAAAGAAAATGTAAATCCTTTTTAGGAAAGCTGCATCTTACGATGTGAAAATGTAAGTGTTCGGCGTCTAGATCTATGTACTCTTTGCAGCACTTTGATCATTAATAAAAATGGTGAAAAGTTGTTTGCTTCTGTCATCACACGAAATATATCCCCAATTCTGCGTCACCAATTTCTACAGTCTGCATATGATGGCATATATTTGTATTATGTGTTTAACTTAACCATCTGAATGGACCTTTTAACTTGGAGTCTGCAAAGGCTTAATGTCTGAACATCATGAAAATCGAGATATAACAATTACTCCTAACAACAGTCGACACATTGCTATACTTCCCAGCTCGTCTTTTGCAAAATCATAATAATGTACTCTCAGTCCTTGCTAGTTGGATCCTCTTTACGTTTTTCATATTTTTGCTGTTGTTTATCCTTCGGATCTGCCCTTCATGTTATTTGCTTGTTCTTCTGTAGATTGTATGTTGCCCATGTCTCCTTAGGAGCTTGAGTATGCGCTATATAAATTTTACATTTATTATTATGTTTTAAAACTATCTTTCAACACTAATTAAAATGTATCTGAAGGCAGGAGAGTTAGGATGCACAATTTCCTTTTCCTTTCAGCATGATAAGTGTCATGTATTTGTGTGCATTTATACCTGCACATACACACTATGTTGACATGATCTCTCCTGCATCAGATGGGATGTGTAGACTTAATAACCTCAAAGCAAAATAACAGTAACCCCCAGGTTCCAGTTTTCAATTATTGATTTGATTATTGTATTTTGTACTTTTTTAAAAACAAAATCAGCCTCAGCCTGCCACAATTTTTAATACTAGCAGCAAAAGTTTGCTGTAAACATTCTTACTTTAGCACATTTCATAAAAGCTAAATTAAAAGGATAATCTGCCACAGCATTGCCATTCATATCTTATCAATTTAAAGTTTACAATGTCAGATAAAAAGTTCTAGTGTAATGCTAATAGCCTTGCCAAAGATAGGTGTAACATAATGTATTCTTTTTAAGTATAGGTTCTCATCAGGAATTATGGTCATTACACATAAATGTTATCTCTTGGGAGGCTACAGACAGTAAGCATTGCAGGATCCTCGGATAGAAACAGGTGCAGACTTAGGCTGATGGATAAGGAAGTCCCTATCCTGTGTATGGTTAATACTCTTATAGAGGATAAAGCATGCATGGGAGAATGGATGTACCTCTGGATAAGCAACCTAAATAACAAACATATAAAAGCCAAAAGGACAAGAAGGGAAATGGATAAATTGGGCATATTGTGAAAAAGAAAAAGAGTTAGATTCTTAGTTTTTAACTTGTGGGGCAGACAGTTGTGGAGATCCAAAACTACAAAACAAGGCTATAAAACTTCAGTCTGAATTTGTTAACTTGCCATCATCAGTCTAAAGAGTGAGAGGGATGTATGATTTATAACTAGGTGTCTTCGGGGAAAATCAATTCTAACACAAAGTGTGGTGTGGCAGGGTTGGCACATTATGTATTAATACTTTGGGCAAAAATTTTAAAAAAATATGGCAGGAAGGGAATTATCTTTATTAATTGTAAGTTTGTATGTTCCATTTCTCTATTTATGCTGACCTCTAGCACTTTCTTAGGTAATCACTTTAAAAGGGCTCCACTCATTTTTCGTCTAGTACTTGAAATTATTGTTTCCTGTTCCTTTCTGTTTACTTTTATTGTTGCAGACACTCAAGTTGAAAATAAAATTTCTTCAACCAGTAACTTGCAAACTTGTGGTTTGTCTTAATGCACCTTTCCTCAATTTGTATTAGTCACTTAATTTTGCACACAGAACTTCTATTCCTACAGACAGGCATGGCTGTACCTTGCTACTAAAATTTGCTGCAGTTGTAAGAATTGTTTTGCATTGGTAATAAAATGCAGAATGCCAGTATCGTCAAATCTTCCGAAAAATGAATTGTTTTTAATGATGCCAAATACATTTTTAATAACTGCTGGCAGCACAACTTTTACACTGCTAGTTAAAAAGTAGACACCCGTTTCCTAATTTTTGTCATGGTACACAAAGTAGATGTCGAAGTAGTTCTCATTCTGTTTTGTGTATGACCGAAGAAAATAAAAATATTGTTTGAATGAATCGCTCTTCAAACTTATTTCATTAAAACATAGATTAATATAGTAGCTTAATATATCTTGCTTTGTATAGTAACGTTTTCTTCCTTTCATTTTAAAGATCTAAAGTCAAATTGCGAAACGGGTTATGCTTGTTTCTCCTTGTGTTATCTACTCATGTGTCTCCATTTGCACACTCATACACGTGCATTGAACTCTGCGCGTGCGTACGTTTTCTCATATCTTTGACATGGTGGGCAGTCGCCCTCAGCGGCGCATAGGGCCGCATAAGGGGAACTACTCTAGGTTTATAAATGCCACAAGTGTTCCTATTGGATATTGTGCGAAGGATAAACCAATAGAGAAAACGAACTCAAACATTTCTCGAGCGGATGTTAACTATGGCGATGACCTTACTCACATGGTTCCAGAGAGTATCCAGACAACGGTTTCTTCGTTATGGGATGCCCTTCTTGGTAGGGCGACTTTAAATGAATGAGTAAAAGTCAAATTCATATGCCCTTATTTTGCTTTGTGAGTGGAATTGTACAACAATCAGCAGTACTCACAACATACTATAGTAGTAAAACAAAAACTAAAAGATTACTTAGTTTTCTATAATATTAAAGTGACATGAGTAAATATTGATTAAGAAACACAAGCTCATGGTGCTAGGGACTTCATTATTTTGCACTGGCATACGCGAAACAGTCGACTTGCACCCAGTCTCATTATCTTCCATTCAACAGAATCTATATTTTGTTTGGAACTTACACACCAACCATTGTTTGGATTATTCTTGGAAATAAAGAATTTGTAAGATCTCACTCTTATTAACTCTGTTTAAAAAACGATAACACACCCCCCCCAAATATCTTTAGCCTGAGTATTCATAGTATGCATTTTATATGGAAAGTAAGCAAATCGACCACACTTCTAAGGGCAAAGTTTTGATGGATGATAATTATGAAGAGTAGGATGGAAGATTTAGGGGAAGCAGATAGCCTAGTGGCAAGGGCAGCAGAGTCCAAACCTGGACTTACTTAATAATCTGAATTTGGGTATGTTTTATATTAATGAACAAAAAGTATTTGCATGCTTTTCTTTGCTTTTAGTTATACTGTCCTAGAAAACATTAAAAAAAATTTTGCTGGAAGCCTTGCTACTTCTCAGGAAAAAAGTTACTTTGGAGAGCATTGTCAGCTGTGGCATCTGTCACATGTTCCTGACAACCTGTACAGATTAAGGGACTGAACTAATCACAAATATAATACCAAGATTCTCATACAAGCTATAGGACTCATGAGCTTGAAAAACAGCTCAGACCTAAAAGACAAGTACAGCTACATTAGCCTGCTTCCATGGAAGGCAGATCAGTTCCCGGTGACCAGAAAAGGGGTACCCCTGGCATCTTCAAGAAAGGTACTCGGATTCAGAGCAAGGAGACCAAACAAACCTGCTCGAGCAACGGGTTCATGCTTATACAAGGCTTACCTGATTTCACCAGAAATAGAGGGAATGAAGTTACTATTCCTGCTAATGTTTGATTTGATACTATTCATACTCGTGGACAGTAAAACATTCTGCATATTGTAAGGCAGGTGCTGCATACTACAGCCCACAAAGACGTCTTTGTTGATGCTTTTTCATAGCGGCCCAGTGGCGCAATGGTTAGCGCCTGTCACGAATACAGTGAAGGTTGGCTGCCCAGAGTTCATTTCTTGTCTCGGGCACGCTGTTCTTTCTCTGCACGTGGCATCTGTATACAGGGCTGGCTGCTTGCCGTAATATAGCCTTAGTTGCTGACACGGCGTAAAACACCAATGCCCCCCCCCCCCCCCCCTTGTTGATGCTTTTTCAATCTTAGAAGCCTTCAGAAAATAATGCCTTTGCATCAGCACTGAGCAGCTTGTAAAAATATAGTTAATAGAGATTCTTAAAGTAGATCCCTTCTCATTGTAATACTGACAATAATCAGCTTGCAGACTGGCTACAAAAAATAGTAATAAAATCTAGCCTAAGAAACAATTTCTTCCACCACCAGGTCAGCTTCACTGAGGATGACTATAAATTTGAGCAAAATAAAGATAGCTTCAGCAGAATTTCAACGATAACAAGATCCATACTGAAATCTAGAGAGGTCAGGTGACAAACATGAGTCTGAGGTCATTCCAGTCTCAGGCATCATATATATCTACACACATGTTCCTCAGTATGTCCTTACTGTTCTAATAACAGTTGCCCACTTCCTACAGACTGTCAAACTTAACAGTACTGCATAACAGATAGCTTGCTAAAACAACAAAAGAGGAAAATATTTTTTAATCCATGTCAGGGCTTCTGCTAAGGCTAAATTCTTTGGGGTCCCAGGGACCCCTTCTTCAGATTTTTAAGGGGTCCCTGTTCTTCGCCCAGATTTGAAGGGGACCCCATTGATGAAAACTGAAGGGGTCCTCCGAACTTTTAATGCGTACTGTACGCAATTTTTTGCGTTAGCAGAAGCCCTGCATGTGTTTCTAACACATAACACTGTCATGGGTTCTAAAGTAGCTGTCTGAATCTAAATAGGCATTATTATTTGTTCCTTATGTGCTGAGCTTGGGTTACAAGAGAACTGTAATGGCAAAAGTAATAATATTACAATTAAAATTGTTTTTGACATTTTTCAGGTATGTATTGTTGGGGGATCGTTTGCTCTGAAACACTTTACATCTGTTCGTTATGACTTTCGGCGGACTACAAGGGTTTGTTTTTATTGCTTTTATATCTTTTTCTCTTTCATGCATTGGTATATTATTGTAGACAATATTGTGATCAATAAACAAGAAATTTTTTTCAAATTACAAGAAGTAATTTATGCAGTACCATATGTACAGTCGGACCTCGATAAGTTGATCTTCCCTAAGTCGAAAACCTCCCTATATCGAATTAATTGAGTTCCCGGCCAAATACCTGCGCCTCTTACGCCATTTTCCCTAACTCGAAAACTATGTAAGTTGAATTTTTTTTCGGGTCCCTTTGAGTTCGACTTATCGAAGTCCAACTGTAGTTAAAAAAGTGGTTATGTGATCCAGTTTTTATTTGAGAAAAATATTCACTTATCCCTCATTTCTCCATGTCTATTTTTCATTTTTAGCAAGAAACTTCTCTTCTTAGTCTGTTTATATATTCAGATTTGGGTTTAAACTTATAAACTTTTTGTTGGGGCCACAATACAAGTGTCGGATTTGTAAAACAGTAGAAAATACATGAAATACTACAAACAAAGCAACAGTCAACCATACAACAAAAAAATAAGCATCAGCAAACAGATGACGCCATGGCAAACATGAGCTAAGTGCATAGATGAAGAACTGAGGAGTGAGCAGAACTATTCTTGATCATGCAAGACATTTCTTAAAAAGATGGGCTTTGAGGCCAGATTCGAAGGCTTTGAATATGGAGAATGCAAGGAGAAATTGGCAGATAAACAGAAGGGCCCAAGCAAAGAGGATACCAAGAGCCACCACTTAGGCGGGAAAGTGAAGCCATGTTGACCCAGATGTATCTACTGCCACACCCACCTTCGACAAGTATCAACAAACTTGAATCTCTTTGGTATAAGCATTCACAAAGTATGAAATCATGTGCATTTCATTGTATGTGTGTGTGTCTGTTGCCAGTACACGATTGTCAGAACAAAAGCACAGCATGCCCAAATCTAACAATGTGTACTTGTCTAAAAGAGGCGTGGCCTGGCTTCAAGCTCGCATATAACAGTGGTTGCTCTTGGTACCCTCTTTGGGCCCAAGAAGGACTGTCTGCCAAAACTCCCCGTTCTGGTGATTGGTACAGAGAGGAGAGCAACACAGACTAAAGAACTCAAACTCAAAAAGTCTTAGCAAAAAAAAAAAAAAAAAAATCCATGCTTCTCCAGTTTTCCTACAAATTTTTCATTTCATGAGATCAGACTCACCAAATCTCTTGTCCCTATTACAGTTTGCTTCTACAGCCTTTTTCATTCTGAAATAAATGTGTATTTCTGTTGACATGGTTTGGCAGTATTACCTCACCTTTCAGTTCCTCTCTTATTGTAAACATGTTTTTGTAAATCACATAATGAGACTTAACTGGCAGATTTTCATGTGATATCTCTCGGTCATTGTAAGAGCATCAAAATATCATCCATTTTAATATTGATTTCAAACTTATCAGACATTTTCTTTTTTAAAGCGAGTAAAGTGAAAAGGAAACCGATCAACTCTTAAATCAATGGTTGGGTATTTAAAAAATATGCATTTTTATTAAAAAGTTTTGTTTAATCTTCTGCAGATAACAAACGAGGAAGCAAAAAAATTTGGAGTCACTTTGAAGAACAAAGAGACTGTTGAAGACGTGTATGAGGTAGACGTTTCTTTTAAATTACCTGACTTTAAATCAGATGTAAAAAGTATTCTTTTCCTTATTTCCATATAGCCTACAAACTTTCCACTTTCACTTACTATGTCGTTTCTGGGATTGTTCTCAGTACCTCTCCAAACTCACTTCCATCTATATGGCTGCATGACTTCTTTACTCATCTTCTGACACCAAGCTTCTTCGAGTCCCACTAAGACAAAGATGTATGGACAGAGGTCTTTCTCCGTCCGAGCCCATCAACTCAGAACAGATTACCTGTCAGCATTTGTCACTTTAATTCTTTTACCATCTAAGCTTAAAATGCATCTTTTCATAATGGCGACTTCACTGTGACCCTCTCCTGACCATGAGTTTGCATATGTCTGTAATTTACTTTGTGTATTAGTGAATGTTATAGAAGTAGTGTGTCTTTTATATGCAAATGTGGGTGCTTGGTTGATGATCATTTAGTCTATGTATGATTTATGTAAAGCACTTTGGAAAGGCACTATATAAATCCTCATAATTATTTTAAATATAAGTGTATTCATTAATGGCCTATTGTTTTTAATTAATCTTTATGTATATGCTTAACTAAGAACATTGATGTCATTAGCTCTTTATAGTTTGCTTAAAGATATATATCTAAATTATATAAAACCAAGATGTTCAATAAATGAACAAGAAACTCCTAACTATAAAGAGTTAAGATAAGTTGATTTTTGTAAAGGACCACTTTTTTCTTTAAATTTTATAAACAATTTTGAGTATCAGATATTTTCAAACACCAGAACCCCCTTACCTTTCAAAGCATTGTTTTGACAGTTTACTTACTGCTTTGTTAACCTGATTTTATGGTATTTTAATTTTTTTTAAATATATATATATTTCATCATCTTAATTTTTATGGTTATTTTGGATCAGCTGTAGTGATTGCACCCATTTAAGTGTGATGCTTTCTCATTGTCTTGTGAAGGCTTATTCTTCTTATCATCTTCATAATCATTTTGTTCTTTTTTTAATTAAAATTTACCATCATTCATACTTCAACAAATCTTGAAATGGATTGTTTATCCTTACAAAATAAAGACATTATAAGATAATTTTTTTTAGTGCAGAAAAATATTAATCTTATTGATCTATATCCACTGTTGGTACATTGTTTTCCATGACCATACTATAAAGAAAGCAGCAAGGAGTAATTAAGTAATTATCCAGGCAAAAGCTTTGCTTACTTAGCTTTTTATAAAACATGTAGCTTTGTTACTTCTTCAGATAGTAATATGTTTTAACTTTTTATTCTGTTTTCAGGATTTACAAAAAGTTGATTTGGATTCCTGGCAAAATATAAGAGGGCCTCGTCCTTGGGAGGACTCAAAGACTGTGCAAAATCTGCAGAAAATAAATTCGGAATAAACTATGGTTTGAAAGTTTAGAACCTGACATAACAATTTGCGAGGTGTTTTAGAATTACAAACTTTTTTGCAAGTTTTCATTGTAGATATGTACATAACACAATATATTTGAGATGATACTATTCAGAGAACTGTAAATAAAGGTAGTTTGTGACTGAATTTTGCAGTTGAAAAATATAGGACTGAGTGAGAAGGTAACTTTTGTTTTCAATCATTTTCTATTTATACAAACCTTACAGCCATACACAACACTAAAGTTTCTGATGTGCGCCATATAAATTTTAGTAAGTTTGCTTTGCATGTTATGAAAAGCTTTCAGTATTTCACAAAAGGAAATTACAGTTGTCAATGACATTAGTAAATGTGTGTATTGTTGACACGTTATGGCTTGAACTATTGAAGATTTCATTTTGGAGGATGCCAGAATGCTGAAAAAAAAGAAGAAAAGAGATGCAAAGAGAACTTTGCACATACTGAGATTGAAATAGTCCTGCTTGAATCTTTGCAATATATATATAAAAAAATCCAACAAATTTTTGTATCTCATGTTTTATTTAATTCATGGCAACAGATTTATATGTTATTAAAAACACAGCTTTTCTTTAGTGGACAAAAAGAACAAAAGTTTCAATGCAAAAGAATCATCACCAATAAACAGTTACTGTCTCTAGACAGATGTATACCAAATTTGCAAAAGGACAAACTTACTGGGTTTTATTTTACATTATATATTTACATCATGGTATAACTTAAATATTTTATTGAAATATTGCACATTTCGACATCGCTACTAAGGCTGAAATATCACACCATGGACAACTAATGGTAGAGTATTTTTCTGTCAAAAAACCCCTATTTCTTTATGTAGAAAGTGCTGTTGTTTCTGAGTATATTATTTATGTTTGTCATAACTTGATCTAACTCTGGAGTACATAAGTCCACTTAAGGATGACAGAGTCTGGTACAAATTGAGCACTGGTCTATGTCATACACACAAATTTTCAATGATTTACCTGTATCTGACTTATTATAAGACTTTAATTACTGAAGATTATAATAAGCAGTTTTTTTGCATTTTCCACCATTTTTGAGATCATGAATGTCTGACCAAGAGGCAGCATTTGAAGTTAATACACTTGTATGAAGGCTAAAACCTAAAACAGTGAAAAGGATTGCAAAAGATAATTTGCTGTTGAATTCATTCATGCTTTCTGGCAGAATCTGTAGCCAACTGTTTGATAGACACAAAATTACTTCCACTTTTGCTTGGAAAGAATGTATCCACACACTTTATTTATGTGACATCTCTAAGCTAACTGTTCAACTTACACTGGTGATTTCTGTATGATATAGTTCCTTAAGTCTCATTATTATATAAACTGCATGCATCACCATTTCCCTCTCTCAAGTTATAAAACATCAAAAAGAGGGAGTGAAAGCTATTGTTGACTTTTGCTAATTGCTATGGTTTAGAAAAAGTATGTTTTAATACTTTGATGGCATCCAATCTAAATTGGGTATGCCTCAGTTAACTCAGGAATTCTTTCTTACTCTCCCTTAAGATTAATGGTAATTGTCTCTCATTTACAAGTATGCCATGTAACAAGGGGAATAACTATACTTTTTGACAGTAAAAGCCTACATTAACACACTTCATCTCCTAAATGATTTATAAATATATTGCTAAAGCAAACACCATAAACATTGAACAGAGTATCTTTATTCCAATATGTATCAATGTTCTGATTACTCCAGGTGAGGTACTCTGAAGCATGTTATCACGACATTATCATCTCTTCGCTGATAGAGCATTTCTCCCTGAAAATTTACCAGGCCTTGTTTCCTTGCCCGCATAAGCATTCCAACCAATTTATTTGAGATTTTTGTGTATGCATCAAAAAGGTGACCAAAGGTAATGGTATAAGTCTTGTCTGAGTGAGGCTCCCCAAGTTCTGAAATAACCCTACATAGTTCCACAATTTCACCACTTATATGCTCCCCGGCTTGTTTTCCTCGTAGCTCTGTAGTAGAACCCTCAACAGGTCGTCCATAGGAGGGATCATCTTTCTGAAGTTTTGTTCGATGAGATGCCCCTTCCCAGTCTGAAAAAGGATTTATCAGCTGCTTTTTCTTGTGCTCATCTGCTTTTTTTTGCCACTCTGAGATTTGTGAAGATAAGTGACTTCTTTTACTTGCCATCATTATTATTGAAAGTGTCAGGAATGGCACCCTTTAATAACTCCTTTCAAAAAGTAGTTCTTTAAAGTCCTGAAATTTAATGCAAGGAACATTCCTTTTCACTGAGTTATCTACCAAAATTATATCACTGCAATGGTGTGCATCTTATCCAATGAAAATGCAGCGCACATGCACAAGATATGAATCAATAACATACAAAAACCCCAGGCTTTATTTAAAACACCCATGGTTTAATTTATCATTCTCATTACATTAAAAAACAAGCACAAATCCATTAAGTAAAAAGGCAGTCTTTGAAATGAAATACTTCCTAATATTTTTACAGGCTCATACTTAAATTGTTACTTTGTAACCCACCATCTATTTCTTTAATAATTTAAATTAGCCACTTCTACATGGGAATGAAAATAGAGATAGTCATTATTAGTTATTATGATAAGATATCATTAAAAAAATTATTTGGTTGTAATTTGTTGTACATTTCATTTGTTGTTTTTTTTAAGTACATAAATATGAATCTAGTAATTATCAGTCTGTAAGCCTGAAATTGAGGAATCCTATATGAGCAATGCAGTTATGTCATTCTGCTAACAAAATATTTTATGTTGCCAATATGGGTTTCATTTAGGATGATCATCAATGAGTCAGCTGATAGAAGTAATGGAGGCTTTAACAACATGGCTTCATGGCTTTGCCAAGTGTACATAGTATATTTTGACATCCCTGATGAACAGTTCTTGCATGAGATATGCATGTCATAAACAACATAATCCTGGATTTAAATATTTTCATGAAATAGAGCGCAAAAGGGTCACACGTGGCTGCCTTTTTCACCAGAAGTTGAGCACGCACTGACGTTCTGCAGGTAAATGTACTAGGTCCAGTGCTTTTTACAATTTTTATCAATGATCTTTCTGGGTGAATTGTCAGTTTATATTTGCCGATACAAAAATTTATGATCAAGCATGTACAAGATAACCACTAACTGCAAAGTGATGTTAATAGCATGTAGGCATGATAAGAAATATGGAAACTCTTTTAATGTCGATAAATATATGAAAGCGAAAGGGACCTAATTGGAGTTACATTTGATAGTTCATCATTCTTTGATTTTCAAATCCAGATTGCTATTAATTAAGCCAGTAAGTGTCAAATGACCAACTTTATTTATCCCAATTGGCTATTATAACCTGGGACTGGTGCAATCTACACTTTTTTTTACTCCTAAGTAAATGTATGCCTGCCCTTGTGAGCGAAGACAAATTTATGTCCTGGGTCTCCTGGACAGACAATAAAGTCTGTTTTGATTTTGTTTGATTTTTTTTTTTTTTTTTTGTGAAGTATAATGCTCCGTTTCACGCCCAAAACAAAACAGAACAAATGCTAGCTTTGCGAGAAGGGCGTCGAAGGGAGGTAATATTCCTCTTTATTCTTGAGAAGTAATTTTGGGTTCACACAAGAAATTTTATTAACTAGAGGTTGTTTTCCAAATAACAGTAGAACTGTTTAAAACTGCGTCTTACCTTACAACCATAGACCAAGAAGAGACGAGAAAGAATGGGAAATAAATTATTTTACCAAATTTGGAAGTAGGGATAATTTCGTATTTCTTTTATAAGTTTATAAGTATTTATTCTAGTATAGAATAAAGGTTCTAGAAGAAATTTAGGATGAATTTATATGATGAAAATATTAAAAGCATATGCGTTAAATGCATGCAGGAGGCGCCTTATAAATTTTGCAGTGGTACTTGAACACTCGAACAGACCTCCCATTTATTTTTCGAAGGGCTAGTGAATTTATGAGAATTTAAGATATACCCGTTATAATTCATCCACTATATGCCCATAAAGTGGCTTTTTAAAAAACAAATTACAAAAGATATAATCATATATGCACAAGAGCCGCAAAGTTTAAACATCTTAGACTAAGTCAAAGGTTGAAGGGTTTAACGTATAGAGTACATTCCCTTGCACTGTTGCTATAGTTTCAAAAATGGTGGCAAAGCGGTCTGTTGATATCTGCGAAAAGGAACCAGTGTAAAACGTGGATGTGAATGCTCTCAGAAAGGGGAAAGCCAATACAGGATCATCATGGAGAGATCTTCTTCAAATGTGATACTGTTTAAGCTCAATTTGAAATGCCATATAACAAAACGTCATCGAAATAGATTTCTTTTTTTCTAATCTGTAATCTTAGAAAATGATGCATATTTGTTAACGCGTATTAGCCCAGTAGCAGCCTTAAAATATGCTTTAATAAAATTCTTTATACAAGGTTTAGAAATGTCTGCAAAAACTGTAACTTTTTTCTTCAGGTACCAACAAGTGGTAAATGGACGTGGAAGGAAGACATTTGTGGGTTAGAATTCGTGAGGTTCGTCCATTATCAAATTACCCCCCCCCCCAAAAAAAAAAAAAAAACCCAACAAAAACAAACAAACAACAAAAAAACAAAGAACACGAGCGTTTGAAAGCAAGCATTTCAACACATATTTTTAACATCCTTTGTAACTGTAGAAAAAAGGAAGACGAAGGGTACAATATTAAATAATGAACAAAAGTTGTAAGAAACAGCAGGAGATTTAAAAAATATTGATAATAACAATAATTTATTTAAAACAAGCCTATCTTTCACATAATATACCAAGTGGTGTACAATAGTAAAGAAGAGAAAGGTGTGAAAGAAGTAAGATATATTAATTATTCATCCATTTATATCTCTTGCCTGTCACCTTCTGACAAACAGTTATGCTAGTTTGCTGGTACTGAATACTGATTGTTGGAGAAAACAGCTGGATAGATGCAGATGCACTGGTTGACAAGACTCACCAGTTAATCCTGTCTTTGGTGATGGTCAGCAGGTCCTGCATTGAACAACCAGTCCACTTTTTCACCTTTGCAAGCTTTAGTTTAATCTTTATCCATCTTTGTCCTTGATATCCATCCCATTTCCAAGGTATCTGGCCTGAATGAAAGTTTTTAGACACATGACCAAACCAGACCAACTTCTGCTTTTTTACTGTTAAAAGAAGGCATTTCTGGTGTCTTATGAGAGTGGCAACTATACTCTGCACAAGTCATTGGTTTTATGATCATATAAGAGCAGCCTCCTTAGGCACTTGAGTGCTTGGATTTTTCACTGCATCAGCAAGTAGAGTCTCTGTCTCACATCAATGATGGATGCTGATTGTTGTGTGAAATACAACTCCCATTTGGTTATCTAGTAGTACTGCACTTCATTTTCTTAAACAAGACCTTCTTCAATGTTTAATTTTTACATTACATACCATTGCCTCTCATGCCAGATTATGTCCAATGCCATTTTAAAGTGGTGAAATTGTAGAAGAGATCACAAAGATGCTGTTGATGAGTTTCTGTTAGGATGCAATAGTTGAAGATTTTTTCAGCTATGCTTGTGCCTGGTTTGAAACCATCTTGTTCTTCTGCTAACAGCTCTTCAGCTGTGCTGTTGATGCAGTTCTTGCATGGTTACTTTCAGTATGACTATGCTTGGGCTTATAGTTCTGTAATTCTGGTACTGTTTCCTTTCTTTGGAGGGGGTGTGATAAGTGATTGCATCCATTCTTTGGGTCATTGTTTGTGTTCCTAAATTATTTGGCCGAAAGCAATGAAAGGCCTTACTGTTTTTTCCCCACATTGCTGGAGCAGCTCAACTTGGATATTGCCTATGCCAGGTGACTTCCCTCCCTTCTACCTTCAGCTCTTCCCTTAGTACTGACAGGTCTACACGGGTTGTAGTCTATTTACTTTGGAGGACATTGGCATTTTCAGCTGGAAGTTGTACAAAGCTGTTGCAATATTCAGGGCTTTCTGTGATGTTTTTGACAAATGAAGTCCTACCCTGATGAGGGTGTTGGTAGGCCTTTTGCTGTCACCTTGTGCCATTCCTTCCTGTATGGTTTGGTGGTGGTCTTCAAGCCAGTTCTCCCTAGTTACCTTCATCCTTTTCCTGGTGTTTCATTTCACTGCTTTGTACTTGCAAATCCTTTCAGGGCTGCTTTTCCTTTCTTAAGGCCCTCCTTTAATCACAGATATCTAGGATTTCATTCATGACCCAAGGTTATTTCTTCTTCTTTTGCCACCGTAGCATTTCTTGAGCATCATTGTTTTCAGCAAGGTTGTCTACATCACAGTCCAGGGTGGCAAATTTATTGCCAACTATATCCTTGAAGATTTCTGCGAGTTTTGGATTGTTCAGCTTCTCCAAGTCAAAGTGAATTAGAGGGTTGGTTTGGTGGCTTTTCATTTTTAGCTTCAACTTCAGGTTTGTTAGCACAAAGTTATAGCCAATGACATTTAGTAACATAAAGTAGATGAGCATGTGTACAGCAAGAGACCTATTCATTAAGGCTGCAACGTTTTGGAAAGCACACTACATTGATGAAGAAGAAATGAATGAGCAAATGATAAACCAAGGAGAAAAAAATATCCAGGATTTGAAGGGGAGAGAGGACTAATATTCACTATCACAACAGTTAAAAGACAGCATTAAACTTGTATATATGAATGCCAGTAAGTGCTGTTTGTTTGTTCAAGCTAAAGAGATTGTGAAGTACATATATTGAAGTTAAAACTGCATTTTGAAAGATGTTGAAATCTGTTGTGATACATAGACTAACAACAAGAGAGAAAGAGACATTTGACCTTTCATCATTTATTGATTCCACCATTGGGTTCATATCAAGTGGGGAGAAAGAGATGATCGATGCATTTCGAAATAGAGGAAATATTGGAACCTCATACTAATAAAGTAACAAAAGTGTAAAACCAAGCCAACCTCTTGATACTAGCTGTCTGTTGACTTCAGATACTGAGCTAGCTCTGTTGAGTTATTTTGAGCTCAGACTTTCTATTCCCACATGATAAAAAATCCTCTCCTCTTCCTCTTTCTTTTCTTTATTTCTATTACAGATTTTACATTTTGTTGTAATAGTTATAGAATAAGTTGTGATAAATCAACTGAAACTGATTATTTTTCATGAAATTTTAATTTAAGAATGCTGTCAGTTTCAGACTTACTGGGTAATTCATAAATCTGATTTAAAAAAAAAAGTAGATTCAACTGGAAAAGCGTGTTTGTGTCATTTTGTTAGTACAAGTAATTTTAAGCTGTTCATTGAAGTCAGAATAGAATCCTGTTTACATCCAAAAGATTATAACATGTTCTTATGTTTTTATTATCAGTTATTCTCCAAATGCGGATAAAGGCAAACGAGGAAAGAAGCTTGATGCAAGACGAGGCCTAGAGGGGTAAATTGTAAAAATCTTTTCACAGTTTTATTAAAGCCTGTATTCATGTGTATATACTGTATAGCTATGAATTGTTACAAACTTAGAAATTAACAACAAACATAAGTAATTTATGAAAATAAGAAAACAAGGAACATTCTAAGAAGTGGTTCCCAGTCACTTAATCCCCAGACACTTCATCCCCGACACTTAATCCCCAACACTTAATCCCCTAGACTTTAATCCTATCAGCACTTCATCCCCAGACACTTAATCCCTAAACTAAATCCTTACTATAAAATTATGAAGTCAGCGAAAAATTTAATTGAAAATTCAAATAATTCAAATTCAAAACATGCTATTTACTTCAACGTCATTTGAACATCTACAACATTAGTTAAAGTTCATATAAGTTAAGTAAATTTAATGTTTTCAACAATATGATATGAAAATTGTTCTTGAGTGTTCGCGAGGTAATTGCTGTTAATCAAGATGAAACTAAGCTAATGATCGGAGGTACATAAGACGATCCATTGACTCATATCTCTCTACAATGTTGCCTGGAGTAAATGTGTGGGGATGACGTATTCTAATTCAGTGCTTTGACAGAAGCATTACATAATGCTTTATAAAGGATTAAGTGCCTGGGGATTAAGTGTCGGGGATGAAGTGTCGGGGATGAAGTGTCTGGGGATTAAAAGTCTAGGGGATGAAGTGTCGGGGATGAAGTGTCGGGGATGAAGTGTCTGGGGATTAAGTGACCGGACACCCTAAGAAGTAGTTCTGCTTGATGATTTTTTTAAGCTATTATGAGCAGTTGGCTTTTACATGGAATTGAATTAAATATGCAGATATTGTTGATGTGTTATTAATCCTATCTGAGGACAAACAGACCTAGCTCCAGTCGGGGGCCCCATGGTAGAGGACAGGGCCACTATCATATGGCTACTGGAACAAAATCAAAGAAAGATCAAGCAGAGCACACATCTGTTCTTCTTGATGATATAAAAGGTAAGTGGTTGAGATTAAAGGTACTGTAGCTGTAATTGGTTTCAGGCATATATTTCAGTGTCACTTTGATAGATGATTAAGGACTAAACAAATAAGCTTTAAATATGATGCATCTATTTTTATCTGACCTGTTTGTCTTAGAAACTAATTAGTCTTTATTCCTTTAATGACAGTTCAAAGTTCTTGCTGCTCTTATGTGTGAATAAGAGATGCATAATAAGAGATTAAAGGATTTTAATGTTCACTGAGACTTCTGTACATGTATAGTCTTTTGTGAGATAAGTTGATAAAGAAGAGGTACCATACAATGGAAGATGTTCTGTTTGCAGCTGTAGCAGTTGATATGATATTTGATACAAGGAGCATTCCAGAATCATTTGACAGCCTGTTATGGTTAGTGTTCAGGAAATTACTTTTACTCCTTGTTTTGCTTACAGTCTAATAAAAAAAAAAGAGTAATTCATTAATTAATTCTTACAAAATTTCAAAATTTAATTTTGTATCTATAATTATGTTTGGTTGCTTGTATTTAAGATGAATGTTAAAACACTTTTGAAACAAACAATTAGACCTACATAACATAAATTTAACATTGAGAATAGGTATCATAAAGACTTATTATTATTGTAACAGGGTAGATGGGGGTTGCTTTCCCGATCTCACCACAAGAACAAACACAACACTCAATATGGTTCCAAGTCCTTTTACTCTAACGCCAGTCAATAGTTCTGGCTAAGGCAAAACATATGTGTCACACACTCATACTCTCGATGAGTCATAGTTGTCACCTCTGCGCTGTCCCATCACGTTCTCCCATCCTCCCATCTTCACACCCGACTTCTCTCCAAAACATCCCGCACCTCCATCCTGCTCTACTTTGGTCACAGGGTTGTCACCCGGCCAGTAACTACCACCCACTGCCAAACCTGTACCCATTCCGTATGTATGAGTGCCATGTTCCGTACTACTATATTATAACAAAAATTAGTTCTGTAACCTTTTACTTTAAGTTTTAGAAGTGAGGTTTTAGAGACTAAATTTATCTTGGAGCCACCCTTTTTTAATGGAGACAATTCCTTAATCCAATAATAAGAAAGAAATTTAAAGGACTAGTGGGATATCAACTGCTTTTGTATATTATTATGTGATGCATGGTTCAGGATACTATTTCCACAAATTTGGGTTAATGCCCCTTTTATGTTCTTGAGCTATAAGCCTACAAACATCACCATACATAGCAAGAGGTTAACAAAAATTGTGATGTTAACAATATTCCTAATTAACATGTATTCCTAACTCTCCCATTCAAAACATCTTGCGCAAAACTTTATCTAATCATTATATAAAAATTTTGTACTCAGCTAGTCATTTCATGCATCAGGTTCAGTAGCTTGGTAGCTTGAAGGAATGGTTATTGAGCTGGTTAGAGTGCCTGTTTCTAATTTTGAACCTTGGTACTGTAACCACTCCTCTACCCAAATCCTCTTTAGGACTTTACAAATAGCTATAACAGCTCAATATGAAAATATTGTTTTCAAAGCTAATTTATAGCATTTGTTGAGCAATGTGATTAAAAAGCATAGCGTAAACAGTGATAATGCTGATAATGTAGAGCAGTGTTATCAAAAAGCAGTAGGACAATGTAAAATGATGTGATAGACTTATCATCTAGAAGTACAGAACTAACTCCCATCTTCATATGACTTTTATGGTTAGCATCTCATGTCTAATGATTGGGAATCTCATTCAATAACTGGCAAAAATTAGGTTTACAAAAATGCTGTCATATATCTGTGGTATGAAAAATATCGACCAGAAACAGTTAGTCAGAGATTTAAAATAGTAGAAAGCATTTAAATTTGCTTTTTTATATAAACTAACATATAATAATTTAAAGAAAAAAAGAATAGAAGCAGTCAATCAGGTTTCTGTTACTTTATATCATAAAGTGTTCCAAAATTGTCATTTTCAACACTAGCAATAAATCAGGTGCTTTTCCATACACTGTGTAGCCTGGATGGCGGGTAAGTGACTAACCTAGCACCCTATATTTTAACATTTTTTTATAGGACAGAGCAGTTTGATTATTTTCTTCTGCATCTGTTGAGCTACTTCAACTGCTTCTTTGAGAAAATTCATCAAGACAGCAAGAAAAATGGAATATATATGTGAGTCAATAAACCTGACTTTTATAAATTTTTCATGTGACTATTTCATGTTAATCGACATTCCAGATGAAATAACTTGAGCCTTCTTCCACATAACAGCAATATCTAGGTGTGTGGGACAGGGTCATAGAGAGACATAGAAACGCAAGAATATGAGGTATAAAGTAAATCTTTTTTTTCTGGTTTGTTGGTTTTGTTGCTTGAGCTGTATTTGAACAAAACAAAATTTTGAACATTTCATAATTTATTGCTACTTTAGGAGCCCAGTTGCTCTGAAAAGAAGGCTTGAATGCTTGGCGCCTGCAGCGTGGCCCAGAAGTTGTGGTGCGCTCCTGAGCTCTTTAATGGCGCTGGCTTGGAAAGCAAACCACATTGGAGTGGTAGGTGAGTTACATTTATTCCCTACTATTTTTCTTGAACTATGATCAACCTCTTTCAGATTGTTCTCAGATCATATTACAACACTCTCAATATAAGTACTCATGATTTAAAGGAAATAAGCTCAGTTTCGAGCAGCAGACACCTTGTTAAACAAAGACAATCCCACTTTTTAGGTTTTCTGATAGGGAAATAAAGGATTTTCTTTTATACCTGTTACAGTCTAGCATACACCAAGCTTTGATGGATGCATGAACTTCATTAATGTGCTTCACGCCCACATAGTATACACTAATATTTCATTGCTCTCTATTTTAAAGAAATCGAGAATCAATTCCAAAAAATTATTTCACTCTGAAGGTATCTTTATTTTGGTCTGTTTTATTTCAAATACGTTCTGGTTAATGATTTTTATTGATCTGTCATGAGATGTATCTTCAGTTCATTGTTTAATATAGGCTCCCCTTGAAGGCTCACATTAGCATAATTTACATATTTACATTGACTTGACTGACTATAAACTAAGCGGTAATGAAATATTGTATATTTTTGTCTTAATTATTTTGCTACAAGATAGAATTGATATTTTAGATTTATCTATAAAGTTGTGTAACTAATACTCTTTGTTTAGGGTTCCAGAGTTCTTCAATTATATATAGAGGACAGGAGTATTGTTTATTGAGGTATATTATAGAGTTATGAGTTGCAGTTTTGTTGTGCCGTCTTGGTGTTTGTGACTACTGATATTTGTATTTCTGATGTATAGTTTTGGGGCCTTGGTTTTCTCCCCCGTCCTTTTTTGAGATAGGAAAGTAGTTTTTGTGAAAGTAATAAGTTGTTTTAGGCTGTGATGTGTGGTATTAATGTGATGTTATTCTGTAATTACTTTGCATTTTTTCTGTTCCCTTTGAATTTAAGGGGAATGATGTTTCTAAATCTGATAAACATGTTTTCAATGATTTGCAAATGAGGAAATCCAATAAATATGTTAAAGCAACTTTCTACAACATTTAACTGCGCATTTGTTGGTATGGTATTACATTTTCGTAGGAAATACTTTCTTCCAAGTGATAAGAAAGAAGTAATCAGTTGAAAACGTCTTTGATGATTCATGTAATAGATTCTTTAGATTATCAATAAAACATTTCACATTGTTTCTATAGCCTTTTTCTTAATAACAGTCTTCGTTCTTAACTCTGTGACTACTTGTTATCCTGCAGACATGTCTTTCTTTCACTGTCACCATAACATTAGACTGCTAAGCAGATCACACACGCAGTTAAAGATGGAAAAATAATTATTACAGTGTGGCGAGATAAACACGTCACGTAAATAGAAATTTTTAATTATTTAGGATAGTAGGAAGAGAAGTATATTATTATATATACCTACAAAAGTGGTACTACTGTTTATATAATGATATTTAATCATTATTGCGGAATAGTATACTGAGAATTGTATCTGTCTGCCAAGGCCAACAGCTTACACGTCCTCTTGTAAGATATCATCCTACTGATTAAGTGTAAGACGGCACGCCGATACACAAGAAAGATGTGACTACTAAACAAAATCGAGCTATTCTTGATCGATTGCCTTGTTTTATGTAATCATTAATCTCCTTGAAATGTGAAAAAACCAGACACTGTGAATACATGTCTAATGCCTTGTCTAACATTTAAGCAGATCTAGAACTGTGGAAAAATCGCGTATACACTGCCAGCAGTCCAGAGAAGGTGTGTTAGGTTCGGATATAAAAGATTTATTCCGTTACTTATGCAATGTGATGAAGAATGAAGTGCAATAAAATAAAGTTAGAAAATGATATTTAAGCCATCTTAAAGTAATTAATGTAAATGAAAAAATACTCATAAGTAAAACAATATCATATTATAAAATCAAAGTGATTTGAATTACGCCACTTGCACGCTAGATATCCTGTAGAGTACCATGCAGTTTTATTTTAAAAATTTAGCTATTGCAAATAATTTACAAGATATATATCGTAATAAGATTCATTGCGTTCATAAAGTGTAGAAATTAACGAATTTTAAAGTAGTGATAAACTAAACGTATATTGGGTATTTAATCTTGAATTTTTATTTCTTTCTGCATTTTGTTTTGTTGATAAAGGTAAGTGTTAGTACATTTTAATAAGTAATAAGTTTTTTGGAAAAAAATGAAAAGGGGTTAATTTAAATAGTAGTGTGAAGCATGGAATAGCCATCATAATTTATTAGTATCCACTTTATTGGTTCTCACATGACAATTGTCTCAGTGTTAAATATCTCTATCAATGAATTTAGAGTTTCATTTGCAGAATATCATGGCAAAATTTAGAAATGAGGAAGATTGGATCGCTATTGTATTCAATATTTTGATCCATCAATTATCATATGTTAAACAGATGTTAATTTCGCCCTTTTTGTAACCTAGTGCAAGTAAGAAAATTTTCATTAATGAAGTTCATTTTATGTTGTAAATCCTTTCTTCAGTTTTATTGATCAGAAATTTTATACATGTACTTGTGCCAAACTCATTTAAACTCGGCACACTGTTGGTATCAGCCAACAGAGTTATTGTAAAGAACTTGTGATTTTTTCTTATGCATTTTAAGTCAGAAATAGGATTGTTGGTATAAGTCATTGGATTATGTACTGTATTGTTTATCGCTAGTTATGTCTCTCTCTCTCTTGGTGTTATAGACTAAATGGCTCGAATACATTGACTAATCACTCTCTCTCTCTTTTATACACACATACAATAGTCTTTCTCTCTTACTTACTTTATTTGTGTATACGCGGGAGGCGCTGTCGAAGTCACTTATCCTGATTGACAGGCCATTGGCAAAACCAGTTCTTTCTTGATAAGTGGTGTAGAATGATTTGCTGATGACTATCATAGGTTTGCCAATTATTCAGTGGAATTGAACATTGGTTTAAGAACTAACGTTATATATAATAAATTGTTTTTTTAAATGTATGTATGTAAGACTTCAACACTAGCACTAATTGTAATGGCTATATGTATAAATTTTGCTCAAAGATTCACTAAAAAAAGATGAATGAAGCACTGCTTATTTAATTACATACCTAACTTTTTCAGAATGTTGCGCTCAGACACCTTTAACCCAGCTTTAAGGCCCAAGTTTTCTGTCAAAGGTGGTATTACATAATTTTCTAATTCCTTGAACTCTTTGCCTGTGTGGCTGTGCTGTAGGGGATTTAAAATGCATGCTTTGATTGATTAAAGTATCTGTAAGGGAATAGTTGAGAAATATAATGAGCATAATATCAGATTTGAAATTAAGTAGTGATTATATATGGGGTTGTTATAATGATTAAAGTACTGTGTGTTTGATATAAAAATTGAAAATATTGACTAAATTTGATGGTCATGATATAGTCTTGAACACAAAGCCGAATAGATTTAAGTATGTAACCTGTGGAAAAAAAAAGCTATTTGTATAAATATTTTAAATTCAATGTACTCAGAGTCGCAAGTTATAATAAGGAAACGATAAAAAAGAATGGAATATCAGGATCATAAAGCCTTTAAGGAATCACATTGCAGAAACAACAGATTATATCCGTGATCTATTATAGTGATTTGTAATTAAGATATACAAATGTCATCGTTTATAAATTTGGATTTCGATGATTTAGAAACTTTAAATAGAAACAAATGAATCTCATGCGAATGTACAGAATAGAAAATATTATCTAGATAGTAACTTTGTTGAAATGGTAAAGTTTATCAAGTTACTGATCAGATTAAGTTAAAATGCTTAAAACTTACAATTTTAAATGATGTTGTAATAAGTTATCGAATATATAATAAGCATTGTAGATTATAGTTACATACTTATGACTTTACAGGAAGAAGACCTCAATAAAATCATTAATGTAACAAACTTATTACTCACTACAAATCATACATATGACAATTATTTAAATTCTTTTAATGTATAAAAAATATGTAAACAAATAGCAAGGTAAAGTAGTATTTTTATAATGGGGTCTGAAGTAGAATAGTTACTTATAAAAGAAAATTTCAACTTCAATTTTAATAAAAAAAATTTTTGTTAATCAGCTTAAGCTTATGACTAAAGACGTTTAACTTTAAAGAAATGTATTTTAATTATCTAAATTATAAGCAAGATCTCCTAGTTGTTGCCATCTTACATCAACAAAGAAGAGACAAGAATGTTTTTTCCCGATAAAGCAAGGTCTCCACTTGATCGTAAGTTCACCCACCTCATGGTGCTGTGCCCATTGATATCTAACAGCACATACAAGACCATTCTTGATAAGCACATACACAAAATCAATATGATGTGCATAGGTTTATTTTTATTCCTTGGCTTACCTAGAGTCATACGATTCTGATACGTTATTAGCCGGCCAATAACAACACCTCGATACTCCAGCAGACCCTGTGTGTGGGCGCCCCTCACATACTCAGAACATAGTATGTACTCCACCAATATAAATACAAAATTCAGTGGTTAACATATAGCATACACGACAACTTGCACATATTGACATATAATAAAATAAATGATCTAGTCACAGTGAAGTTATTTCTAAGGGTTGTTTTTTTTTATGACAACACAGAAAGAGTTGAAGTCCTATAACTTCTATTTTTTTTTCATATAATTTAAAATGGGCTATTTTCTTATTGTGTACTTAGCAGAAGTTAACATGTATTAATTTTTGTTATTTTCTTGTAAGGTCTCGTGCAGGTCGTACCTTTCAAGATGAAGGAGACGAGGACATAGAAAATCCCGCTTAGAGACCTAAATGATTGATACAGATTGAGCATTCAATGATATAAGTGAATATGTAGCAAAATATTTGCATGGTCATAACACCACAATGACAAGTAATTAAATGGTAGTAATGATAACGTGTTAATTCCTGCGTGCGCTTGCGTGTGTGAAGGTATGTGCATGTACACATAAAAATAAATGTTATATATTGATGACATGTAAACAGATGACTTAATTATTCTTTTGTAGGGTTGAATTATAGTACCCTTTAGCTTGTTCAACCCCAGAACTCTGACTGCTGTTGGTTTGGAAAATGAGTACGAAGAACACGGAGAAGGAGAAAAAGTGTAAGGCAAAATGCTTGATCTATAGACCAGAAATGAAGTTGCTACTATCAGATCTCTGAGCGAGGACCATAAGTTCTAGTAGCAAAATATGCATCATCTATAAATATCTTTAAATAAGATACATATGATTTCACAAGTGTTTGTGTTATTGGTATGTGTGTTTGGTGTGTGTGGCTTAGAATCTGTGCATTTTAAGATTTTTTATATGTTATAGTTTTTTGAATACTATTACAAGAGCACATATTTATGTAATGTATGTAGATTATTCTTGTCATACTTGTGCAGTTTCCTCTAATGCAAAGGAGTTGCCTTGCTTGGTCAAGGTTATTTGATTTTTTCGTTTTTTATTCGTTAACTGTATGCTGTAGAAGAATCAAGTACTAAAAGTCAAGCAGATTCAGGTAAGCTGTAAGAAAACAGATAGTTGGATAGTTATCTATAAAGTGTTTAACAACAAAAACAAAAAGCTACATGGTTTTCTTTCATACATGTGTGTTTACTTAGCTTGACCTGAAGATGACCTATGAAAGGAACAAGGCAGAAGAACAAAGCTTCTAAAAGGTCGATCATTAATCTAAATGTGTAATACGTTGTTTTTTTTCAGATCATCACTGAGCGCTCAGCCACGATACAGATGGCTCCATCATGCCACAACTACTTTGGTTGCAAGATAATGAGAACTAGACATTTCAGCTGTGCCGAATGTTGGTCCATATTTTTTGTCGCTGAAACGAGTGCTCTCATAACCACTACCCCTGATGACTTCATCGCCTAATTGTGTTTCCTTGAGAGACATCAAAAGCCATGCTTTATTATGATTTTCTCCAGCCAAGCAGTTTTGAAAAACATTGTTGCTTATTAAAAAGAAGCTACTTATATAAAAATGTGGTAGCTTATAATGAGGTGTACAAAACAGATCATTTTAAATATATATTAATTAAAGATATTTGAAATTTTAGATATTCATGCATATTATGATCTTTTTTTTAACTGACAAAAGTCAATATATACTCTGATACTTTGTACATATTGTTCCAACCCGAAGGGAATGTTTGGTTTTCAAAGAACTTCATGCACAAATGTAATATTCTCGTTTTGTTGTCCATATTGTCGTAGTGAATTATTAGGTGCCTCAATAATGAGTACAGTAGTTATGTTTGCTACCATAATATATTTGGGAGCATGCCTGACAATAAAGTCATCATTTTTAAAGACCAATGTAAAAAGTGCTTACTTCAAGGTATTTTATAACAAAAAATATGTCTTACTATGGGATGAAGAAGAGTAAAATCAACAGAATAAGAACAAATAAAATATACAACAGTAGCTCCATGCGCAGCACGTGAATGCTGCATAAAGAATTGAATATCACCTGAAAGAGAGAAAGAGAACAAAATTAAATTACTTGACACAGGATATTTTTTGATTTTCAAATAAAAAAAACTTAATCTGACAGGTCTACATCCCAATGAGGGGAAGCGGATGGCAGAGGGTTAGAGCACTGGCATCCAAAGAGAGAGTGCTGTATTACTCATGTACTTAGCCATGGTAAACGTTTGCTCCAGTTGACCAGCTGCAGAATGGATATCGATATATATAGAGGGATGGGGAAGGTAAGGCAGCGAGGGAGAAGAGATACAGACACCGCCCTCATTCATGTAAAGTTGGCTTCGAGAAGTGAAGTCTCCAACATCTTCAACCCGGTAACCATCCTGATTGAATGAAAAGTTAGGGAATGACTTGTACTTTTGTTCTGACATTTGAAGCCATTAATCAGCAGCTTCAAGAAACTCAAATTTTAGATGAGGTCAGTCACAGTACCACTAGTCATTGCAAATGGACAATCTTGTGACAAGATCACAATATGTAAGCATTGAGGCATTAAATCTGGACCTGAATTGTTAAGCTTCAAGGTTATGAAGCAGCTTGGTCGCTAGTCCAAAGAAGCAGATTATTGAGTTTGTTGGTAGTGAATCTTTGCATTTCTTACATGTGCATTTGTGTTATTTGCTAGTGGTTCAGTCAGGGTTATCAAAGTATGGTCTTTAGTTCGACTATTAATTCTTGCCAAAATGATGCTGGTCTAACTGATTTCACTGTAAGCCACCAGTTGTTTATTGGTGGTGTAGCATAGAGAACATTCAGTTACACTTTACGGTTAATTCTGCGTTCAGCTATAGAGACTGTATTTCACTAAAATGCAAGATATCCTCACAAGTGTGATCCACAGGTTGCCATTTGTCCAGTTGTAATCAGTTAGTAATAATGAAAAAAGACGATATAAGAACAATCTTGATGGTAGGTCTGTGTAAAGACAGGAATATTTATCATGGTCTCTCCGATTGTCTCTTCAGCATCCAGTTCATTCAGACTCTGCAATTGTGAATCTGCCGTAGATGATTACTGTAGGTATGAATTTCTTCAGTGTTTATAACTCTACCAGTATCGTAAACAGGAATTGGCTATTAGAAGACCTTGAGTGGTTGGAGCATCAGTATGCAAGGGCATTTTGATGTCAGTGTGGTAAGGATTGATAACTCCGCTGTACCCAGCTTTGAATCTTCTGAAGCGATCTTAGAGGTTCAAAAAAGAAACAGAATGTAATACCTGTTCTCTTCTCATAACAGAGGAGGCTGGCCTCGGTT